>NC_143012.1:280502142-280829642 GCF_055824585.1 Amblyomma mixtum | reverse complement strand
GCCAGGATTTTTCATTTCACCTCTGTTGCGATGGTGAAGCTCAGGCCTGTATCAAATTTATGATTCGGTGTTTAGGAGCCGAACGCCGTAGCAGCCGAGTGTGCCGAGATACAGAATACAGGCAAAAGCGTCGGCTGTAGAACTGCGCGGCTCTCATTCAACGTCCAGAAGCTAACCTTTTTGACTCTCTGGCCAAAATTTGCGTGTTGCAGCAAAACTGGGGGCAGTAGTATATTTAAATGAAATGTGGCAGGTTTGTGCAAAAACGACTGGCTTTGCAAAGAAAAAGCGCCAACGCCATGATCTCGTCAACTCCATGGATGATTTTTGTACCTAAGATTGGCTTAATCCAGGTCCGCCCTAAGCGCTGACAGTGGCTAGTGAAGATTTATAACGCTTCAGGTGTGGTCCACAAGACAACTATTAGAATTCTGCTGTTCTGATATAGCCCCACGGACGATCCGAAGACGCAGCTTCAGTCACGAGTCCTAGTTTTCTTTTAGTCTTCATAAATATATTGTGCTATCGTTCTAGCTTACGGTTGACATATTTTGTAATGCATACACCTCAAGATGTGAAAGTACCTTACTGAAACCCAAATTTACATATTCCGCCCCCAGCCAGAGCAAGGAGCCGAACTGTGGTTGCATTCCCATACAAAGATCTTATGCGGATCCGTATACGCAGGCAGCGTGAGAGCCTCGCGCCTGTGAAAGTGAAACCTAGAACTACCTTGTTCCTTTTCCTCATTTATGCTTAGAAAAAAGGAAATGAAATTTTCGCCGACGTACAAAAGATGATAGCCTGTTCCGGCCTGCGCAGGCGTGCGAATACATGCTGCAAGCAAGTTTCTAGCACGCCTCGTTAGCAACTGCATGAAGCACACTATTGTAGATTGCAAATTTTTTCTCCTTTACTTTCACTTCATTCGTATTGACGCCACAATGTTCAGAAAGGAAGATAAAAAAATAATAAGTACCCTAGTGCCCTTACATTCCGGGTAGTTCCTTTCGCACGCCCGAACGCCCGCGCACTCGTGCTTCAGCTGAGCCTAAGGAAGCGGTTAACGGGATGCAGCTCGCTGCGCTGCAACTATACCGAGAACGGCAGTGAGCGTGGCGCCAGAAAGAATGCTTAATGAAGGTGAGCTCTACACGGAATCCTTGCCGCAGACTGCTTCCATTAAGTATTGCACAGCTGCTCTCCTTCTTCCTTGAAATATGTTTCAGTGCGGGAAATAGGGAGGCCCCGATCTGCACTTTGTAATCAGCGGAGGTCTCCGCCGGCTGCGTCGCTCCGACCTATGTGTGCTCAGTATTGCAGTAGTTTGTGCATCGTTGAGCCTATCATCCCTAGTCTTCCTTTTGCGCTGCTCCTCGCTTCCTTAAATTCGTTCCACTGTCTTCCTCACTGAACTGTTTGTGCCCTCGCAGGGCTTTCTTTCTTTCTTTCTTTCTTTCTTTCTTTCTTTCTTTCTTTCTTTCTTTCTTTCTTTCTTTCTTTCTTTCTTTCTTTCTTTCTTTCTTTCTTTCTTTCTTTCTTTCTTTCTTTCTCTCTTTCTTTCTTTCTTTCTTTCTTTCTTTCTTCCTTTCTTTCTTTCTTTCTTTCCTTCTTTCTTTCTTTCTTCCTTTCTTTCTTTCTTTCCTTCTTTCTTTCTTTCTTTCCTTCTTTCTTTCTTCCTTTCCTTCTATCTATCCTTCTTCCTCTCTTTCTTACATTCTTGCTTTTCTTCTTTCTTTCACTCTATGATTGCGGGAGGGTCTCTAACTCGTGACGGCGCGAACAGATCACCTGGTCACTACACTCGACCACTATATATGTGACCGCCGCCACCGATCATCCTGCATGCTTAAATGCCAGTCTCTCCGGCTGTGCTTTAGATGCGTCCTCTTCATGAACATCCATCCATGCGCAGTGGATCCAGAACACACGGTTTTCGGATTGCCCTCTTGAACCCAGTCTGCAAACAAAACCGAAATCAAAGTGGAAACACAAGTCCGAATGCACCTAATTGGCATCTGACCTAACCACGCTAAATCGTCCGCATTTTTTTACGAGCTACCTATCCAATTTGGTTCGACAACCATAAATACCGATTCACAACCTGAGCCTACTTCACACATGAAATTATGCGGTGCCTTGGCAACGAAGCCGTCAAGATGAAGCGCAAATAGCAAACGTTGGTTCATTGAGCATAGCTATATGATGAGACTTGTGCCACAGATATAGAAGGCATTCTACAGGTGTGTAGTTTTGCGAATACACGCATGCCCGAAGAATATTAGCTCAGATATCGCTTAAAGAGATCGGTAAAGGTGTCTACGCATTTCTAACCGGCAATAAAAGCTTGAACTTCACAGCCGATGTCATCGGGCATTGAGAACATTCGAAGCCTCGAAGCTCCGTCGTGTTGCCCTGAAAGCTGAGCGACTGGCCAACATCACCTCCGTCACTGCTTCTGTTACTGCTTCAGTGTTCATGGCTGACCTGATTCGCCAGTTTGTGGGTAAGCAACTGCTCCGGCATAAGGACGACCATGTGCACTGTGTCGAATATCTGCATGACGGCTGCACGCTGCAGGCTGAGCCCGCGAACCCGTTCATTTGTGTTCTGGCTAGCTGTGCGCCGAACTTCTACGATCATGGAAACCACGATCGACGCTCCGCCTGCCAGCCAATGAAATGAAGAACCAGCTACACAAGTGATTTGGTTTGGCAACAGGGAAGGCCGCACTATAGCAATGTCCTGAGCATGTTTTCCAAATCTACTACGCTGACCGCTCGCGCCCGCCATCTGTGTGGTACAGCAATCGGGGCTGCAACTCAGTGCTGCGGTTATGCGAGAGCGTGACCGGACATATATCCTGATATTGCTGTCGACGGGACCCAAGGCCACGAGGCCAAAGCCCGTGGCCAAACCCTTGAAATCCTTCTCGCAGCCTCAGTACTAAAATAAGCCACCTAAGCTTACATGATCTTGGGTGCCATTGCCGGCAGTGCTGCGAAACGCCTAGCTTGCCTCTTACCGCAGCCTGATTCCACTACCCTTACACAAGCGACGTTCACCTTCCCCTTAACGCCGCTTTCCTCGTCTGGTAAACTTGAAGACATGGCCGACTTAGGTGAGGACACCGGATGATGAGCGCCCTTAGAACCTCTGCAGGTGCTTATATTAAAAGACAAACATTTGTAGCTTATAAAGGGTGTCTGCACTATGACGCCAGGAGATACCTGGTCTATGTTTCTTCAGCATTTTTTTTAAATCTTCGAATAGGCTGCATTACCATTTCGCCACCGGAACTACGTTTCCGAGTGAAAGGTAATATATCGTTCGCGTTGTGACAGCGCAGAAATCATAAAATTGTGACAAAGCTTTTTACCCGAAGTTTTTATCAACAGTTTCGTCGGTCAAAGGTTAATATTTTATCCTTTTCGGCAACTATTCTCGGTAAATATTTCTTTCTTAAGGAGTCACTGGATTAAGGAAATCGGTATATTATCATGCTAATCTTGACTGAAGGCACAATTTGAAGCATTCAAATCTTGAGTCTTTGTAGCTGCAGAATATTGGTTATACTTGTTGCTTGTAGCCCACATATTAACCGAACTATGTTGGAAACTTACGGAAATATTATAACATATCTTCTCCACATTATATTTGGAAGTCAAAACAATCCTCGCTTACCTTTCTAATGTACTGCATCCTGACATCTTCAGGAGGCAGAAAATTGAGGCCATCGTATTTTCGAGTCCATATTGCTAATGGGAACTACACTTGACCACAGCCTACCTCCTCCCTCTCCTAACCCCCTTTTTAGAAGAACTGCCGACCGAAATGAGCGACGCAGCATCGAACGCATGCCATAAGCAGGAGCCCCAGCATATGCACTGCGCTATAAAGAAGCTCGGTAAGCACTAAGCGGCGCAGCTCTATGCGCAACACTCCTATGACGCTCGTGGGGAATACCCGAGCGAGCTTTTTGAGCGCCGGTTTCGGTTGCTCATATAATGAGACGAATGATAACGGTGCCGTGAAGAACACTCTCCGATCCCTTCCGCGAGATCCCAGAGGTAGTAAATCATGGAAGAGACATCGCAGCGTATATATATGTACCAATCCTCATACCCTCCCTCATTTCCCTCCCTTTTTCTAGACCAGATGAAGAACTTCGCTACTCCCCTTCGGAATGCGGTGGGCTCCATCGCCTGGTTTTTGAACCTCCGCTGTGCTTTGTGGGCTAGGCTCCAGGAGTTCCTGCGTGAGCGGAGAGGCGTGCATTGCTTGTCCGAACAGTGCTGAGGCATACCTCTACCATTTTCGCTGCTTTCATTTTTTTTTTTGCCGCCCTTCGGATCACTGAGAGCAGCCGTCTGCCGACACCATCCTACGAGACCCGGGTGGCAATTATATGGGAGTGCATGCATGGCTCCCGTGTGGGGCGGAAGTGCCGGCCTTGCCGCTCCTCGGTCATGCTGCAGCACCGCAGCAATTCTCGTTGAGAGACGAGGGCTTTATGCGCGTTCCAATGTCCCGGATCTATTGCAAATTCTTCTCACCTCTGCGTGCTCCTGTCGGCGTTGTTGCTTTGTGATGGTTTCCTTTCTGGAGTGCACATGGATCAAAAGTTTGGAGCCAGTTAATGGCCTTGTTTAATGCGTGGTCTCGTCGGTGGTTCTTCAGTATGCAGGTTACTTTCATTGACTGCGTTCCATAACAGAGAAGTGACTGCATAATTCGGCACGCTAAGTTTTCTGTTGTACTTTGCGCGAAAATGTAACGGCACTGAATAGTTCATGTCGTAAGAACTCTCGTCGTAGGTCGCAATAAAGATTGTTCATATTCCGCCGTTTGCTAACGTAAGTGAGAGTTGTGCAAGTGCCATTCATTTTAACTGCCAATATCTAAGTAAACAATGAAAAATCAAGGTGTAACTTTAGAAGACATAAAGCAAAAAATTATTTCTACTTTCATTTAGTACAGAGCAAGAGGGCACGAGCTGTCTGAAAGCACGGTTAGTGAAAATATCCCTATATGTGCTTATAGTTCCCAGTACATTAAGCTGTTTAACATCTATAAGTATATTTGACCGCAGCACACGCAACACAGTTGCTTCGTCGAACAACTCTCTGGTGAAGGAAGAGTTGATGCCCTCAGGATTAGCTCTGCGTTCGTAACGCCAATTACAACACAGCTCAATAATGACAAATTTATTACCGTGATCCCAAATGGCATCCCTCGACCGGAAAGTCGGAACCAGCGTGAATAAGCTGTTGTTTTTAATCTTCTCTTTATTAAGATTCAGAGAGATTTGGTTTTAGAAATTGTGAGGAAGAACATCATACCAGTACATGTAATCGCTAAATTAGAAATTGAGGACGGAAAAAAAAAAACCTATAGCGCATTTTTCTGAGAGAAGAATATCTGACGAAATATGTGCTCCAGTTTTAAAAGTAAACACAAAAACGTTTATATTCTATTGCTGTCAGTATGTGCCGCAATGTAGTACGCATGTAGCCTCGCTTTCTTGAGAAGTGTCGTTTCAGGGCGCATCGCAAGCGCTCGCGTCAAAGCTTCATTCCACCTATCAGCTTGGATTTAGCTACAGCGCCTAAAACCTGGCGGAGAAGGCTCGGGCGGCGAGCACTGGCCCTCCTCGCAAACAAAGATAAAGAGAACGCCAACGACGTTGCCTGCCCACGGTAAGAATGAGTTGAAGGCTGCCTCCGGAGCCGAGGCCGGAACTCGAAGGCAGGTGCGCTGTATCCACATTTCTCCCGGCCGTGCACAGCAGCTCGGGTGGACCGTAGCAAGCGCTAGCAGCGCACTGATCTCAGCTACCGAGCAGAGCATCGGCCGCCTGAGAAATCGCCCCACCCAGAGGAAGCATCAGCGAGAAACAAAGCGGCTTCGAGTGAGAAATAACGCCTGGTCTTGCAAACCTGATGGCAAGGGTAGAAGATGCGGAGCAGGGAAGACTGAGGAGGATGGAGATGAACGCTGGAGATCCCGTAAAGAGTTTACTTTGCTGCTTTTCTATGTGCACACAATGCCGCGTTTTCTTTTTTTTTTTTGTCCAGGTGCTGCGTGTGCGAGCTCGCTAGCATTTCATAAAGGAAGTTTTAGCAAGCATTTACACAGTGGCACCCTAGGCTAAGGTACGCAGAGTTGCTTTCTTGTATTGTAAGAATTTGTTAAAGTGCCTAAAAATTATACTTGAATAGGAAAAACTGCGGGGCCAATTTCGTTGCTTTCTTTCCATCTGCTTTGTGATGCAGTTTGACACAACAAAAAAAATTATATCAGCGAAAATATCATCCTGATTTTGTAAACTTTTGAGAATATAGATGACAGGCATACTAAAATAAAGTAATTTAAGCCTTGAGCATTCCCTTACTTTTCAGCTGGCGCCCTTGCAAAACAAAAAAAAACAAAAGTGAACAATTCGTTTCGTTTTATAAGCAAGGGAGCTTGTTTTACGTAGTGTGTTTCCGACTTTGTGACGCTGGTTTTAGGCAGCAAAATGAGTACTTATATCCCAGGTATACCAGTTCTCTCATCGCAGAAAGATACACACATATCAGAGAAAGCTATATTACTGAAGGCAAGCGATAGTGCTGGACTTAAACAGCCTCTAAAAATAACAAATAATTGTTTTGCTGTTATCCCTTAATATGGCCCTGCCAAGCTAGTTGTCAGGTATTACAGCCGTCTGTGGTTACTTCCAAATATTATTTTATCGCAAGAATCCGCTGTGTACAGCACACTTCATTCTACCAAATTACTGACCATAATAAAACTTTGAATAGGTCTATTCGAATTAGTGAGTGTTGGTCACAATTATTGATCGAACCTTCGACTTTTAAATGTGTTGCCTCGCTGCGTTTTAACGGGAATCTTCACTCACCATTGAATTTTTATGAGGTATAGTTAAACATTACCTAAGGTCGCAATACCGCACATCTGTAGTCAATGCCCTCCTGCTGTCTACCATGCACTAACGACTGTAAGAGAAAACATAGTACAAAGAAAAACAATGTATGCACCTCAGAGTGGCCTAATGGTCTCGGCGACACAACTAGCTTAAGACATGTGCCCCATCCGGCAAAGCCAGACAGCGCCAGCAACAGGACCAATGTGCTTTCCCAATCACTGCTCTCGAAGAACGATGCGCCTAATTGAGATAACAGCGGATCGGAATCCGCTGACGCGGCAATATCCGACTTTGTGCTCTGGCAACCTTACCCGGCCGACGATGAAAGAAGCATAGAAAGAAAATCAAATAATTGATGTTTGCAAGTAGAAAGAAGAAGGTAATACGAGGAAAGCTTCATTGGGCGAAGCCCAGAGTACAATGCAACAGCTGAAACGTTTGTTCTCCCATCACATCCAGCCAGGCTGGCGCCGAGGATGAGTCGGTTTCTTCCGGTAGGTCGGCCGTGCGGACCGACTAGACAATCTGGGAGGCCGCGCACAGGCTCTCCCAGGACTAACGAGCGTTCACAAAGGGATGAGTTGGTAATCCCTAGTCGCGGTTGGTCGCGCTAATCTCGGACTCATTCATCGCAACAGTTGCTCTTTTCTGCCCCACTAAGCCCACCCATGCGAAAAGAACAAAAAGACGCGTAAACAATCCCTACGGAATCTCCTTGAGTCACTATGGGGCAAGCGCTAATCTAGACGGCCGTCGTATATGTGTTTGCCCGGCCTGCTTGCAGCGGAAAAGAAAAAGAAATGTTTTAAGAGGTGATTGCTGGCAGTACTGCCGTTGAAAAAGATTTAGGGTGTTAGCCTCCCTTCCAAAAAGGACATAAAAAATCGTCGGCTTTAGAAAACTTTTTAGGGACAAAAAGCTCTTGACAAAAACAAAATAAAAACGAAACAGAGGTAAATGACAGGCACTGAAAATAATTCTCAGGATATGTGGCTCAGAGACGCTGTCTAGAAAGAGCAATACGATTTGTATCTTACTGCAAGAAACTGACTTCGGCTTCTATTTTATAGATTTGCTTTCTTTGAGAACGGTGATCCCCACCAACCACTGCAGGACAAACACAGGGATTCTTTTATGTTCTTTTTAACCTTGCTTTGGGACTGTTTTACTTTCGCAGCTAAAAAAGAGCAGCTTGCGAGGAAGATATTGTCGCCAGTAAAGCTTGTACACCTAGTTCGACGAACTAGCTATATTAAGCAAAATTGCCAGCCATGTTTTTTTGCTATTGCTGTGTAATAACTAAAAACTGTGTCCCCCGTACAGACTTCAGGACAAATTCAAGACTTGTTTTCTCGAAAATAAGTAAGAGAGCAAAGTGTTAAGGTTTAAATGGCTACTTTATCATTAACATCCACATAGCGCATTAATTTTTCGTGGCACAGGTGACAACGAGGCAGCCAAGGAATATGCAGACTCGTACGTGAAGCACCTATTAATGCAAACGCATTTCTAGGCTATGCAGGCGGTGTGGTGTCACCAAATTCATTAGAGCGTACAATGTAAAAAAAGAAATGTCGAAATAGCACGAACATTGATATAGTGAGTTGACGGGAAAACAGCCGTGGACGGCAAAATAGTAGAAGAATAGGCAAAGGAGTGGAAATAAAGTTTGAAATGAAATGTATTTGGTCAGTGATAAGTGAACGAAAAGTTCCATTGACATAGATTATTAGTTAATTAATTATCAGCAAAAACCATTGGACGGTTGAATAGGCTGAAAGAGGATATAGTAACTGGACGAGAAAGTAACCACGGCGCCAAATTTGAAAAACCAAAATGGTTGATTGAGATAAAATAACGTATAATGAGAGTAAATTAAATAAATCGATGTTTAAATAGAGTATGAGATAATTACACTAATTCAGTAGTTAAATTGATTAACAAACAAAAAGAAAAGGATAAAGAGGGGCAATGAGCGCCGACGAGGCGTCAATGCTTTCGCATTCTCCCAGTGCGAGTCGCCGCAGTGATCTCTATTTTTTGTTTTTTTATTATAATAAACCTCTATTGGGAACTCAAACCAATTTTATTTTCTGAGTGTTGGCAATAGATACGCAGGCATTTGATCTTTCGAGCATATCAAGATGGTAACCAAGTACACTTCTTTCAATCTTCGGTTGATCACAAGAGCAATCGATTAGTCTGTTTGTACACTTTGAGAACTCGCTTGATGACCTAGGATTTTACATTTCCATTTAAGACATAGTGGGCTCGATGGTGAACAGTAAAACGACCTTCAAAGAGCTCTGAGGCAAATTTTGCGCGCCTACATCAGCATTCGTATATTGTCAACAAGAGAAAGACAGCTGCTGGGATTGCAGTCCAACTTCGAAATCGATGAGGAACCGGCAGTATCAACGGGTCTGGCACATGATCAGCCTCAAAGGCAACTGCGAGTCCTAAAAACTTAAATCTCGCTCATCAGAAAAATTTTCTTGTCCTTGAGAATTGTGTTTCCACTTAACGCAAAGGGATGAAGAAAAAAAAAGAGTCTCATGCTCTACCGACTGAATAAAGAAAATAAAACAAATATTGTGGCCAAGGGGTGACAGTGAGTTAATTTTTATGCAAAATGCTTCGCCTGTCTCGATAAGAACAGGGCTCTAGGGTAGACTTGTCCACAGGCTGGAGATTTCTTGCATTTTGAGCGCCAGTACTGGTCCTGTAGAATCCGTTAAAGCTTTTTAATAAAAGGTATGCCGTCCGAACTTTTACAGCTGAGTGAAGTAGGCGTTTTTCAGTGTGAAATTTGTTAAGCCTAGGCGTGTTATAACGACATGCCCCAAAAAATAGACATCGGGTAGATAATTCCGCGTGAATACTGGGCATCATCACTTCTCTCTCATGATTAGAATTAATGACATTTGCGATGACCCATGAACGAAGGCAGCAGCATCCCGGCAGAGTGGCATGGATTACGATGGCTTAAGGTCAAAACTCATCAAGTTTAACTTACATTTCGACTATCTTCTTCCACGTATGGCACACTGATTAGCTAACTGAATTTGTCGGTTTCAAAAATAGAAACAGGTCGCGCAGCAATCCTTTCACTCGCATCGTAACCGTCTTGCCATTCTTTCTTTTTCTTTCTCTTTATTGTTCTTTAGTGCACTAGAAGGAATACGCAGGCACTGATTCGTCCCATAGCCGTTAGGAAACGGGTATAATCTTTAATTCGTAATAAGCTGGCCTGTCCGTTAAACCGCAGGTCGAAACCTAACGTTTAGACCTGAGAAGTACCGATGTGTGGAATGGAGTTAGTCATATCTGCCCGGTTTTGACAAGTTCGCTTCATTTTCAGTCCCCAATGCTATAATTTCGCTGCAGTAATAACATGCTTTCTGAACGCTTTGAGGTACGAATGCATGTGTATACCACAATCCGCCTGCATTTCAAAAAACGTGTCCTGTATGTTAGTGTTGTATCCACGCTCAATTTATTGAACGCAGAAATTTTTCGTGATGCCTTTCTGTAGAATTTTTTCCGGAAAATGTACTATTTC
Source organism: Amblyomma mixtum (assembly GCF_055824585.1). Classification (NCBI taxonomy): domain Eukaryota; kingdom Metazoa; phylum Arthropoda; class Arachnida; order Ixodida; family Ixodidae; genus Amblyomma; species Amblyomma mixtum. The sequence goes on along the minus strand of NC_143012.1, from coordinate 280,819,149 downwards.
ACAGCACTAGCTGTTAGTGCATGCGTTTCGAAGAAACACGGCGTCTGAAGCCGTCATTTCCTTCAAGTCCGTACTCTCCGACAAACAGCGTATGCGTGAAAAGAAAAAAAGACATAATTTCCTTCTGGCGCAGTAATGTCCTCGCTCCAGGCTGGTATATTGTGGCTGCGTTATTGTTCTTTCTTTTCCGCAACCGCCACCATGATCTTGTCATTGTTCTGAGTAAAAAAAAAATGACGCACTCTGAATTTTTTTTACTTCGACACCAAAACCACAGCAAGCGTGAAACCTCTGCCGCGTATGCCTTTTGGGGACATCTCACCCCTCGCTAGATTTTCACCAGACATTCCAAGACAACTCAAGATTCGCATGTCGTCGGAATACCGGCAATAGAGACAGGAACCTTCTGGGAGACCATGCGAAGGGATGCGGCCGCACTAAATGCAAGGAGACGGAGCGCACTCGGCTATCATGCTCAAAAACAAGAGCGTATGCGACAAAACGATATTCCGGGAACTGCATGCATCAGGAGAGCGTTGTACCGTCAGGAACAATACCTGCGGCGCAGTCCACATATCCCAAGGCCAACTTTGTCGTCGCCAAATACAAACAACGCATCAATTTCCCGGTAGAGGAATTCCTATAACATCTTTTTAAATTCGCCACAAATTGCACTAACATACAGTACAGACACAAGAGTAGAGGTTTGCGGAACGGGCCCAAGCTTGAACAGTTGCAAGTTCGCGCCAGTACCGTCAACCCTGACTCCTGTGTCTGTCTTGTGAGTCTTGCCAATTTGTTGTCCTTGCAAAGCCGTCAAATAACTCGCCCAGCAAGAAGTACTTCTAGGAGACCTATAACATTATTACTAAGAACGACGTTTATATCATCTCTCAAAAATTTCCCTGGAAACTATCTTTCAAAAGCATATCTGAACCGCTCTTTTCCAACAGCATCCTCTGCCATACATAAGGGCACACTTCCCGCTTTCATTCGCATTAATGTTTTTGAAACAGCCAGCCCGTGCACAGCTTTTGGGATGGTGAACGCTCCGGATATCTGTTCAGAATAACGGGCTTTTCTACGAGAAAGCGATGTCTTTAAGGCTTAGGAGGATTGGATGCCTCGGGGTACACAAAGCTTAAAGCTGACATCCGCACTTCATTGATCCCTAATACCAGTTTGCAGCGCTCACCGAGGAAGGAACGTGAACAGACTGTGAAGAACATCATCGGTGGCAGCGTTTCTTGAGCAATGGCAGGAGTCGATATTACGTCGAATGTAATCCCCTTCTGTCCCTACCCTACTGGGATAAAAAGAACACTCATGAAGACAAAGTTAGGTGTTGGTAGGCAGCACTTCGGTCTTCATGTTTTTAACCTGCTGTTCTGAGCATTGTTACTGCAAGTAACGTACCGTGCGATGTCTTTAGCTCTCACAGAGAAAGAGAAAGCTTTCGGTTTTAACGTAGAACTGTCCAGCATTGGCGAACATGGCGCAGCTGCAAAATTTGTTACGACTGGAATCGGCGAACTCCATACTGGGTTGCTGATCTGCTTTCGCCGCACAATCTGATCATAAACTGCCAGACAGAATAGACACATATGTCAAACTTTTCATACTCTTAGAAACGCTAGTGGACCATGTAATAAAGTACTAAACACGGAATTTTAAAACGTGCGTTTCGCAGCTTGCTCACATTCGATTGTCATATCAAGGAAATAAATTGCGAGCAAGGCTCTCAGAAAAAAATTTCTGCAGCTAAGCCGAAAAAGGTTGAGCCTCCTTCGTGATTGAAGGAGGCTCAACGGTTCAATACGTCCAGTGTGCGTGTAAGTGATGGTTGTGCGAGAAAAAATTGTCTCCCTTTTCCATTTGGACATCATAACGACGGAATTAGTTGGTTATTCGACTGAAAACACAGGCAGTGGGGGAAAAGCAGATTTACGAAGGAACATAAGAACGACCTGACAAGCCTTTACATTTCGTCGTCATTATAACTGATACTCAAGCCTGATATGCACATCCCGAACGGCAAGTGACTCGTATTGACAGTGTTCCAAGAATCTGCCATTTATGTCTGCTTCACGGAATCTTTGAATGGGTCTACAACGTGTGCTGGAAGGAACCTGCAAGCTGTATTTTTAACCTTGTAAACGACGCTGAATAACTGATCTTCCCGTTGACTGAATCACAGGAAGAAAAATGTTTAATAAACAAATTCAGCAACAACAAGCACAGGCAATCGGATATGTATAAAAAGACAATTCCGGATGCTAAATGTTTTTGCCTTTTAATGTCGTTAATTGATATTGGCTTCATTTGATCCTGATAAGTAGAAGCGAATTTGTAAGCTTGCCATTGATAAAATCAAATATTACAACCAAAACATAATAAAAATCATTTAGAGAGAAAAAAAATCTCAGCTAATCAGATGAGTTTCCAAAGACCATTGCCAGTAATAAAAATTCATCATTAAGGAACTAAGAACATAAAACACTTCATTCACAACTTTACCATCGTATAATCCCGTTTTCTTCAACAAATCTCGAACCAATGCACTTTAACTCGGCGCGAAATAGTGCCCGACTGGACTGTCGCATTCTGGGATGGTTTAAGCTAGCTTCAGCTTTCACACACACAAAAAACGCAATTTGTACTTTCTACAGTGGAAGTATCTCGACAGCGGCGTAATTGGGTTTCGAGCAAGAGGAAACGCCCGCGGAAACTATAACGTGTCAGCTGGCTTGAAGAAGAACAGACATGTAATTTGATTTCGGAAGAAAAAAACGTAATCCGCTTTTCCTGCTTCAGGCAGTACTGGCTTTTTATCATGTCATGTCTGTTTTTACTTCTTTGAGGCCCTTTTTTTTCTTATGGCAGATCTTATCACCAAAGGAGATAAAATATCACTTGAAATGTTGCAATTAGCATTACTTTAACCAACTACAGCTGTAGAGTTCGAGCTAACACAAGAGAATGAGATAGCGATACAAGGTTAAAAAGTTACAAAGTGCGGTATCCCGAATACACGAAGTAAAATTGCCGAAAATGTCATTTGAAGCTCCAAAAATTCTGAGACAAACGCCTGGTGAGCCGGATTTTAATATTTTTGGCTGCAACTGTTTGATCTGTGCTTCAAGGCAGATGAGAGCTAACACCTCATTTATTTATATGCATGAGACAGTTACTTGTGACGAACAGTAAAATGCACGCAGTAAATGGAACAGACACAAGCTAAAATTTTTCATTGCACGCTGTTTTTCAGTTTTTGCTTCATAAACCTGCTTATGCTGCCTTTTTTTAAACATAATTCTCTTTTTCCTTTTTTTCTTTGTTAGCCAAAGAAACTGCTGCCTGAGACATGAGAAAAAACGCATACTTGACAAGAATGTCCACCACAGGATTCCATAGAAATTTTCTTTCCGACTACTAACATACATCGACCTAACATCGACTACTAACATATGCTTGCCTTCAGCCATCACGCTGAACCGGAGACACTGCTATTTCGTGAGCGGCGTTATTAGTTTCACATTTTTATCCACCAATGCACAAAATTAGCCGACATTGGCATTGGCGTGCATCATGGCAGTGCCGTATGGGTACTCTAAAAAAAATTCACGACATTTTTTTTTAGAGCCGCCGCGGCGCCTCAGTGGTTAGGGCGGTCAGCTGCTGACTTAAAAGGCACAGATTCGATCTCGGCCGGGGCGGTCACATTTCCATGCAGGTGAACTGCAAGCGGTTCCTGTACTGTGCGATGTCAGTGCACGTTAAAGATCTCAGGTGGCCGAAATTTCTGGAGCCCTTCAGTACGGCGTCCCTAATAACCACAGTCTCATTGGCACCTTAAGCCCCATAAACCAAACCAGGAATTTGTTTTACGCAAGTTTGGCTTTTCGTTGGTTAATGCCTTGCTTCCTGGAAAATACGATTGCAATATTGTTATATTAGCTGCAAGTTATCGTGTACCGACTAATCACGTTACGCTGATAAGCCAACACACTTTCATGTGCATGATTCGATGTGCTCATTCTTGTTAAATACGGCTATAGTCTAAGGCTAACATCTTTCTATGGCAGGAATTCATGTTATTTTTCAACAGAAGTGAGAATTATCAACTTAGTTCTTCATAGGTTAAGAAAACAGTGCGGGAAAGGGGCCCGAACAAAGAAAAACGAGACGACCAGTGATATATTGTATCACTTGTTTGTGGCGGTTTGTGCTGTAAGATGCAACAGCTCCTGCCTCTCACAGACTTATTTTTATGTTAAGTGCGAAAGGACGCCAGGCTATTAGTTGTTTTCTTCCTCTGCACATGTTGTTTTTGGACACTTACATGACTCTGCACACCAGAGAGTGCTGCAATTCATTCTAGATACGCTGACGGAAGCCACATGCAGTTTTATTCACAACTCTTACACCAAAATGACTGCGTCACTAAACGGGACCTCTTTGCACAAATAAGCAATTCATTTTATTCAGGCGCCAGGAAGTAAAGTGCCGTGAAGTTTCAAGAAAGCCAGAGCCTTCTGTTCAGTGCTGAGTGCAGTCTACTGACCGACCTTGCAAGAGTCGTGAAGAAACTATGAGAACAAACACGTGCGTTCAAGGTGCTTCGTTGGGGCTAGTGTTCGAGCAAATGGGCTGGCTTGAAGTAAAAACATGGTGTGGCGAACGACGTACTCTTTAAAGGGAGCAGGCCCTGTGAGGACGCAGTTCGATCTCGCACTGAGCCCCTCGGTGATCCAGCCACAAATAAGAAAGGGTAGATCCTAAGCGAGCTCCAGCCGGTTAGCGCAAATCGCTGGCACGTTGTCCTCTCCCGGCTCCGCACTATAAGGCCCAGGTGATTACACGAGGCCGCGGAACCCACGCTAATCAGCCTTATCGGGGATCCGCGCACCCGATCGTCTCCAGCCATTACCGCCTCCCAAGCAAGAAGAGGGGCCATTAACTTCCCACTTACATTCCGGGTGCTAGACGGTGATTATTTCGAGGGTGTTAACGGGAGCGCTGAACTCTAGGGTGCTGCAGCGTTGAGGTAATGCACCAAAAAGGCGATGTGGTGATGGCGTGCGTGCAATCAGTATTCGACTCTTGCTGTAGGGAAATAAAGACAAACACGGCCAATTTGTACATGGACAGCTTGCGACATCTGGAAAGCGCAATGGCTAACTGGCGCGAGGTTTACACCTGTGGCGACTGTCCAAATCTAGGTCTGTCGTTGAAATCGGCTAGTAGCCTCGACATAGCTCCACGCCGGTACTAAACGATGCTTTGCTCACTGATGTTCCCACCGTAGGCTTTTCCACCGGCAAAGGGAACTCTGCTCATTTGAAATTATTGACACTTTCGGTTCAAATTTCATGAGCTTGGTAGACTTCAATGGTATTGTTATATTTGCCTTGTCATTACAATTGTAATGCTCAGTTTAACTTGAAAAAGCAAAACGCTTTAGAGAGCTAAAATTCTCTTTCAGACGGTCTCGTAAATTCGCAACCCTTCGCAGAGTGCAAACGTATGGGCAGCTTGTTTTAAAAGGCAGAAGCATTTCAGAGAAAAAACAAACTGAAGGGAAGACGCGCAGAACATATGCATAAATTCATGTATTCATTTATGATTGTGTGAGCGAGATCTAAAATAGTAGTAAAATATATGTGCGCACATAAAGAAAACTGTATAAAGAGCCGTTTAACCCATCCTGCTACTCTGCTATTGGAAGAGATAAAGGAAAGAAAACTGACTGAGACGCGAGAGGCCAAATACATTACAGGTAGTTGTCTGATCACGGGTTGCGTAAAACGCTGTGTGTGATTCGGTCGATGTGGCAAGCAGAATAATAACCTCCGGTCGGTAGCTTAAGCACACGCATTAGGCCAGCTGCTGGTAGTCTCGCCTCCAATATATCAATACTTAGTGGTGCACCAGGTTTACCACAACTTGTGTGGAACATGTCAAGGTGTTGTGGCCACTATAGCACGAAGGAGGACCCATAGACCTAACTGCCATTAAACGCGCACGAGAGGCTGTGTACGTTAAAAAAAAAGTAGTTTTAGCAAGATGATACTATCTGAGAAAGCAGGTCGAAACATTTAAACCATCAAAAATAGTGAAGCACCTCCTGTGGAGGCGTATTTGCTAACATTATCATCCATATAAAGCAAAGGGAACTAGTTCTTCCGGAGTCAAATTTTCTCACCCCACAGCCCTTTGTGTTCGAACCTTCTTTCGGCATTTAATGTTTATGCCTGAAAAAAATAGCATCATTAAGGAGCCGTACTGAAAATGCTGCTTCAAATATTTTCGAAGTACTGTTTTGTGGTTGAACCCAAATTGCACTAAATCCTGCTGTTGTGCTTTACGACTCATATTTTAACAATGTAAATATTTTTCCAAGACTTGGAATTACACAAAACGCGACAGAGCCGCATTACTCCCATATAAATTCGTTTCTTTTACAGCTTATTCAACACATACATATAAATATTTTCCTCAAAATACAGAACCAAACCATGTCTTCGCATTTATTCCTTTGATTTTTGCGGTCCAGCAGTAGCATAAGTGGCAGATGCCACAAATATCTTTTGCCGACGACGTCCGAGCCGCAATCAGTGATGAGCAGCTTGAGACACGGCTGTGACAGCAGCCTACTCTCTTCTTGGGAGGTGAAAAAAAAGAGCAAGGTGCACGCGAAGTTCCACATCAGAAGTGCAGACCCCGCGGTAGCTATCATCTAATCTCGAATGTGAACGAAGAACGCTTCATCCGACAAGCGGAGCGAAGTCTCTGATTGCAGCGCTGTCTTTCACTCCGTGAGCAGACTTGCACTCTCTCCGAAGAACACGATACATGGCCACCACATCCGCCTTAACTTCTCTGTTGTCACCTACCTTACTTTTCGATAATTGCTGGTGTATCAGTACCTCTCGAGGCAATGCATTTAGAACTTACTCGCTACGAGCCAAATCAGTGTGATGGACGCTTTCTCTAACATAGGGGGCGTTTGACGGTTCTGATACTGGGCTCTGGTCTTCTGTCAATCTCTTGTTTGTCATAACACGTGTTTTATGATGCACATGTTGATGTTTTTCGTTACTCTTGTTTTCCTAACGTCCTTAATATCTAAAACGCTTTGCCTGCTGAAGCTGTTGATGAAACAGATGAGCAGCAATTGTAACGTATCGTATTTTGTGTCGCGGTCGTCTACTTTGACTCTATGAGGTGTCAAGTTTAATAGCGTTTAATTGTGTTGATTTCTATTCCCACCCTGAAACGATTCTCATGCGAGGGTTAGCGGTATCAATAAATAATAATGACAATAATAATATACTGTGCTGCTTTTATTGGCCACCGAGCCGTCTTTACACTGAAATAAAAGAAACGCAGATAGAATGACGGTGTCAATCTCCCCGAATCAGCATTTTATCCTTCAAGTCTAATGTCTGACAGAAACGTGTCTGGTCGGGATGGTACATGACGAAAATAGAAGGTGCTGACTAAAAGAAAGGATGGGATGATGATTCGGCTCCCCCAAGAGAGCCTTATTCCCAATGAGGCATAACGTAGCTGCGTCGTTTATTTATACACGGCGCATGAGCCAACCCTGGCACCTGTCGTAGATTGGAGGCAAGTTGCCGTCATTCCGACTAATCGGAATTGGCTCCCGTGGGGAAGCCATGACCTCACCCCATCCCTTCTTTCGGTATAGGCGCCTTCTACTTGTCAACAGTTTATCATTCCCTCTTTATGTAAAGAAACAATTAGATGCAAAACGCAGACGGAAATAATTTGAGACTATGCAGATTAACCACACGCCAGGTTTTATATACATAACATTTTGCCTTATCGCCCTCTGTCTAGAGGTTTTGATGCCAGTCCGAGTGGCCGCTAAAAGAATCTAGACCAGAGGTGTGTGGGAGAGGTGTGTGTGTATAATTCGTTTATTATATTGCTGTAACTTGCAATAATTACCTTGAAATTAAGTTTAAGAAGGTTGCCATCTAATTCATTTCCCGAACCTGATTGCGATTATACAAAGTTCTGCCCTCAGAATAAGTGGTTTTGTGCCCAGACAGAACTGACTGGCAGCCAGACATATTTAGTTTCCACTTCTTTAAAATGGAGCTGAAGACTTCAAAAAAAAATCTTCTAGCGACAATTTGGATCTGACATTGAGTACGCTGTACGACTTGAAAGACAAAATGTGCGTTTTATAGAGAGAAATCATAAATCAATATTAAGGGCCGACTGCGAAGTGCCTGAAATCTGACTCGGCTTAAACGGCACTGGTGCACCGTTTGTTATTTTTTGTTGTTCAGATGTGCGTTCTATATGCTCTCTTTATTTTTGACGGGGATATTTGTTCACTAGTCATGTAATCAATATTCAACGCAAAAAAGGGTGCAGCACGAAGACAGCTCTGCTACTAAGTCATTCTTTAAGAAGCAGTAACAACCATTATAGCGTTCGTACCGTGTATTTCTCCCCCACAACCGATGTGTTCATTATCAGCCTAACTACGTCCACTGCAAGAAAAATTCCTCTCCCATACCGCTTCAATTAACAGTGACCTGCACTAGCCGGGGCCACTTTATTCCTGCAAACTCCTTAATCTCAACCAGACACATTACTTTCTTCCGCCCCCTGCTAACTTGTATTCTCTTGGAATCCACTCCGTTATCTATCTTGCCGTCGCATCACATGCCCTGCCCAGGCCCATTTCACCCTCTTTCTATCGGCCAGGTTGCCAGTAGCCCACTTTTGTTCCTTGGTCCGCTCTGCCCTCTTCCTGCCTGTTTACATTGAGGCTTATTGCTTTATTTTGTCGCTTCTGTTGAATGCTAGATACAAGAACACTCCGTTACAATAAATAGCACAAGTTGTATCGAATGCTTTACAAACAAAAAAAAATAATGAAGAAAATATTGGCCTTCTTCCAATAAAGATTAATACTTAGTAATGAAAGCGGACAAGATATCCCCCAGCTGCATATATTAAATGGTTCCATGGATGCAAAACGATGTACCTGAACTAACAGGAAACATTATCGCCGAAGCCAGTTTTTTCTTTCTTTTCATACCTTGATACCTCTTCCCACCTCCAGTGTAGCAAACCGAGCATTTCTCATAACCTCTTTCCGGCTCCATTATTCGGTCCCCCTGTTTTCACGCTTTATGGGCCTCGAATATCAGGTACTTCTGTAATTATGGGTGGCCCAGGCTCTTCACGAGACACTGCCACAATGTGTCCTCAATGCAGCACCCACAGCCATCCCTATTTTTAGCTCGTGAAAAGACGTCGAAAAAGTGGGTCATTTTTTCTATTTTTTTTTTCAGCCTACGCAAGGGCTGCGTTGTATTTTACGATTTTTTCAACCTCACGCGTGAAGTTAATACGTTGTCCAGTTGCTTTGGAGTAAAGCAGGCGAAGACTCACAAGCAACTGAGCAATTACAAGGCATAGGTCGTGGTGGCAAGAGCGCGGTCATTTTGGAGACATACCCAGATTATGAACGAAATATTTGTTGAAAACAAAACCAGGAAAGCTAAATCCTATAGGGTCGATTTAAATGACCTCTCAAAACCTGCTAACATATTTTACTGTGCCGGTCACATTCCCTTGGAGCATGCTTTGGGCTCCATTGGCATGTCCAAAAAAACTTGAACAATTTTAAATGTTTGGCAACTCAGAAGTTTCAGCTTTGTATTGAAGAAGCTATTATGGAAATATTTAGTTTGATAAATAATACTGAGTAGAAGCGGTGGACAGCACTTTGTAAATGCTCCTGACTTCTAATGTAAATGACACTGGCGGGATCAGGTGCTACCAAACTAGCTCTTCTGATGCCCACTTCCCGGAAACTTTGGTGCTGCCACTGGTGTGTATACTTAACTGCAAGCGCAGTATGCTATGCTGACCTCATCATAGTACGCTGACTAAAACTGGTGTGGAGTACAAAAGGGAAATGTTGTGTAGCTTTTTAAAGAAGTATTTCTCTCCTATCATTTGCTCATGGTGGTATTGCGAACCTCCAATCAGTGCGGGGAATTTAAAATTTGTTCAGTTTTATGCAACTATGTTCAGAGAAATTTCTACCTATCTTGCCGTCTTTGCTTAATAAAAAACCATGAAGCCTCATAACCTCCTCTCTAGTAGTAAAACGTGCATTATACGTGAGTGGTCCGAGTGAAACGACCGGTGGCAGCTTCAAGCTCCCCGGAACCATATACGGGTGCACACGTGCGGAACGTCGTTTGAGCTGAGAGGCGAGAGCACCTGTAGGCATCAAGAACTCGGAGACCGTAGTTGAAAGATGCCGACCATTATTTTTCTACACAGAGCTCCACGAAGCCGATGTCGTTGCTCTCTAAGATGTTTTTACGCGAGCGCTAAAGTAGCTTTCAAAGGATGCACGTCGCATGACCTACGCCTGCGGGACAAATTAATACGTGGCACAGTTTGCTAACGGAATATTCTTGCCTAGAACGTTCGAGAGCTAGACGCAGCAACTGCTTTTAAGTTATGGAGATTTTATAACTTCCGCTATTTATGATGGCGGCGCTGGTGAACACTCTCAAAGTTAAGTTATAAGTAACATATACACTCTAAATCAAAAACTTGGACGGCAGCCGTCAGAGCTCATTGGTAGAGCACGGTACGCTACATGCGGAGGCCGTTGGTCCTGATCCCACTGTCGTCTTTGTATTCTTTTTCTTCTATTTTCTAATGGATCGTCTCTGAGTTGTTAGGTGATTACACTAATCATTTCTCGTCGCTCAACAACACAAATTAATGATAAAAATAGAACATTCTATTCTGCTTTCCTCGGTTTCAGTGTTTCTCACCTCTCATATCATGTTTGTCATAATGAGGGCCTTATTGCATATTTTTTTTGCTCAATGTCCTCGTGAGGCCGTCGGTTCTGGCAGCCTTGATGCCATAGGTAGCAAAACATAGTTCTCGCACAGCTTTCACCTCACTGTTCGATCATGCTCCACGGGACCTCATGTTAATCGGGGGTTTCCGCCGCAGTGGAGGACGATGGCGCTGTTGAACACTTGAAGGTTAGGCTGTACGTAACATAATTAAACTAAATTGGATAGGAGACCAGTATCTTAATTTTAAAAAAACAAGCCATCATAGCTCTCTTGGTAGAGCACCGTATGCCACATTCGGAGGCAGGGGATTCGGATCCAAAAGGCTGCGTGAGGTTGTCTTTTGTTTTGTAATCAACAACCTTTCAGCCATAAAATGAATGCCCAAGTAATTAATTTCTTTTTATCAAAACCACAAAATTATGCAAAATATAAAATCGTTAATCTAAGCTTTTTACGGACTCCGCAGACTTCCTTATTATGCACTTCACAACGAGTCGCTCATTTGACCAAAGTTGTCTGCAGAGTGCTTCTCAAATATTTTGTTCGTTTGGCTACAAAAACCTCTCCCCGACGTCGAAAATCCTGATGGCGCATGTGCTGTAATAACTGCAGTGTTTCACTAAGTATTATTGTCGAGGTCCGCAAACGTAATATAGAGGAATAATTTTGCTGCTTAAATGTCAACCCTGACATTCACATCGCTTCTAGCCTCACGGATGGAGGCATAAGGACTCCCGTACTGGTGCTTCAACTTTTCACAGAACGAAGAGAAGACACAAAAACACAAAGCGCAAACATAAAACTGGTTTTAATGGAGGAAACGGGTGTTCTTTTTTTGGCAATACGTTAACGTCATCAGTGGCACATCAAAAAAAAACGAGAGAACATAGTGATATCAGCAATCGTAAGCAGACCCGCACTAAAAAAACACACAGTCAGCGCGATAGCATAAGCAAGTCAACTTCTTTCTCGGACAGCGAATGCACCTTTCACCACCGACGGATTTCATTTCAAAAGCTTCTGCGAACTCTCCTTCTATTTTTTAATGGACAGCGAAATGACCGTGGTTCCTTCGAACATAGACTTCCATTCTTTGCGCCGATCAGATTGTCTCGTCAGCTTTCCTGAGTGAGTGATGGAGTTACGGTTGTTAGCGTGCTTACTTCGCCTTTTATTTATGCAAGGGCCCGTTTTGGCAGCATACTTCATTCCGCAGTAGAGTGGAGTGCAACAAGGAACACCTGTGCGGCATCCGACCTGTTTTTTTTTCTTGTGGTTGACGATGCAACGTGGCATATATGAATAAAAGCTACCCTGAAAGCGCGCTCTCACATACAGGCATACGTGAATCCTTGCCTTAAGGCTAACTTTATTTGCCCTCCCATCGCCAATGAGTTGGGACGGCTCTTAGCTAGTATCGACAAGCCTAGCGCCCTGTTACGATCTGTTGAGCAACTAATCCGTCACTCTCTTTGTTCCATGCTGCAGGACGTCTCAACACGCTATTTTTTTACGCTCAAAGACATTCGCCTGCTGGTGGCAGACCAGGGAGTTAGAACCGCTTGTACCAGATCCCTGGTAATGTCCCATCCTATTCACCGGGATCAAGCAGAACACCGTTGAGCCCTCTTATCTGTGCACACAGAGGAGCAGAACAAACATGAACGAGGAAGGCATCTTCCAAATAGGAGTGCACACTGCGCCCTAACTTTTGTTGGGACGAAAGGTGGCCCCTGACGAAACACAACTGGTTAGAGGGGCTTCGTGCTAATGTTTTGGTATTGAACGCAGGTTAAGGTTTCATTTCTTTTCTTCCCGAAAAAAAGTGTTTCCTAACTGAGGCTAGTTAGGTAAACGTAATTTGACAGCGAGTGCAGATAGACAGGCTCTAACGGAACAAACGAAAAGGAATTATGCGCATGAAAACAGCAACAAATTTGCAATTCTGACCCCTCCATTATCGAGAACCGAAAACGTATGTACTTTAGCGCACATTTTTCTATTTATTACCGAGGAATTTGGCGGTATTGGTGCGCCGGAAATAAGCGAAAGCTCACTTTAGCGGCTTCAACCCTTAATGCCTGGAGTAAGCAGCTCCCAATCGCTTCTCCCCTGAACGGTGGAAACACCAGGACCCATGCTCAAATGATGCCAGTGAAGAGGAATTCTCTGAGCGAGCAAATTATTCTCAGGAGCTTTATGCTTTCCAATCAACATTCTTGAAGGCTGTAAGCGTTCTCGATAAGAACGCGTTGTGATAACGAAAGAAAAGAAAAGCCGGAAAAATAAGTTTTCAAGGACTAGAAACGAAAGAAAGAGCCCAATTTGAGCATTCTCTTTCTTGCAACTATGCGCCTTTAGAAAATTTTAATTCACGCGCTTTTCTTCCAGAAAAACATTTAGCCATTAAAACTTTTCCATTTTTATTATATGGAATAAATTTAGTTATGCTTATTGTTCGCTTTTTTAAGTATATCGCAGCTTAAAGTGACTTCACCGGCATGTGCGTTTTTCCGCTTTTTTCGAAAGCAGCGCGTGTTTTATTTATGACACATGGTAAATTTGTATTATTGCACACACTGCCGCACATCATCTTCTTTAGCCACTCCTGGCTTGGAATGCACTTGGACAGAGGCCACGCAAGTACACCATAGATCAACAACTCAAACATGATAAGGAACCACTTTTTTTCACGCACCATTTCGAAAGAGCGCGCAAACTTATAACGTTAACGCGCACAGATGAAGTTTGGATTTGCGTGCACAGACCCTAGTGTACTCAAATTTTGCATTGTCTTGAAAAATTTGGGGTTTTTCAGACCTTCTTAATGTTTGCTGCATTTTCTACTTTACCATTTTCATTTAAGCTCCATGCTCAATCCGCATAAAGGCTTCTTTCATTCACTGATAACGTCGAGTCAATACGAAAGAGAATATACTGCGTTACTTTAGTAACTAAGTTTTTTCAACGGCATCGTAAATATTACACTAAGCACTGTTTTTTTCTTTTTGTAACACAAGAATATCAACTGAATGACCGCATATATACAGAGCTAAAAATTATTAAAATTGTCTTTGTTCGCGAACAGATTCTAATCGCTAGTGACCTGCTGCCTTTATTGATTAGCTGAAATGCCATAAACGTGGCTCTAGACACCTTAAAATTAAACAAATACTGCTTCATACAAGAATATGGATATTTAGAAATAGACGCAATAGTTACTCCTCACAAGTTTGAAACATAAATAAATCCTGAGGTAATGAAGACAACTTGATACTAGAATTCGCGAGCGTAGCAAAAGAGTACGATAGAGGATTTCGTGCACAGCAAAACGCAAGAACATAAGCTTTCTGGAGGAAGATCAACTGATTATAACTGTATCGCGAAGTACCTGGGTACCCACCATTATTACTGAAAGAATCCAGGAAAACCGGCCGCATACTTGGTAAAGCATTTTATAGAAAGACTAGCTTTCTTTCTTTAATCATTTTTTCTTTTATACCGTAGGGCTTAGCGCCTTAACAGGAGAAAGCCCTGCGAATGCCCATTGGCACGACCGGTCGTAAATCTGTCAGTTCGCCACAGACAGCTAAGGCCTCCTGCAACCGCGCAAGCATATTTGCAGCTCTTTCTGACTTAATATGGCAACTCCGCATTTAATGCGCCGATTGCATATGAACTATTGCTAACATTTAATCTTCCTAAATAACGCTAACATATAATGTTTAGCATGAATGTCATTGATCGTGGTGATTTTCTGTTTCAGCCATTTCTTCTTTACTTCAGTGGGTTGGCTTATTATTACCGCCAAATGAAGTAACAATGTACAGCCAAATAAGGAACGCAGCCTGACTCATTGTATATAGTCGTTAAGATGTCTGGAAGTTGTTACAAAATTCATGCGAGACAGCCAAGAACATGATTGTAAACAAGTGAAAAAAGCCAACGTTTAATATCTCACGCTCTAGCCTTCGTTAGTTTCCTGTACTTAAGCTACATTGCTCTTAAACTTCAGCTAGCACCTTCTGCCCTCGATTTCCGCCTTTAAAAGTAGAAATCGCCAACAGTTGGACGCTGGCGCGCAGATCGAAGTAAGACGAATGACCGACCAGACCCTTCAAAGACACTCTGCTCCAGAGCGCACTTTGCCGACTTTCGAACTGAAGGAAATGTGCTGTAGAAAGCATAACACTTGAGTGGAGAATACAGGGAAAAGTCATATTTCTTCACTTCCGTTGTCGTCCCTGTGCTACAGCAGTTCATACGCCGAGTTAAAGTAAGGACTTCTCTGCGCAACGGACGCCAGATTTTCCCTTGGTCCATGCACTAGCATTTTCTTATATTTTCGCTAACATAAAAACTGTCCGAACTTAGGCCTAAACTCTAAAAAGAGAAGAACCTCTCAATCCCAACGACTTTATTTCCACCTCCACAGAAGAAAATGAATGTCATCCTTAGCAAAAGTCGCATTCCAGAACACTCAGCGCTGGCAGGGCCGGCAGGCAGATATGCATGCAACGGATCTAAAATGCAACATGAAGAAACTCTCGCCTGCTGTGGCATCCATGCAAGGATATGTGGAAAAAAATTTTTGTTTCTGTACTACCTTCCTAGTTAAGGAATTTTAAATGATAAAGTAGTTCTTAATCAGGAAAAGCCCCCTGTCAGGTTGGGCATTTAACTGCACTGATAAAGGACAAGGAACGTCCACACCTAACTCACTTAAATGCTGGCGCCAGCTTCCCTCTCGGTGCTATTTAAAAACTCTATGGCTTACCCTGACTTTCTTTTAAAACACCTTTATCCCGAACCCGCTTCTCCCCGAAAGTACTGTAGTGGAGCGCGCACTTACGTATACTTGTTTCGCTGCCCAGGCAGGTCGCAGTATGTTCCAGGTTAGTCAGTACACTTACGAAACGCGGCCTACAGTGCTTACCTCAAAAGGAATCTGCAGCAAGCTGGCCATGCGTGACTGCCTTGCTAAAGCACTCGGTTAGAAATGATTCTGCTTCTAACTTGTGTGCTGTTCGCGCCTGTTAGCGCAGGCTGTCAATGCAAGGAAGGGCCTTTTCAATGCCAAAAGCTTACCTTGTCTCCATCCACTTTCTATCTCCGTTCGCTCACGTGTGAAGCTCATAACCTTTATAAAAATCATTTTAAACCCTATGCTTTGCAAGCGTTAAGGAAAAATACCATTTTGGTCCAGTGTAAAAAAAAAAACTAGCTTTACTTGTCGGCGTTGTCAGCTCACGGCTATCAGAAGTACAACAAGAGAAAAGACACATAATGATGAGTAGCAGCATTTCATTTACAGTAAGCGGCACGAATTTTTCATTTTTGCGTTAGCCGGGGCATATTATTCAGTCAGTTATTTCGAATTAGAGTTGTATAGTATTAACAGAGCTGCATCGAGAGATGCTTCCTAAAACATGAACTTGGAGTATTGAAGTTTAGAGCTCCATGACTGCCACATTGAAAAATCGGAGAGTTTTTGCTTCTGTAATTAAAAGCGATACTCTGCTACAGAACAAGCAGTAGGAGCTATGTAGCTTGCACTCGTAACATGACGTTTACAAAGTACGTCGTCCTGGTACTTTAACGAATGCGCCGAAAAGTAATGTCTTTTGTGGACATGTCTATTTTATAGAGAGGGTATTTTAACGTTAAACATCTTGAGATTCACTAAAATCGCTCAATTAAAGTACTCCCGGCAAGTTCTGGACCTTACCAGTAAAGAAGTACAAATGCATGCCAAATCTAAGCCGGCGAAGACTAGCACCATTACAAAATACATAAGACTATGGCAAAAACTTACCCTTCGTACGGCTTACAAGTTAATTTTAAGCATAGTGCGTGACCCACATTACCCCACCGCCACCTTCCTTTTTTATCCTTATTGCGTCTGGCATCCTGTATAACGGGCCACACACCGAGGAACCAGCATCGTTTCATTGGTTTAGAGCAGAGAGAGCACACAGGGCCATTCCCGTTTTTTTTTTCTTGTCTCCGCGGAGGAATCCTTCTCAAGAAGTGAACACTTTTGAGCTTTGCGGACAAGCAACAAAATGACACAAGCTTTCGCTGCTGCGCAGGCACAATATGGAGCAAAAAAAGTTCTGAAAAGAAATGAGCGATTCACTTTCCCAAGTCTTACGCAACTTGAGGTATATTGTACAATATCAGCATTGTGCAACGAATGAGCAGCGCTTGCAGCTATTGCCAGAAAAATGATCGTTCGTGGTCACTGATCCAGAGACCACAAACTTTCGATGCGTTGCAACAGGGAAATTTCCCGAGACGCCGCTTGTGAAAGCGGTGATGTATTTAATGCGCTTCTCTTGGGAGTGCATTTTATCAAGTCACGTGACCCTTCATGATAGAACTTTTCAAATCTTCTTTTTTATTTGTACAAACTTAGCATACTTATTGAAGTTTTTATAAAATGGCCACGTATGCACGTTTAAACAATGACACTGCGATAAGCGACTGCACACGTTGAACATAATATATATGATAAAAGAAGAAATTGTATGCTCTTCTTGCTTCAAACTATTGAAATATGATCACGAATTTTCTCAAAGACGAAAGTTCAATAACACCGAACTGTTTTTTTAAAGCCCCTTATATTGCTATTTTTTAAATGCTAAGCTTATTAAATATTATGCATTATATAGTTTGATATTACAAAATGTCTACCCCTACAACCATTGACCTAAAATAATCAAGCTCTCGTAATATTCAGTTTTCTAAAAAGTGCCGTAATTATATTGTTCTACATCAGTTTTACAAGCAGCTGGAACGGTTATTTTTATGCTATTACAAGTGTGGTAATAACACTGCTGTCGTTTTCTTTACCCAAAGTACCGACAATAAAATAATTAGTACTCGGGCAATGCCGCGTTAACTGAATTCTTTACTACCTTTTATTATTAACTCTTATTTTATGCAGGGAGCATCCTGGAGGTCTTCTTGAGAGCTGGTTCATTAAGTGGACGACCCTTCAAACTACAGCAACTTTAACCTTTTCTTTCCTTTAACGGGAGTTCACGTTAGGTCACGTTTAGTTGAACACGAGTCTGCAGGCTTGCACTTGTATCTGAGCACGCGAAGTCAAGTGCGCACTGCGCGCGACCCTTCCTCAGCTTCCGGTGGGGCGAATAAGAGCAATATACCTGAATAATGAAACACTAGGAAGTCCTCGCACGGAAGGCAATTGCTGTAGCACAGCGTAAGTGAAACGGCGCTTCGTAAAGTGCTCGTGGGGACTCCGGCAAGGAAACACAAAACCAGGTTGGGTGCATTTTTATTTCTGCACTAGTCTCGACGAATTTATTCGCACATTCGCTTCCATGACGGAGCCGTGCTTGAAAGGACAGAACATTTCACAGTATACTTTGCAATGACCAGCAACAATCTAGAGAACGATTTTTTTTTCTTCAAACCTTCCGCCTCTTAATTTCTGTCGACATTCTTGGTCAATGCTGGTAGTAAATTACCCTGCTTGCATTATCCAGTATATCCGTTCTACGGGGTATGAACAGTTTGGAAGGGTCTGATCAGAGATATTTATAACACGATAAAGAGTGCATGAGGAACGACTACCTTCCGCCATGTACTACCTTCCGCCATGTTCGTTTTGAGCTGTAGAATGACATTTTATGCACTACAGAGGCATCGGTGCTAAATCGGAAGTTTAACCCAGATGTTCATGTTCCGAAAAGTTAGATGCAGGGATTTCAAGTGTAGAATGCAGCTAACCATCCACTTCGGTGTGGAGGGGAGAGCGGAGAACTGGCGCCCTGCCCGCTTCCACTGTCCTGAGCGTGGCAGGCGCTGTTTTCAGCCTAATTAACGGTCGGAATTCACAGACCAAACTGTCGCCTATTTTGACTGTCATTATTATTTCATAGAGACGTGAAAAAACGGCAGTGTTCATCTCATAAAATAGGTGACCGTTTGCAACACGGATAGTGTACCGCATATGGTTCGCAATAAAAAAAAACACAATATCGATGCGCGTATCAGAGGACTCTGCCATACAACACGATTTTCTGTATGTACTCAAGATTTTCAAATTACCTAGGTCGTATGTTGCGCCCTCTGATTTCCTTTTAGGTGGCAAAGCAGTGGCTATTAGAAGAAAGGAGACTATGAAAATGACCAAACTGTTTAATAGACGCACCCCACTGAGGGGCAGGGATGTAAAGACTTAAGCTTCAGGTATGTTATCAAAAATATAAATGGTTTATTATGTATTCAGAACTTAAAATGAAATAATGATTTTGTGTGGAGAACTGCGATAGTTTGTAATAAGAGGAGCTAATGTAGTAGAGCTGCTGCTCAGTTAGTCTCCCAAATATTAAAAGAAATCACCTCCGCTTCATGGTTGCTGTGAGTGTTGACTTCCGTCGTATATGTCATAACTAGTCGCTCTTTTTACTTTCCTTATCTGCTCAAATAGCTAAAGAGTGCCTCGATTCTGGCAGTCTTGATGTCTTAGGTAGCATAAGAGTGTTCACGCACAGCTCACCGCCGTTCGATTACGTTCCTACGGTGCACTCCCGCTAATACAAGACGTACTTCGTTCGTCGCTATGGACGACGGTGGCTCTGGTGAACACTCTCAAGGTTGGTTTGCACATAAATACCCCTGAAAGCATAATATCCGACAGCCATCGCTCTAGCTCATTTGGTAGAGCACGGGACGCAAATTTTGGTGGTCGTGGATTCAGATCCAACCGGCGGCATCTGGATGTTTCTTCGTCCGCTTTCTAATCAGCTGTCTTTAAAATATTTGTTCTATTAACCTCGAATTCATGAACACGACAATTTTTAAAAAATCCCCTATGCTACTTGGTTTCGGAGACTGTTGGCTTCCCTCATGTATGTCGTAATGAGCTCCTCTTTTCCCTTTCCTTCACTGCTTAATTCTAATAGGTAACTTTTCAACCATCAGCTATAGGCCCAGGAATGAAAATAGAAATTGGTTTAACGCCATTAAAATACAAACATAAGTTCTTAAAAATCCTAAGTCACGATTACTCTCACGCTGTGGGTGAAAAAATTTCGAGCATTAGTTGCCCCATTGGAAAATCGCGCACCTTTAGGGAGCTCACAACACTGTCCATCAATTCATCTCACTCCGTGGCGCATATACCACGTGACATCCTCTGCTCCGCCTCCGCTGGAGGATTGAAGTGGCGGGGTGCGGGCTGCAGGTATGAACCACTGTCTACGTTTGCTGGCGACACTTTCCTTCAACGAAGTTTAGTGGCAAGTGCGCGCCTTGTCTCTGCTTGTCTCGAATGTTCGTGACGTCGTTTTGCGGGGTTCAGAATCCACGCATGCCAATCCCTCTGTCGCGTTCTACTATAATGGGTATGCTGCCTTTAAATGCTCTAACAGACGCAGTAGCGCACACAACACCATTAATTTTTACCGTCGAATGTTCTTCGAGACGCACGGGCACCGAAGAAGGCAAGGGCGTGCTAGCATTTTGCCCCCAACGAAATGTGGCCACCACAGCCCGGAGTAACCCCGTGAACTCCGGCTGAATGTCGCAGACACTGAACCAATGCGGTGCATATCAGGCTGTTTTAAGCTCTGGTTTTGAACTAAAATCTAGAGCAATTACCTTTCAGTTCAGTATTCAGAACGCCGCCGAAAAAAAAACGTAACCTTCAGATAATTTTCATCTTCTTTAACGGCAGCAGTAGAGAGACTACACCTTGGCCAATCCCCCCATCTGAGTATGTGCAATTATAAAGAGGATGAAGAAGAAGAAGAACATGCACACAACTCTGCGGTGGCTCTTTGCTGACTGCGCTAACTGTGTATTGCTTGATTCGCTTCGGTTAAAGTATACAAAAAGGCATTTATTGCTAAAATCACTCGAGATCCCCACTGCGGAATTATTCGCCACGCTTGAAACGTCTCTGCGTCGAGATTTCGTTCGCGAACAGCGCGCTGCATCTGCTTTCCTTTTTTTTCGTGGTATTCATTTTCAACCCCCGATGTTCCCTTTCTTTATCCAGCCGGTCTTCAACCGCGAAAACTCCCCGTTCCGGCTCACCGAATCCCCCGAGTAATCATTTGGCGATAGAGAACTTATCGAGGGCTGAAATTGGTTGCATGAAGGCTGTCACGATACTGCTCGCTGATAATTGCTTTTTTTTCTTTGCTCTTAGAAACTCCTGCTACATGCGCTCTTGAATAACAAGACGCAAGTTTCTCAAGACGGCAACTGTATGCGCATGAATGCAGACGTCAGCATCCGGGTAATTTCGAGTATATAGTGTTACTAGCGCCGTCAGCACTGCATCTTCGAGCTCCTGCCGTTTTCGGTGGTTCTCTTCAAGCAGACTCAGCGTTGCTTTGCCAAAGCGCATGCGATGCTCTTGAATGCCCCGAATTAAGCACAACTTTCTCGATCAGATCAGATAGAACGTTGAGTTTGTTGCTTTCTAAGTACATATCAAAATACGAAGTAAAATTCGTCATTTTGCGGCGTTTCAGATCTCCAGTTGCCTTTACGTTAATGTTTAAAGACAAGTTAAAAGGAATTTCTCATTTTTGTGCCAATGTACTGCCGCTAGGGATCGCCACAAAAACAAACAAATGGCCGACGTATGCCTGAAATCGTACATTTATCAATGAATTCGGTAAAGCTCCCACTTGATATAACCGAAAGATGATGGTAAGGTTTCACGAAGCGCGGCAAGGCAGCCCCCCAATCACGGCTGGCTATCGAGTGGACAACCAGGACTTGAGGAAAATTTGAATTTAATGCCGCAACAGCAACTTTTGGAAAGAGGAAGGTAGCTAGTGTGACTGGCCTGCACGAGTTGGGGTCAAACACCGACAGAAGCTAAGCACCGGGGCAGGAAAAAGCTTATACTGAGCAGAAAAAAATGATGGGGCCCTGGCCGCAACGGGAATCACAACCCAAATTTCTCATATTAGAGCCAGAGGCTACAATCTCAAATCCACATCTGGAAAAATGTCGTGCCTGTTTCACAGGAAGGGTCTATCGAAGTTATCTTTCAGGTATTATCAACAAAGCGAACATTTGAATTAACAAATTTATCGAAAAATGTACTTTCAAGAACACCGTGAAACTGACGGGCTTCAAGTTGAGTGCGAAGCGTGATATTAACGTTATCCACGCGTCAATCTTGTATGGGGTTTTGTTTTCTGATCCGGTTTCCTGCACCCGAACAGGGAAGCAAAGACGACGAAGAACGCCTAGTAACGACACTAATAGCAGTCAGTTGAATATGGCCTAAAGATTAAGAATGCCTGTGTAAATGAGGTCTAAGCGCCTGAGCTTCCCGAATTGCTACATCCGATGATGCCATTTGCGCCCTCTTTTTTCATGGTTATCCTCGTCGCCTATCTTGCAGAGACAATCTCTCAAGCAACCTTAGTATGAATGCATCATGCGATGCAGACGACGACCATGAAATCTGAGTACGCGGCTACAGGGCCTAGCTGACGCATAAAAGACTGATTACTAAAAATAAATTTGAAGCCCGTAATGAAACTGCAATAAATACCACAAGTGCAGCCGAAGACAGTATATTTTCAGCCACTTCCGAGGTGTGCAATGAGAGCTGAAGGCGTAAAAAAGTGCGTTATTTATTATAGCTACAAGATTCGCTGTAATGCTACTAATATCTTCCGTTGTACAAAGAAAATGGTCTGACTTCGGCACAGAATGTCCACGACATAGATTCTCACCTTACTAAAATATTTCTTCACGTCTGATGTGTAACGCGGCCAAAAGTTCGTGTTTCGCAAAGTACGACCTTTTGTTGTAATTAGTAAAATACACCGCAACATCAAACAATTACAGGAGCTTCTAGGGAGGAGAGCGCAAGATTAACGCGTAACCCAACGACGTCCCCAATAATTTCTGTATCTTTTCCAGCACAGCTCAGCTGTACAACTTTTTTTGTAATGACCTATTTATGGTTTGTTTGTTTGTTTGTTTGTTTGTTTGTTTGTTTTCCGATCAGTTGATGTGCGTCAGTACGCATTTTTCGATTTGAATTGCACAAACCCCGCTTTTTGAGGGGTTTAAACTCCTTTTACCTGCCAGGAGGGACCCTTTGTTGTTCAACGATCAAGATACTTTCGTGATAAGGCGCATATCTTTTCACTGCTATAAATGTATGTACATCTCGGTCGTTCGACGTCTGGGCTTATGGTGATGTGGAAACGATAGCGTAGTAAGAAACATTTGCGGTTTCCTGCGGTGAGCTTCGATAAAGAGGCTATCACGGGAGCAATTTAGGCTATCACGTAGTTCAGCGCTTGTTCTCACTCTGCTGGAACCAAAGGACGCTAACATCACGGCATGGCAGAGTGTTCTTGGCTTGGCTATAGCCCAAACCACCAAGGTTTACGAGCTAATGCGCAAACACACGTATTCGGAGGGGCGTTACATCTAATATCGTGAAGCTCCGTTAATGCAACAATGGCGGGGAATTATTTTTAGACAAAACGTTACCTGAGTAGTGACCTGTGTTCCCGTATGGACAACCCCAATCCAAGAGGAACTATTTTAGTAGAGAATATTTTTGTTTCCCAGGCCACAGTAATATTTATCAGGAGGCAAGCGCAAAAATTTTACTGAGCAAATGGCCGACAGACTATCTGAAATGCCTAGTCCTAATAAAGTTGCGCTTATTCTGAGAAAAATAATTTTATCGATATAATATTGCTTGAAAAATAAAAGGCATCAAAGAGTCTCTACTGCAATATACGAAACTATGGACGTCTCTATGAGGGCTGCAATATTCAAATGAGATAACCCAAGATATTATTGCTTCAAGTATGCAGTTGCACAAGTTCAATCATACAACACAATTGCATAATATGAGCTGAGTTCCTTCTGTTGGCAAAACTTTTTGCCTCGCGAATACAGGTAACTGCCGAGGCTTCTTTAGTATGTAAACACTCAATAAGAATTGTTTTTTATACTCTGTTATGCCCGTTCTTCGGTTGTCAAAAATATTCCTTCTAAGATATGTCGGGATTTATTTCGAAAAAATGTGACACGGCTAACTAAAGATACATTATTTTCTTGTTTTTTTTTTATTAATGTACTTTCTTTTCTCCTTAAACAGGGAACGGCAGGCCCAGATTACAATGCCACAAGTTAAGCTTCGCTCGGGAACTATTACACCACCCGTCATTTCTGGCCTCCCCCTCTTGCCCCTACTCACTCCGTCGCCCGCTTCACCAGAACGGGAGCCATCTGGCTGAGCCTCTGCCGAAGAGCTTTTCTTCCTAATGCCTCAACGTTCTTTGCAGCTGTCACGGCCTGACAGCGCCCGCCTGTCGTGAATTCGGTCAGGCTCTGTCCCCGGGGTGCGCGAAACCGGTGCTGCCTGTTCGATGTATTCAAAGTCGACATGACGGGGTATTTGCACTGTCAAGCACGTCACATCTTTTCCACCGGTTTTCTGGCCTGAACTGTAGCGATGCCTTCTGCGGCGCATTTATTTTCTTTTACCCTTCACCGTCCCATAGAGCTCGGAGGTAGTAAAAACAGCAACCGCGGTGATAATGCGTAAGGTTGCATTTTTGTGACCCCATAGAACGCGTTTTTCCAGCGCTCCTCGGACATTGTATTATTCACAGGACCGAATCTTCATGAAGGAGCGCCAGAGGCGTTGTGTATATTCTAGCGAAGGCCCATCAGGGTGCAGGATTCGGCGGTACAGAATGCCATTCTGAAGAACATATAGTTTCACAGATGGATTCGGGTTTTCTGAGCTATGGCCATCAATGAGGGGTCGTAAGGAGAAATCTTGGCGCTGCTCGTCAGCGATGTGGAGCAGATTCGCAATAGCAAATGACAAGACACGGTATCAGTTTCCCGAAGACCAGGTGGCTCCAGAGGGTAGCGAGACAAGCAGCCAGCGTCTTGGTGGAGATGCCCGGCCTTGTACACGAAGGTGTAGGAATATATTTGGAGGCGCAACGCTGAAGGCCACCAGTGGGGTAATTTAGTGTAGAAACACAATAACGGTCGTGGCGGTACTGGATGACTGTGCAAGAATGACCGCAGAGGTACGGCCTAAATATGGCTACGGCCCAGACGAGGGCGAGATACTTGCACTCAGTAATTGAGCAATTTTTCTCGGCATTTGGCAGAAGGTCGCTGGCCCAAGCAAAGCCGTGGTCGGGACCATAGGCACGTTGAGCCAGCACGGCGCCGATAGCGTATCCGCAGGCGTAGGTGCGAGCTTCGTTGGGAGCAGACGTATCGAAATGAGCTAAAATGGGCGAAGTGGTGAGCAGAAGGAAGGGCGAAGAAAGGCGTTCACCTGGTCCGGGCTCCAGGTACAGAGTGTGTCAGTTTTAAGGAGATTGGGGAGGGGAAAAGCAATGCCGGTGAAATCTTTGATAAAATGGTCGAAGTATTGTAGCGTTTGGGACGCCCCCCCCCCCCCCCCCCCCCCCCCCCCCCATCCCCTTCGACCCCTTCGACCCCTACTCCTGCCTAAGTGGATTCAGGCAGCGTACTGCCTTGATCGGGTGACCGTGGTGGCAGCGGCAAAGGTCGAAGACCGGCGACGGCCGAAGATGCGGCGAGGGGTGGCGAAGACGGCAGCAGCGGCGGAAGCAGCGGCGACGATGGCGGCGTCCGGTGGCCGAGTCTATCCTCGTGTAGCCGGACGACGGAGTGGTGCTAGGCAAGGTCAAGCTGATGCTGTTAATTGAAAGGCGGCTGTGTCCTCGACAGAGGTCTCGTGTTTGGACATTTGGTGCGGAAGCACTAGGACGTTCATTCACCTGCTCGTAGACTGTGGGAGATTCATTTCCCGCAGTATTTGATTACTCAGCCTCTACCCCTTCCCATCAACTGAGCTGCGAGAGAGCGGGGCAGCCTAGCACCGCCCTGCCGTGGTTGGTATCAGCAGTGTCCACAACTGCACATATCATTGGACGTCATCCTTCGAACTTTATTCCCCAATCAGGGATCTGGGGAATATGAACCCTCTTTAACTGCGCTGTGAGTGTGGCCGAGAGATCCCCGTTGACTACCGTTAGCGAAGAAGCTCCCTTACACTGAGACTCACTCTAAGTTGCTCTTTTTGTCAATAATGTAAATACTCTGTATAAAGTTTCCCTTGTTTTTCGTCGTAACCTCGTCTCCCGCCTTCCTCGTCTCCCGCCTTCCTCGTCCCTTCTCCGGCCCAACCACGCTACGCGATCCAAACAATATGAACAGCGGTCGCCAAAGCTGCGCACGTTTTTATAAAGCCGTAGAAGAAGAAAATATTTGACGGCTTGAATCTTTTCGAGATCTGGCCGTACCTAAGTTGTCAACCACGCGTCCGAGAACAGTCAGTTGGCGGCGACCGATTTTGCATTTTGAGGAGTTCAGCTGGAGCCCGAGTTTACGCAACACTGCCAGAACACTCATGAGTCGCTCGAGGTGCGTGGGAAAGGTAAGGAAAAAAAATTGTAATGTCATAAAGATAACAAACACAAGTAGACCACTTCAAACCACGAGTAAGTGAGTCCAACATGCGTTCGAAGGTAGCCGGCGCGTTGCATAAGCCGAACGGCGTGACTTTAAACTGATATAAGCCGTCAGTTGGCACGAAAGCTGTCATTTCGCGATTTATGAAACGGACAGGGATTTGCCAGTACTCACACCAAAGATCGACTGAAGAAAAGTACTTGGCTCCATAAAGGCAATGCAATGCTTCAATGTTTCTAGGCATAGGATAGACGTCGTTCTTCGTGAAGCGGTAGAGGTCGTGGTAATCGGTGCGGAAT
Organism: Amblyomma mixtum; assembly: GCF_055824585.1. Lineage (NCBI taxonomy): Eukaryota > Metazoa > Arthropoda > Arachnida > Ixodida > Ixodidae > Amblyomma > Amblyomma mixtum. The sequence continues at coordinate 280,792,469 of NC_143012.1, read as the reverse complement.
GAGGCGCTGGAACTATTATCAATACTACGTTGCATTTCGGGTCGGCCTGCTTCAATATCGTTGCCCTTACGTGCCATGCTTTCATGTTTTTATGAATTTAATGTTCTCCAAATAGGTTCACATGGCGCATATTTTTTCTTAAATTGCTATTTTTAAAGTAATTTTAAAATCCTAAAATTTGCCCGGATTTAACTGGAATCCCGCAAGGCCATTTATGTCTACTTCAAGAGCAGGCCAAATCACTAGTACATATATTTTGTTCGTTTAATTGCTTGTCAGCCTTCGTCGTATGTCGAGGGTGAAATAGGGCTGCATGGGAAGCGGAATAGGTTTCAAGCACTCGATTGAGGGCAAGGAATCGTGCGCTCTCCCTGCAACAATAAAATGATGGTGCTGAAGGGCCTTCCGCATCAGATATGGGGTGCAGGGAAAAGCGTGAATAGGCCTAGATCGTATCATGAAACCACTAGAAGCTGTCAGTATCCTCGTGACTTTGCCACAGGTCGTCTCTTCTTCTGACATTATTATAGCTGGCTGCAAAATCGAAACAGCAATATTGAAGCGGTCCTTACTCGCCTTCCTTCACTCTATGACTTGTGATCCCTCGACAGATGGAGCTTGTGAAAGCGAACCGAAGTTTTTCCTGTCGAGGCTTACCTTCTTTCCGCTGGGAAACGGCTGGCGCGTGCGCTTTCTTTAAAAGACGCAGGAATGGTAGCAAGAGCCCCCATACATGATTGTGGTATTTCATACGATTCACGTAATACCGTTTCTCGATTAAACGGAGCACAAGCTTACAACCTAAAACGTCTTTGTGGCGCTCTTGTTTTGGTTTTTTTGTGGGCTGAAGGGCTTGAAAGATTACTGCCAATCTCTTCTCGCATGGCAGTTATTCTAGTCGTGAAAACTGAAGCATCGCGATAATCTTTCTTTGACATATTGGGGTCGTAAACTACATATTACGAGGAGTTGTGTTTTGTGTTTTTGAAGTCCTGATGTCCATACCTATGTAGAGTACCGCAGGCTGAAGTTCCGACGAAAGGACGCAGCGACTTATGACTCCAAAAAGCGAATAACCAACGTGTATCTGAGCTTGAAAGCTGACTGACGATAAAAGGTGGGTGGGGGCTATCCCCGACGCAGGCAGGAAATAGACACCTGGGTTCTTTACTCTCTATACAACAAATGAAATAAAGAAAGAGGTTCTATTTATTGTAACCAACTTTTTCTGCCTCTCCTTTCCTGCACCCCAAACGGCCAGCTCTTGTTTTTTTTTTGTTACCATGAAAACATTTTACACCTTCCACTAATATGTTGAAGAATAACGGTGTTTCTTGCTAAAGTGGCATGCGCCACAACGAAATCGTTTTATTCTTTTCCATGTTCCGTTGCTATTTGCTCTTAAAGTGACAGGTAAAACAGTGTTTTGGACTGAATCTTAATCTAACGTCATCTTTCGCAAATTCTTCAGTTGGCGGATGAGCCCTGTGACGTCGCTGTTGATATCCAAATAAGCAATGTCCCTAGTTGCCTCCTGTGTTGGAGGCGGGCAAGGCTACGGGAAAATCGGTTGGAACTGCATTGAGCTCTTACTGTTTGTGTTCATGAGAAAATGCTTTGAATTTCTGTGTTCAGCGAAGCACTTGTAGCTGTATGTTTGCAAGCTGAGAAACGTCGGATTTGAAGCCCATTCGCGACATGCTAGCGCTTGTTTGTGTGCGTGCTGCATCTTTCCTCTGCTTTCTCTATTTCTACACTTTTTACGTTTCCCTCTCCGTTCTTCTCCGGTTCTCCAGGGGGTAAGGTGGCAAGTCCAACCCGACCGCAAATAACATCTCACCTTTGTCTTTCCTGCTTTCTTATCTCCCGAGTGCTTCCTGACATCCTTGTGAGCGGTAGACGCGCACTAAGACGAATCCTTGACATCCTGGCTTCCTCTCGTATGCACAAGTGTAGCCAGCGGCTGTCACTTGCCACCCAAGAGCTTTCCTATTCCCTCAGAAGCTAAGACAAATTGTCTTTTCCTTCCTCTATTTTTTTTACTTTTAACCAGACAATTTAATCTATATGCCAACTGCTTACTAGCAAGTAGTCAGTAGCATATTCTACAAATTTCAGCGCTCCGAATTTCAGGGAATTAAAGGCTTCAATTCCTTTGGCTAGCGTATCACATATGACATCTCGCGAGCTTGTCGGTTCGGTCAGTAGTGAGAGTTCACGCATGTACTGTAGGCACCCAGGGCATTCGAGAACCCATCGACAGTTGACGCACGTGCTCGGAATGTCAGCCTAGAGAATTCAGTACTTTTTCTTTGAGATAATGGCATCTTGAGAGGGCTGAGGACTCAGCGAGTCCGCGTGCAGTACGGTTTTCCTGGCACTCCGCAGTTCATTGATCGCACGGCCCGTTGCAGAAACACGACCAATGCGGAGACGTGCCTGGCTTTCGAAGCGTCTGTTTAGCGCACAAGGCTTCGCATTAGGCATGGGCAAGACATTTGGATTGTGTCCCAACGAAAGGTTGGAACACGGGTGCATTTTAAGTTTAGCTACCTCTAGGAGCTGCTTGCGTCGGGAATGTTGTATGGCATCTTGAGCTCTTGCACTCTCTAAATTCTGTTGCGTGAAACTATACCTACAAAACTTACAAAATTAAGCGTTCGGTGATATAAGAGGTGTCTGTGTTTTTCTTAAACTTATTATATACGGTCGTTAAAATTAGTAGGCGATGACAGGATTTCCTTCTTCATAGTCATTAAGGAGGTTTTTATAAGTATGTACTTGTTTCATTGATAACGCTGCCACCAGCCATATTTTCTCCTATGCAAATCAATTTACTCCCATTGCGCACATAAGCCAAATATACTATAAGCTATAGCTGCTGAATGTGTCACTTTCGTATTAGCCTATGTTTCTCACAACACGGTGGTGCAATAAAGACTAGCAGCATTGGCATGAAATGACACGACCCTCTGGGTGAAAATTGTGCACACCCAGGCGTCACCGATGCTTAAGTCCACTTTTCTATCTATTAACAAAACCAGCAATTTTGCAAACAACATTACGCTTTTCACCAAAAGGTACGCTATTTCACGAGCCCCTCCTAGTGCTTTGCTTCGACCCATATGCCACCGCATAGTAACGTCTCATTCGCCTTTCATGACACATTAACACATCAATGTCAACTGAATGTTTTTTCTCAACTTCGACCATTACAGGATACGCTTTTTCTTTTTCGGAGTTAGTTCGTGCTGTGCCCCACTAAGCTTAATCGAAACAGACTGCGCCGTCTTAAGAATCATCGGGCATTCGTTTTTCCTTCGTCTCATGCTCACCAGGTCCCCGACTGGGACTGTGTTTATAGTATAGGAACTTTGCCGAGAAAACACTGCTGCGTAATATTGGCCCAATGCTGGAGCCCAACGTTTCAGTGAAGGCCGACAGAGGACAAACAGTCTTTATTTACTCGCAGCTTGTTCAGTGACCGCCTCTAATAGAGTGGTCCCCCGTTATTGGCTGTTGGCTGTCGCGCGGTCGCTCAGAAGAGGTAACAGATGTGTGTAGAAAAGACGTGGTCTCCCCCTGGCTATGCTGCAGAGTTGGCTGCTTCGGTATATTGCATGTTGCATTCGCTTCCACCCACCTCCAACACACAGTCTAACGCAAACGGCCGGTTTATCGAGCGATAAGCAGCACTGCAGTTGTGTTTGTACGAAACGCACTACAGGCATCTGGCGCGTTGAGCCCTCATGTAAGAAACGTGCGTTGCATGCGGGTGGTTTCCTAGGTGAGTTAACGTTCTTCTCCTGTTCCCCCCCCCCTCTTTGGTGGGGTTATTAATTCCCAATTCTCTTTTGGTTCTTTGTCTCGTTCTTTATTGGGGTATTCCCCGTGCAATACCCCGATGGTAGAGGTTTAGGGCCGCCCTTAAGCCTCCGCCTGCAGAGGAGAGAAAGAAACGGCTTCGTTTTGCAGGCGCGCCTATTCCATTGCGCAAGAGCATCTGGAAGCATTCGCTCGCCTGTTAGGCTGGATAAAGGGCGCTTGGCTAAAGGCACAATAATTGTATGATAAGCTATGACACAGCCCGACGCAGTGGCTCAGTTGCTACTCACTAGAAAAACACAACAGAACCGTGTTCAAAATATAAGAATACTGCTATGTCTTCTTGCCGTAATGCGATGTTCTTCAGTTTTTTTGTAGTATTTTGTGTACTAAATTTAATTTTTGCTGCAGCATTTTTCTGCAGATGGCAGGTATGTTGTACTTCTCTGTATTAAATACACACAAATTCAGTTCTTAGTGAAATATTATGAGCAAAAACATTCAAGAAATTATGCTACCACGGCAGAAAATTTCCTGTTGTGTTTTTGCACTGTGCATGGCACTTCACTACTGGATTTCCATGCTCATGGGTGAGAATTTCCAATTATAGGTACTGGATCTCGGTGCAGTGTTGTACAAAAACAATCGTGTGCTGAGGCTTGCAAGCATGTTATCTAAATGCGTGCGTTCGAAGTTGATCCTGAGCCCGGTACCGCGGTGTACCTTGTAGCTAATTGCGTTGCTTTCGGACGTAAACGTTAACAAGACAAATCTCATCAGATCGCACCAAATAAAACATATGACGTTCAGAGTGAGAGTATGCTAGTAGTTTAGTGGCCTACAAAGCTACGTCGAAAATGTAAATGAAAAAATTTCAAAAAATCACAGGCACACACACAACAAAAACAAAACAACAAACTATGATTTACATTGCGTTCTTTCTTCGCTTCGTCTGCCATTCGCTGTTAGCATAACTTCCATGCTGTGTTGAACTGCATTCTGCATTTCGTGCCGTAGATGCCTCTTGATGTGCGCTAATGTTTTCGCTTAGATGTTTTATTCACCTCTACAAATATCAGTAGTTTCCAGAACTACAAAACATCAAAATTACCCCACACACTCATAGGAATGAAAAAAATAATAATCATGTAACAAAGCAGGTCTAGACAGAGCACAAAAAATTGCGTCACAATTGGAACAAGAAATGGGATAATGTATGCATAAAAAAGGAGAGCGACATTTGAGCACTCTTAGCCGCCAGAAGTTAGCAGTTCTGCCAAGATTATATAACTCGGTTTACGAAATCCGTGGAAGGTTTCCATGGAGTTTTGCTATTTTTTAATAGGAAAAAATGCTTAACCGATGAAAGGCTCTGTTACTCAGCTGCGATCCGGAAACTCAGACAAAGGTCGTCCAACTGAACGAAGACGCCGCCAGGAGCCAAGACCTTGTCGCCGTCGTTTAGGCGAAGGTTCTAAAGCCGCTCGAACTGTTGGAAATTAAAGTTTTGCAATCCAATCCAATTAGAGTAAAAAGGAACAAGAGGTTGGCCAGCGACAACAGTGATGCGATTTGAATTTTCCTTGGTTACAAACAAAAGAGTTCTAATTTCACAAGCGTGCGCTTCTAGGCAGAAACGTTGCAGTCGCGGCACCTTGCGATAGACGGTTAACATATTACATTTGAAGGCTAAGGAGATAAGAGGCCCTTGAGAAATAAGAAAAAGTAACGAAGTATAAAGAGGGCAGTATCTCCACATTTCAGGCACATCAGTACGCAGCAGGTGCCGGCACATGCCGTCAGACCATGGAGACTCAAGCGGTAGCGCGTGCTTTTCCTTACCCGCATATTGGGCATCATGTCTTTTTCCAAGAAGCTGTTATGGTGCTGTTTCATTATGCGTATTTATGTTCGCAGCTGCAAGAGTTCAACAACTACAAAAGAAAAGAATGCACTATCAGTGGACTCGGCAAACGATGGGAATTGATGAAAAAATACACATGTGCGTTTTCGCCCAAACCGGGCACCAAGGTTAGCTTCGTTCCTTCTCTTAACTGGAACTTAGTGCGAATACGTCATCCGCGCAACATTTACCGCAAATAACATCAACCCCGCAAAAACTTCAAATATAGAAAGTCATTTTATATAATCGCAGCTTCTGAGTGAATTTTAAACAACTTCATCGGAAGCTCAGTTTTCCTTCAGTACCTATTTGAACAGTTTTCCTGACACTGTGTCCTAATCGAAAAAGTGTGGCATATTCTGATTGAATGCCTAGTATATGCCGTGGAATGTGCGTACTATCATCATCGAATGCAGACGCTCAACCAAGTGTCTCTAACAGTGGATTCTGAACAGGTTCCTTTGCCTGCCTTATGGAGCGAAAACATGCAATTGACTTTTATTCGTCAATTTATACAACATTCATCTATTTTACGAGCTCTAAAACATCCTCGTATCCCATCATTATTATTTCTTCATATAAGGACATTGGGCATTCCAGTCCACCATTTATTATCTGCTAGGACTACTCGCTGCCGCTAAGCCGGAATTCGATAACCACTGTTTTTCTCTCCATTTTCATTGGAATTCCCCTTCTTTTACAATTACAAGCTCCTCTCACTTCGCATCCTCCTGTCTCTAATTTCCTTCTCCACGCAGAGTTGCATGTCTACGACTTTAACATGACGGGAAAATTATCAGCTTTTTATTGATTTCTCTTTCTCGCACTCCAATCCTAAACCTTTCTGATAAATATCTTTGCACTCCTAAATATCTTGACACCTCATTTGAGGACGCTAGTAAAAGATCGGTGGCTTAGTTCGTGCTGGAAAACCTCGCATTTCATGCCTATGTGGCCAGGGTTGTCACACTGCGCGAACGGAACAAAGATGTCCTAATATAGGCATCAAATCTGTGGCACCTCTCGAGTATGGCTGTTCATGTTCAGGTTTAGCTAAACCGTCCGAACAGCTGATGGTGACGTAGCGTTGAACTGTTCGAAATATGATTAAAAAGCGCGAATAATAAAGTAAGTTTAGTAGAAATCCAGAAGAATGAGCGGGTTGGTAACTGCAAAAGACTTAAAATGAATATGTACTTCGCTAGTGCAGCTATTTAGGTCTAATTACGATAACAATAATGTTTTCCAGGCAGTTGCATTGACCTTTGCAGTTGTGCGGGTCAGATAAATCGCATTTTGTAGTTTCATTATTATTGCGCCGAGAAAATATACTATTACTAGCCCCAATCCAGTACAACAATGCAGGTAGGCCTTGAAATTTGCTTGGAATTATTCCTAAATTTACAATATTTCTTCCAAAAGGATGATTAAGCTAAGCCTATTTTACCGTATCAATGCAAAAATTTAATAATACTTTTAATTATCATTCTAGTATATGATAACCTGTTTTGCAGAGGTACGTGTCTCATCGGTCAATTAAATTATTGTGTCATAGTGGGCTTCGTTTGAGGAACTAGTAAAAATTGACATGGACACTTGGTGCTTGTCATTCAATAGCACTTAAGTGCCGAATTATCTCTGAAGGTTATACTTGAATGACAGGAGGAAAGAGAAAATTTATTGCTATTGGAATATCGCGACAACACTTGTCTCTGCAGCAAAGTGGAATTGACTGCAGATAGCGACGACCTTCAACGTAACACCATTGCCGGATAAAGTAAAATGAATCAACATTTCCTAGAGTGATGTAAAAAAACAAGAAAACCGAGTAGAGGCGACATGGACACCCATGTTTATGTCAAGGAAAAGGGCAGCTTCCAGTGTCTCGAACGCAAGCGGTGGCGTAACAAGGCTTGAGATTCGGGGAAAGAGAAGGGAAACAAGCAAGGGCAAGACAGGCACGCGCTAGCGTTGCAATCAGCGCCAGTGACGTGATTGGTAACAAGAATAAATCAAGTCGTGGTGTCGCTGGCCGAAATAGTAACTTCGAGAACTCAATAAACGCTGAGAACGAAGCAATCTAGAACGCCTGGTTTGATGTCGAGTTACCATCGTCGTGCGCACGTGCCTCAGGACCTCTCTTTGCAAGGTAGCCGTAGCGCGGATCCGATTTTAGGCTGCTCGTATGTTCTTTGTTCTTTGTGACGCCCAATATTTTCTTTTTCCTCCAGAGGCACAAGTCGATCGAGAAGGTAAACGAGTTGTGGGTGAGGAGCAAGCACCGCTCCAGGTTAGCGAGCTCACATGAAAGGAGCTATTCGTTTAAATTTTTCTGAGCAGTCAGAAGGAAAATTATCTGTCTAGATCTTGGACCGTTATCATCTCTTATTGGATAATGGTCTGCTGCGGTTGCCATTGTTTCTTTACTGCTGGCATGACAGATTGGCGAGGATTAGTGTCCAGCTGAAGAATACGTTTTCCAACCTCTGCAGCTGTTAAAACCTCTCCTCAGTCGATAGAGAGAGGAGGAAATAAACGTGAAATAAAGTTTATTCCTAGTGTCTCTTGGCCTGCCTTTCTACCCCCTCCTGCGAACTTCGCCAAGCTGCCATTTCACATCTTATAATTGGAATCATTCTTATAGCCAGCTTAAGCGTGGCATTCTATTCTACTTTACGTTGGCTGCCTCTTCTAGGCATTCACCGCAGTACCCGGTTCCTCGACACAGGTAAGCCCTTGACTGCACTGGCAGTTGCACGAATATTTGCTCAAAAGTGCTTATGCTTAATTTACGATCGGCGGAACAACGAGATTTAAAGACGTTGAATCTTATTATGACATATAGGGAACACAAGCAGCTGTACTGTTGCCACACAACATGTGGCATGACAAATGTCCTGTTTGATGAGTGCGAACATTATAATCTATTGTATCTTAACCCGATTTCCGCATGAATCGACAACAAAGCGCCTACAAAAGACAAATGCAACAGCGCTCGTTTGCATCGGCAACAGGGCACGTAAGAGAATCTGCAAAATTATACCACATATAAACATCTGGTGCATGCGAACGGGGAAAAAATGAATGAGGTGAGTTCTTCCTTTACCAACTTTTAGTAGAGAAGTTCCTATGACGTCCTAAAAGGCTTCACATTCTTGGAAATAAAATGAAGACCCAGGAAATGTCCGGCCGTGGGTCTGGAGCCATTCGTTTCTTCAATGGCATCTCGTGAGCCTTCGCGCTATTTTGACAAAGGCCTTTTGAAATCCTTCAGTATACGACGCTACTACAAGAGAAAACAGCATTAGTAACACCACTGAGAGATTGCAAGCTTTTCTGTTTCTATGTTGGCCAATAAAAAACTTTCGACATGGTTTATTTCGATTATGGTCTTGCGGCAGTATACACAGGCATGAATTTTCACCCAATACTAACAAGACGTCTCACTAACCCGTCTTAAGTGTGATTTTGTTGAGGCTTTGAAAGAGTTCTTCAAAAAAAAAAAGTTTGTGCGAGCTGCTAGGCTAGGAAAAGGCTGTTAGAACTGACACGATTGAAAGGTCTTATCGAACTCATACGAGAACAACTTTATTATTTTCATAACAGCGACCCAATGCAGCCCAGTACGCATAGTGGTAGATTTTTTTGCCTGAAGGAAACGTGTTACCGGGTATCGGTTTAAAAAACAAAAAGAATTAGCTATCTGCTTCCGTATGAACCACTTGCGCGCATTCATTATTATTTACAGGAGGAATCTTGCGCTGTTACTACCCTCTTCACTATTTGCCTTGCACTACCTTGGAGCTAGAACTTGCCGCTTCGAAATCGACCAAGTTTGTATTTCTATTCAGTTAGACAACACCTTTAATCACATTTAACCTGATATAAATAAAACTCATGGAGATTACGCACGGAATAGCGCAGATTATGAGCGCCAGCTAAGCGCAAACACTCACATTACAATTCTCTAATTCATAATCAGTACCTCTCCTGCGGACTCTATATTTGGCATCCACGGCGTACTTGATTTCCTCGATAGCCGCCCCACGGAGGCTGACAAAAGCAGGGTAAAAGCCATGTTCTGAAGAGATTGCGAACGTCTTCCTTCGGCACCCCTCAACTGAGCCCCAAATTTATATTTGGAAGAAATTGAGGCAGCTATCTGCTGTAAATGTTGAGTTCAAGAACAACAAATACTTCGATTGACCATCGAGATAATTTTTAAGCCTACTTTAAACGCACCCGTCTCATTTCATTTTGTAAAATAAGAATAAAACATGTGCTATTACCATATTTCAAGAAATAGGGCTTGTCAGTCAGAAATTATTGTTTTTTAATAACTTTTAACCTGTGGAGCTTCTCTCTTGGGCGGTCAAATTCAGCCGCGCAGATTTGAAACGAAAGCGGCTTCCTGCTGAGGGAGATGCGACTTGCTATTACGTACTTCCTCTGGCTATTCATTAACATTAGTATAGAGAAGACTAAAATGAACAGCGGGAACGCGCTAAAGCAAACAAGGCGAAACGTCATTCCCCAGCTATTCACGACAACCGAATATATACTTCAGCGTACAATAACAAGAATGTGACAAACATTTAAGGTGTAAAAAGTGCGTGCTAGAGAGAGTGCCAGCATTATCAGCTTGTTTTAGATCTTTTTTAGAGTTCATTTCGGCACAACTCGAGGCTTGCGCGTCTAGCTCACTTGCGGAAGCCGTACGCGTTTCTTCAACTGAATAAAGCAAAACTGCGTGCGCTGGCAGAAAAAATAACAAGTAATGAAGTATGCAATAAATAAGCACATCAATAAATTTCGCGTATAATTTGTACCCTAAAGCTTTAGTCGCTATTGAATACCTCCTATTTTTCTCCGGGAAAAATACAAGTAAAGTGGAAAATAAAGTCGTCTCACAGGACAGGGATGAACAAGAGTACAGGCGTTATTTGCATGTTGACGAATATTAAATTTACGAGGGGGTAAGAATAGAACAACTCCCAGGCCGGAAAGTGTGCACAAATCAGTGTGCATGAGGTGCCACATTTTTTTTTAATTTCTTTACGCATTGATAACTTTGGAGAAGGACAAGTGGCGACGACTCTGCGGCAACCGCCGCGGAAGGGTTCGCGAGCGGAGTCAAGAAATGTGTAGCTACCTTGATCGACGCTGGCGGCCGGAATGAAATGCTTGCGAGGATTCATTGTCTGTTGGGCACATGAACTAAATAAGCCCTAAGCCTGATAAATGAGCACGCCCACCATCGTCGCTGAATAGAAGAGTGTGCGATTTTGGAATAGGGGCAACCCGTCAGATGTGGTGCAATACGGTCGCCTCCTTTGGCCTGTCCTCGCCCTACTAATTTTTTTGCGGGACCTTCAGTATATTTGTTGTTAATTGCAGCGTTAGTGCGGGGCGTGGGAGCCCCACATGCGAGGAACCTCTCAAGGCGGTTGCTGGGTAGAGACTGGGGTTTATTTCTTTAGAGGGAGAGAGAGAGAGGGCGAGTGTACAAGAATGCACTTTCGCTGCTGTAGGAATGCAGACGGTCACGGTAAGGGAAATGGGGATGCGTCAGTCGACGGGGCTATGGGGATCAGATGCCGTCGGGGGAGACGCCTGCTAGCTTTTGTGGGTGCTAGCTTTTGTTGGAGCGGCCGGCCCGCGCTTGTTTCTGGGAAGCGGGCGGCGAGTATGCGCGGAGGAGGCAAAGGCTGTTGGAGCGGCCTGGCGTCGCTTGGTCGACGAACACAACAGTTGTCACTTTTGTTACTTTAAAATTTTTGCCGTTTTTTTTCTCTGTCCTTCCTACCCGTCTCCAAAGCTCCCAGGCGTTCTGTTCCACATATTTGCTGCCTTCGTTTTCATGAACGATGAGCGAGAGTATTAGTCGCGACTGGCCGTAATGGCAGTTCACGTTGTTATGTGGAGGAAATCAAGGCGGTTTTAAATACCGGTTTCCATCCTCTCCATTCACGTCGACATTTCACATTGCTTTCTTCCATTTCGGCTTTTTCCATTAATTTCTTCGCTGCGATGATTTGTAATGACTGTTTAAGGGACATTTTGTCGCGCTCACTGAAAGACCTTCAAGTACCGAGCAGACGTTTTCGACGAGTAAGTTGTGTTCATTTCTCTTTTTGTTCGCTTTGTTTTTGATAAGCGACGTGTCGAAGCATTTAAGTGAAGGTATGGAAATGGCATGCTTCAGGCCAAATATCGTGCACAACATCCTCACATAACTAGAAAAAGACGGATGTAAAGACTGCAACTAAAAAAAAAGGAAAGATATATACGCTGGAAGGCAATATGACCTGTATTATAATGGTGTATGGAGACAGCTTGAGCCCACCTCACGGTTTCTATCCATACGATGCCATATGCCATAAGACACGAAAAGCGAGCCACAGACTAACTAAAGAACTGCGCTGCAGCCAGAGATAGTGGGTTACAAGTACTGTTTATCGAGGCCTAAAAGTCACAACCCGACGTCTACATTCAATATGATTGTGGAGGGCCCCAACAACTCTTCCATCTCACTGTATAGTAGAAATGGAAGCTCTGCCTATTGGTGCTTAACTTGTAAACTGCCTTCGCCATACCGGTCCGAGAGAAACAAATGCGGCCTTCCGAGAAAGTAAAATTTTTGTTTCGCGGTGGCTGAAATGGTTCTTCGCATCAAAACTGCTGCTCGTCAGTGACAATATTTTAAACGGCCTAACAAAGCAATTGAGGGGTGACGTTGGAGATAACAAAGGTGCCACTGATTGGAGCCTTGATTGAGGGCACGGCTGGTACACAACCTGTTTTGCTGTATGGCGTGCAGTTGTGTTTACGCGAAATAAAGGAAGAAAGAAAGAGAGAAAGAAAGAAAGGTAGAAAGAGATAAGGAAAGAAAGGAAGAAAGAAAGGGAAGAAGGAAGGAAGAAAGAAAGGGAAGAAGGAAAGAAGGAAGAAAGAAAAAGAAAGGGAAAAGGAAGAAAGGAAGAAAAAAGAAAGAATGAAATAAAGAGAGAAAAAAGACAGAAAGGAAGGAAGAGAAGGAAAGAAAGAAAAAAATAAAGAAAGAAGGAAAGAAAGAAAGCAGGAAAGAAAGAAAGAAAGAAAGAGAGAAGGAAAGGAAGGAAGGAAGGAAGGAAGGAAGGAAGGAAGGAAGGAAGGAAGGAAGGAAGGAAGGAAGGAAGGAAGGAAGGAAGGAAGGAAGGAAGGAAGGAAGGAAGGAAGGAAGGAAGGAAGGAAGGAAGGAAGTAAACAAAAATTGTGTCTGTAATCTGCTCTTCTTCGGAACTTCGTCTAAGAGCAAAAAAAAGAATTAGCTGAGTGCTTAGCGCTTATTGTACGCTAGTGCTTACATGGTGCATAATCGGCGCTTTTAGAGTGCATTCAGTGAAATCGCAAAATGAAAATTAGTATACCACATGAGCCCTCACAATGCCGTCGAGTTCCTGCTAACGTGCCTTCCACCCGAAAGAGCCGTCTGTCAAAATAAGCTTTTTTTTGTTTGGTTTTATGGTGTTTAACGTCCCAAAGTGATTAAGGCTATGATGGATGCCGGACTGGACGAGTGCAGATAATTTCGACCACCTGGGGGTCTTTAACATGCACGGGCATTGGACAGCTCACTAGTCTCCAGCATTTCACCTCCATTTAAATGCCGCCGCGGCGGCGTTGATCGAACCCGCCTCTATCGGGTCAGCCGTCGAGCACCATAACCTCTCAGCCACCACGGTGGATCCTAAACCGATTATCTAATTGAGGTTTATGCTACTATACCTAAATAACAACATCGGAAGAACAGGAAGGAGTAAACGGATCCTGACAAGTCATAAAAATAGCTCCTTTTCCGAGGAAGCCACTGTCACAGTAAAAAATGATGTAGCCCTCAAGTATACCAACCGTCGACGCCAAACTTACAGTAATCTGCTCTCCCGATTTCATAGGTGGAAATCGGACTTTCCTCCCTATCCTGGGGTAACCCAGAAGCAGTTCGTCGGGGCCCGTGGATTTACGTACACGGGACCAAGATTACAAATGCTGTAGATCTACAGGCAATAATTCGCAACCTGACACCAGCCTCTGTCGTTCCGGAGAAAGGAAAAGCCACGAGCATGTTGCCACAAGACCGCCATAAGCTGTCTTAGAAACGATCATTATTCCCATTACCAGTCATCCTCTTTAAATTACTCAAAAAATGTTATAAAGACAATCGAACACATCGAGAACCTGTTTGCAATATCCTGAAGCTTCTTTAAACAGGTCAAATATGAAACATGCACGACTCTAGGTATTATGAGACTGGTAAATTCAACGCCGTTCCAGAATGGAACTTATTGGCAATAACTGTCAGGCTGGGATGTTTCACTTCTGGCTTCTAAATGGCGCCATTTTTCCCGACTGTCTTCACCTGAAAAGAGAAGTCAGAAACTATAACCTTATACGTAAATGGGTGCTAATTGCTCCTGCGCCGATAGCTGTTATCGTCATGTTTTAAACCAATAATTATTTTAGGCGGCGTGCACTTGACAGTGTCAACATGAACGAAAATAGTCAGTATTACCCAATATAATTTGAAACTACCTACCAAAATCCTTCCAAACCACCACTGCAGTAAAGTTGTATATTTGAAGTGATAAATTGCTTGAAAGGCACTGACTCAGGTTGTACTTACCTGCCGGAAACCATAAATGCAAAAATGTAGAAACGTTAGAGAATAGCACAATTTGTTTCGAAAATTTTCATGGGCAGTTAGGACCAAATACGCACTTCCGATTGCCGAAGAATGGGCTCTCAATGTGTTCACGTTCTGGTGGAACTACCACTGCCGCGAATTATCGTTTCTATTCTCGCTTCTTAGGACGTTCAAATAATATTCCTGTCCGATGCGTTCAGCTTTCCAAGCCCGAGTTTATGGGTAAAGTTTTAAAATCTGGCTGCTTTTCTGAGGATGTTCGGCCACTATATTGCGCCCTGTTCATAAAACCAGGCGCCTAATGTTCTTTCGGTCGAAAATATTTATGACGGCAGTCGCAATACATTTTAAGTAAATGCCACAAAGACGTATTTTCTGAGTACCTGGAAGATATTTTTTTAGTATTCTATCTACATACCGCAGTCATTTCGGAAAAGAAGTCACTTTTGGAAAGCATAGTGCATTAGACACCAAGCTATTTCCTATTTATAATGTGTTGTGAGTGACTCCTGCTTTTCTGCTGCGCGTCGAGGCACGCGCATAAAATGTGGAACAAGCATCCTATGTCTATTTGCAGGCCGTACCTGGCTTACAACCACAGAAAAAAAAAAGAATGAGGAAAGGGACGGGGGCAGGAATCTTGTAGAACAAAGTTGTAAATGTTTAGGTATTCAGCTAAGAGAACAAAAACAACCGTATCCGGGTTTTCGCTTCTGATGTACTGTTTTATGTGCACGCATAGCCGCATGTCGGCTGGTAACAACCGATGCGATTGGCTAATACTGAGTGAAGTGCGCGGACTATTGCATGCACGAAACTGGCAATAAGCAGCAGCTTTGAGAAGGATCTCTTTTAGGTATGTAGGAATGAATGCCAAGGTCTGTTGTTCCCATCCCTTTAGCTTTATCTCTGTCTTAGCTCAGATAAATAAAATATAGTGAAACTCAAAATATTCTTCATACATTCATCGTTTGCATTTCCTTGAGAGAGAAAAAGCGAGCTCTCAGCATTAAACAAACATATCAGTGCTATCAGAAGTCCGTGGGTCTGCCATGCTTACCTCGTATTTTATTACTGGATAAGAAGAACGGGCTTTATTTACTTTGGCCCAGGAAGAATCGAACATATCAAATTATAATTGTTTTCTGTATTAAAAACTTTTACTGCAAACAGTTTCCTAAATTCACGTCATTCCAATATTATGTGATAGCGACTTCAATATTTCGATTATCTTGTTACTGGTTACTAAAGCTGGGTTGAAAATAGCTTTATATTACATCATATTTATGTTTCAAGTATAATCATTCATTTGTCGTTCAGCGTGTACCTTTCTTATATGCGGCCCTTTCTCTCCTTTCATCTCTTCCTTGACTTTAAAGCTAACTCGAGGTTATTTTGTTTAACTCCTGTACCCATATCAATCTCTCTCTCTCTCGCCGTATCTCTCTTCCACTGGGCTTCGTTTCATTTTGGAAAACTTTTCTTTCAAAAATAATATCTCTGCAAAGAAGTCGCATGGAGCGCCGCTACTTTGACGCAATGAGAGACTGTCTGGCCCGAGGTAATGTAGCAACCTCAAACCCATTTTCGATATTGGCTCAGTCGCTGCAACACACTTGTTCCAACCGATAAGAAACGATCGGGTTGGCGGATGACAAGAGGGGCCGGGCCGACTTGGAGTGCAGGAAATTTGTAACCGGACCGCCCCGTACCAATGCGTTTGTTATTCTTCACGATATTGACTTTGTGGACGTACACAGTGCTGAAAGTTCTTCCAAATGAGACTCTTCGTTTCAGTTAGGCAGCAACAACTACCTGACAACCTTATGTTTTCATCGAACAATGCCGACGTGATTCCGACGGAAAGGACAATTAGGGCACGATACTAAAACCATCTCTAAACTGTTAATGGCAACATGGTCATCAACCCAAACATTTATTATCAAAGAGAAGGAAGAGGAGAAAGCGTTAGTGGAGGGGTCTGCAGTTTAGGCTGATCTTCTTTAATGGCCGTAAGGAGAGTCGTGAAAATGTCTTTCTGATGAAATCGCTCCTTCCCGACTGGACTCTGTACGCGAGTCACTGCTACGTAATGGCGAGATTACCGTGTTGAACGCTATGAAATGTATTGACCCGCTGTCCTGTGTTGTTCTCTCCTATGTGCACGTCTTTTTTTGAGTGGTAAACATCCACTTGAGCTATGATATCGGTCACAATGGAAAATTAATGAACGCCTCGGCTTTGAGCTCAACCGTTGACACTAAGGAGCAAACATGGTTCTTGTAAGTCTGTTGCATGTGGACTAATCATTCTGAAGCCATTACGGTTGCAGCCCACTGATGTGAGGTCTCACCACCCCACTTTTCGCTGTGCCCAGTGAAAAAAAGCGTAGCATGCTCTGATTTCGAGACAACAAGTTTCAAACACAGTTATTTTGCAACTTCACCGAGAAAGATTAAGCTTTAAAAACCTTCCACACTAGCAGGGACGAGAACTGGCTCAGGAATGGTAACACATTGCTTTCAAAAACTAGTGGGGGTGTTGCTCTTCCATAATATTGGCTATGATCTTCTGATCAGCTATTGTTTGCGCACTGTCTGGCCAGGTCATTTTGGTAAACAGACCATGTAGCGAACGGTCTTCTGTAGCAATGTCTGTTGGAGTGTGGCTTACGTTAACATCAGCGTCCGCTGTTTGCTTCAGAAAAAGAATGATCAACATCTGAAGTTCACCTACGTATAAAAAAATCAGGCCGAACTTACGTATTTGGCTCGAATTGGACTAACGCAATCATTAAAGTAAATCCTTTAGGCTGTGTTCTGTCATCGCCGAGTGCACTTTTTTATAGTGAAGATGTGATGCGCCTGTAGCAAAGCCAAAGAGGAAAAATGTGATATACATTCTCTTAGAGGACGACCTGAATATCACTTTTAAGAGTCACTGCTTCAAAGCAGAAATTTTCGGTTAAGAATTCGTTTTCCGAAGCGAAAGTTTCTTTCGGGGCTGTCTCTACAAAATGTCCTAACCACTTTCGGTGCCTTTGCGGAATAAATACGACTACTAGTTTCTTCTTTGGCCCGAACGAAACGCAGCGAGCAGTTCAATTACGCATGAATTGGGATCCCGTTCGCGGACGAAACCTGTCGAACAAAGACCAGTCTCTGAGTTGGCAGCGCGGAAAGTTTGCGCAGAAGACGGAGCACCCACGCGATTGGCGGAGCACAAAACGAGCAGCACGAAGGATCGTTCAGAGAAATTCTGAATGCTGGAGCCCATGGAGCTACTGAAATTAGTTTTGCCGGGAAAAAGCCGACGAACTGTGTACCACGCCACCACTGCGCAAACAGGCGCGAGGAAGATCTGCACTAGCAAATAAAGAGCAAAAAAGAGGCTAGTGCCAACTCTTCTATGCACATCGAAGCTGCCCGATCTTTTTGGTTTTGTTTGGTTTGGTTTGGTTTATGGAGTTTAACGTCCCAAAGCGACTAAGGCTATGAGAGACGCCGTAGTAGAGGGCTCCGGAAATTTCGACCACATGGGGTTCTTTAACGTGCACTGACATCGCACAGTACACGGGCCTCGAATTTCTCCTCCAAAGACATTCAGCCGCCGCGGCCGGGATCGAACCCGCGTCTTTCGGGCCAGCAGCCGAGCACCATAGCCACTGAGCCACTTGCGCACGCTCGCACCTTGTTATCGCCACTAGGGGCACGAAATACTCAGAGGTCAAAGGATTGAGCACGGTAACTGGGGCATTCGCTGGTCCATAGAGTGGCGTCAGGAATTGCTTGCGGCCGTACAACTCATTCTCCCTTCTGTGGGTCGCCAGGTGGCGCCTGCGGTAGGACGGGAGCAGTTGTCGCCTTAGGCTACCTGCGATGAAGCTTGCCATGTTGGTCGCAGTGCTGTACACCACAGCCTAGCAAGAGGAGCAAGCATTTTTAAAAGACACTCGCAATGATTTGTCACGCCACTTGATTGGCCTTATAATTGTGGGCTTCGCGCACTGTCGAAACTACGTGCGACATGCGTCATCTACGGTAGCTACGTCAAGATCACACAAGAAATCTAGTGTGTTAAAGCCATTCATAACCGTTCATAATCTGATCATGACTTTTTGACGCGACCCAAGTGGTTGACGACAGCAGAATCTAGCCGCACAGAAAAACAAATGCAGTGCCGCCTAGGAACTGCTGGTTGCGTATTCCGACGGGCCCACCGTATTTACCTCCGGCGTTGCCGTGCTACTCTTAGGTGTGTTTGACGTGAACGCAGAGTTCTTGGAGCCAGTTAGAGCCTAAACGCTGTCTCTTCTCAGTGTACCTACCCTTTGCACCAATTCTTGCAATATCCATGAACGACATCGTTTGTGGACTAGTTTTCTTTTTAAAAGCATTTATTTTTTATTGTGCGTGACTTTTTCTATAGCTTCAAGTTCGCAAAGCTTGTAATTATTCTTCTTCATGATAATATGACACGACGTACTATCTGAAGTGTTTTTCACAAAATCAGCATTCATAAAAATCCTTCCACTACTTCTTTCTAATCACATCTTCGTTTATCTCTATAGATTACAGAACTAATTTCTGGGAAGAATTTAGGAGGAGAGAATTAACTAGTCCCCATGCAGATTCAAATAATGAGCGAAGCTTTTGGAAAATTAGGCTTTGTAAGATTCTATTAACTATTAAGGCGGAAACTTGGGTTATTTGGAAAGCGTTTGGAATCATATTTGCTAGCGCTTAATGAACACATGGGTCAAAACTACAAATACAAAGGACATACGCTTTTAACTATGTTAGGCCTCTGAGAAAATCCTGCCTTACTTTGAGGAGGTTCCGTACCGCGTCGCTTAATACACAGAAATTGACTGTGCTAGAGTGGATTATTCATGGATTTTAACCACAGGTCCTCGTAACTCCAGTACGCACTTTAAGCATGGCTTTTCCTACTTCTGCCTATACAGTTAAATATAGAAGTGAAGGGAAAAGTAGTGCTTGTTATGGCCTACATGATTGAAGCCAACAGCCACCGAAACAAAGAAACATATGGTTTGTATTTTTTTTGTAGTTTGTAGTTTTTCATAAGCGGGAGATCAATAAATGCACAAGAAAAAACTACCAAATGCCACTAGTGGGATCCGAACCCATGACCTCCGAATGCAGCACCCAATGCTCTATCAACTAAGCTACGGCGAAGGCTGTCCAATCTGCTGCTTTCAGGGGTATTTATGTGTATTGCAAGCTAACATTGACAGTGTTCACAGCTCCACCCTCGTCCATAGCGGTGGACGCAGTAAGTCCTGTATTACCGCGAGTGCCAGGTAGGCACACGGTCGAATGGTGAGGGGGTGGGGGAGGAAGCTGTGTGAGAACCCTCTTATGCTATCTACGGCATCATGGCGGCCAGGTTCGAGGCCCTTGTGCAGACTAGATATGGGCGTAAACGTAACCCTCAGCCTAATGGTAGTCTAAATCGGTCTATTTAATAATAATAACAATTATAATAACACTAGTAATTGATTTACATCACCATACGTTAATGGAGCGCGTCGGAATAAAAGCGATTAAAGCTCGGCAGAGTTCGCACCCTCTTTGCAGCAAGTGAGCAGTGGCATGCGACGGCACTTCTATCACGATAGCAAATAAATTAGGGAAAAAATATATAAAAGACAAAGTTGATCTAAGCATAAGCACGTAAAAGCAGTTCGCTGAGAAAAAGGAAACAAGCATCAAAACTACAAAAATAAGTGCGACTAAATCCCCTCTTGTAAAAATGTTATTGTTCAAGGTTTATTGGGGTTTAACGTCCCAATGCAACTCAGTATTCTTGAAGATAATGTTTACACGTGCATTATTAATAAACACTAAGAAAGGAATATTTCGCGGAAAAAGAAGTCCAGGAAGTTTGTGTAGCTAATCGTTTCTATTTTTAAATTCGCATTAGTTAGTTTATTAAGCAGTAACAGAAGCTGAAATGCAACCATTTGGCGTCCATAGTTTGTCCTCGTGGGCGGTAATACCCAGTGTAGAATCAATGAGTAATTACTCCCTTATTACCCAGTGTAGAATGTACAGTCGGGGACAAAAGTCTCCGGACCACGTGTTTCTCTAACGAAGTCGATAGCTCTGCTATTAGTCGGAGGCTGGAGACCACATTTGGGGAGGTAAAAATTAAATTTTTGTTCTTTCATCTCCACAAGTGCGGTCTCCAGCCGCTGTCTGATAGTAGAGCTATAAGTTCGTTTGAGGAACACGTGGTCCGGAGACTTTTGTCCCCGACTGTAACTGCGTGGATACGTACATTGAAATAACTGAATGTGGACTAAACCTGATATATTGTTTATGCATTTTCGCTTTGTTATCTTGTACGTGCGCCGGAGTCTATAAACACGAAGACAGAAAACGTTGAATAAATTATTCCTGGAAAACAAGTCTTTAGTGGAGCGTTTATTTGGCCGCTTATAAATAATTCATAGAGCCCGCTTTCAAGAACCACTAGTTTTTACGCACTGGTTTGTTTAGCCTTGCCCTACACTAATCGGCAGTAGTTTTAATGTGAACGAAACAATGCATGGTAAAGCAACAGCTTTACTTTCTTCTGGAGGCAACTTCTGAAACCCGCCATAAAGTCGAGGGCTCTAGGTGCTTTTAAAGTTACATAGGTTATGTCGTCATCCCACGACATATCTTGTTTGAATATTACGCCAAGTGACCTAAATGACTTAACTATTTCAATCTGTTAGTTGTTATAGAATAATGGTTGGAATTCACTGCACTTTTTGTTTTCTGGGTAAAAAAGTATTGCCTTAGGTTTTACACTATTTACAGAGAAGAGGTTTTTACCGGACCATATTTAGGCTTTTGGGCTTATTGCGCCAATAAAGCAACGTATTATTATTACTTAAACCTAATATGCGTAATGCGTAAATAAATATTATAAAACTGCCTTTTCTGTACCTATTAGGGAAACATGCTAGTCAAGCTTTGTTACTCTCATAAAGGTTTCTTTTGTGCACTTCTGACGCATTGATTTGTTTTCTTTTAAATATCTCGACGGAAACTTTCGGCTGTTCGAGAAGAGGTTTGTTTTACGCGGGTCGATTGAACCTAGGTTTGAGTTTCTCACATTACTCTCTCTACATATGTCGTTCTCTTGCTGCGCGTGCTTTGTTCCGTATGGAATAGCTGGCCCACAAGCAAGGCACTCGGAAGGAGACTGAGAAGTAAGCAGAGAAAGATAATGTGTGAGCACAGTGCAATATAATTAGGGCTTATTCAATTAGGTGAGCTCTTGCCAAAATCGAAGGCACATACAGAGATTTGTGCACCCCTTTTTAGGCCATCGGAGTTTCCTCTGGCATTTATGCCAGAGGAGAGAGGGCATTTATGCCGCGGAGCCGCCGCGGTGGCTCAGTGGCTATGGTGCTCGGCTGCTGTCCCGAAAAACGCGGGTTCGATCCCGGCCGCGGCGGCTAGAATTTCTTTGGAGGAGAAATTCTAGAGGCCTGTACACTGTGCGATGTCAGTGCACGTTAAAGAACCCCAGGTGGTCGAAATTTCCGGAGCCCTCCACTACGGCGTCTCTCATAGCCTTAGTCGCTTTGGGACGTTAAACCCCATAAAGCAAACCAAACCATTTATGTACGCCTCGCTTGTTTTCACTGTAGGCGCCTTCTTCACTATCCTACTCGTAACGGACCTCCCACAATATCTTTTTACTAAGTATGAACGTGCTGAAACATCAAACATCGGTATAATTGGTACTAGAGTAGCGCCTTTTCACGTTTCAAACGTTGTTAGAATACCTCACCGTACTTTCGGGATAAGTGTTTGCCCGCGTGTGGCGACTCAGTCTCTGCGTTCTTCCCCAACGCCTCGGCCTTTAATGATGATGCACGTGGCACGCAATCTCATGCCCACCGTTACTGATCGGTCGAGTGCACTGCTTGAAACCAACCTGTCATTGGTCATATTTGCAGCAGTCGGTAATGCCACTGATGAGATTGTAGTCGCCAAAGTGTCATCGTTTTCTACGGCAAAAGCAAAACAAGAAAAGAATTCAGAAATACGTATATTGACAGGTGGACACAAAACAACTTGCCGAGCTCATTCCCTGCGTGAATTCGCTGTCGCCTACAGTTATTGGCTCGATGGCGCCGAAAAGGCAGTCTGCACAGGAGAATTTTGGCTTTGCCCAGTTGTAAATATTTCAGTACCATAGTTTTGAAGAATGAATCAACGTGATTAGAGGATGCAAAGAAGTGCGCAAAGAAATGCAATGGTTGTTCTGCATGTTTAGAGGTGCCGATGAAAATAAGTTCATGACTTCATTTTATTACTGTATTTCGCAAATATGCCTATGCTGATCAAATTCGATCTTAGTCATGAATGTTCACTAGGCTAACCTTGTCTGCTTTCGGCTCAAAAAAGTTATGATTTCAGGCATGAATGCAAATCTGCGAATGATATTGTTACGCATACATTAGTCGCACCACTTATGAGTGGTCGGTAACAGTATAAAAGAGCAAATAAAGCCCAGAATGAAAGAACATATAGTGACTCTCTCGGTATGGGCAGTAGCTTGCTGCATTAAACACGTTCATCTTGAAAGTAAAGCAAAACATGATGTGCGAAAATTGTTTTGCAAACGGTCTTCATTCCAGTGCTTAAATTTTCCGCTTCCTAGTTTACTTCTCGCTCTTTTTCCAACGCCACATTAACATTCTGCGCTGCTTTCTGCTACGTCTTCTGGCTCTTTCAATTGCTTCCGTTCTCCACATCTCGTGCTTGCAGGAAATCTTTTCTTTCACCAGGCCCGCGCAAGCTACACAGGGACAAGAAAGTAAACTAGACACACACAGCGTGCCAGAAGGCATGCAAGGCAGCATTTATATAGGCAGCGTCTAATTTCTTGTCCGTTTCTAGCTTGCGCTGTTCTGCCTTGTGATGAACCAACTAGCCCGCGATGGGTTTTTCACCAGGCGCCACGCAGCAAAGCATTTTTCGCTAAGTACCCTAGTATCTTAATTTAACTATTTTACATTTTTGGTGACATACTCGCTTTTCAACCCGCGCCGTCAGCATCCCGCTTGGCTTCTGCAGGCCGCAGCGGATACAAAATGCGATTTGGCGATGCGCGCTTTGAAGACTGCGGGCATCAAAAAGTATTTGCGTCTCCATAAACGCAGATAGGTAAGGAAATGCTTCCGCTACACTCTTTGCGATTTTTGCATAAATAAAATTGATCAACGGATGTGCATTTCTTTTTCTCCAACATAGAGTTTTTAGGCATGGAAGTCTGGTAAACTCAAAAGGTGAATTTCTACAGTTGCTTCCATTAAGATATATTTCGTTGCTCGCTTATTGACTTGCCTCTTTGTTTGTTTTCGTTTGTGCTTTCATTTCTTAATTTAAGTGCACTGAATGCATGATGCACTTACAGAAAACAGCAGGTTCTTGAACAGCCGATACGCGAGCGAAAAATCACAGAAGAAAATGAAGAAAGTTGACCATGTTAAGTGGATTGTCACTCAAGATCAAAACGAAGCCTGCGGACTCAGGAGATTTCCAAGCTTACTACATTGCAAATCGTATGCTGGACGTCACTATGGCTGAGATTCTACTGCGTACAGCTGCGTAGCAGGAATTCTGAGGTTAAGTGCTCCCAACAGCGGCCCCATTTTCGATGGTGGCGAAATATAAAAACGCCCGCATACCCAGCTTTCGGTGCGGGTTGAAAATGTGCAGGTGATTGAAAATGGTCTAAAGCCTCCTGCGCTGGTGTGCTTGAAGCAAAAAAAAAAACGAAACGAAATCAGGTGTCTACTGAACACTTGTCTGATTGCGATGCTAACAGAATAGAAATTTAACAAGGCTAGAACTTTTACCGCTTACTAATCTTCTTGCAAGCTTCTTCCGAGTACAGAATGGAGGCTTATAAACTCATGATTGCCTAGACATGAGCCCTATGCGACTACACTCGTACATTTTACGAGACATGCTCAGGATGCATGGTGCAGCATGGCCAGAAACACTCGTTCACAGCTTCGTCATCAATCGAGGAGGAGAACGGAAGGGTGATAAGAACACCGCCCAACCTTGGAAAGTATTAATGTAATGAGCTCCCGAGCAAGTTTTGGATGAAACCTCCCTAGCCTCCTCAAACTGAGCGTCACAGAACCTGCACTCACTGTATGTCGGGGCAGGCAACTAATGAAGCCATTAGCTTTGCTCTACAAGAGAAGTGCATTAGGGAACCGATAGGTGATGAAGGCGATTTTTAAAGAGGCAGTCGTTCTTTTTCACGTCGGGTATATGAAAATCCTCGATGCCTATGATGCGACAGCGAGATTAACGCAGCCCACAGGAAAACGCCGTGCGTCGGTCTGTCGTCGCAAGGAGAGCACTGAAGTTGGGCATGCACTGAATTCATAGCCTAAACATGTTTAATGTGCTTTAATTTTTGCCTGGCAGTATTTTCAAGCATGAAATGTGTTAATCCAGATGGCGTCCGAAATGCGCACGCCTCCCAATACCACTAGAATCCCTGGAATCAGTAGGTATTGAATATGGCCATCTGTGTACACAATTTCTCAATCGTCATCGGAGAGCAAAAGCCTAAAAAAAATTCCTTCAAAACGCACCAGCTCCCGACATTATGCAGTCTCTGTGCTTTTTTCTTTTTCAATGTTTTTTTTTCTTTTTTGTTTTTTTTTTTTGTTTTTCCTCGTGGGTAGAAGTGCTAAGCGTTGTGGCCTTGGCTGTAGAAGCCACCCGGATATAAAAAAACATGGATGTCATAGCTCGAAACCTACAGAGTTATATTCATCAGTAGGTAGAGAATTATACCCCGGCTGCGAAGGGAGTTATAATGGGAGAGGGAGGGGGGGGGGGGGGGGAATGCAAATTTTTTACGGCGCTTATATTTTTCTCCGCGTTAAATCCTATCCGGAGTCATTTACTACCGCATGCGGGACTCTACCTTCGGCAGATGTTACTTCTCTCTTATGAATAACGGACCTCGATCCATGGTAAAACAGTTTTACCGAGTTTGCGTCCAAAACAGTTCACAAAACAGCTGGAGCCACATCTTCCATGGGATGCAAATAGTTTCATGCGGCATTAAAACAGGTTGACATCTTTTGTATTCTTTTTCGAACGGTGCGGAAAGACGGCTCTACTACGCTTTACTGACCTTTACATGCTCTGAAGAAAGAACGAGACGGCGTAGTATGTCCAAGTGTTTCTCTGCTGCCACGCGGGATCCCAGCTATCGTTAGGTAAAAGAACGCGAGTCTATTTCACATTTATAGTGCACGAATAGCCAGTTACTTTTATATTAAAAAAAAAAAACAAAACAAATTGCCGTTTGTTGAAAACCTCCCATAGCTTTCGCTTGCTGCGATACACTACGGGTATGAGCCTTGGGGAGCCATTTTGTGACATGACAGAAGCTTTGAAGACCGTCGTACCGTATAACAGTAGCTACTCAATGTTGTGCACTGCGTGTGTGTGTACGCAAGCCTGGTTCTTTACTCGCAGTTATTGCGAGCAGCGGCAAAATCTGAGACACACAACCGGTGACTAAACACATCTGTGTACACGACCTGCAAGCCTAGCAACAGCGACAGCTCAAACCAAAACCCGGACTCCTTAAGCGTATTAGTAGGATCTTTCCTAAGGGCTACCTCCTCATTTATTGATTTACGTAATTAACTTACCCTAAGTGGACACAGGCTCACTTCAGCGAGGAAGGGAACTCAAGGAGGCTAAATGTTGCGATCCCCACCCCGCTGAACATGCCAGACGATGAAAGTGCCACCACTGCCGTGTCGGCGGCTGTTGTAGCCGCATTTTCAGAACACAAAGCATGACGCCACTTATTTTCTGTTTTGGTGACAATTCTTTGAAACCTTTCTGCGGCTCGTTCTTGCAGGGTGCGCTCTGGTTGGGAACCCTACAATTTTAACGGCCGATTTTTGCAGGTTGTTATGTTTCGTGAGCACAATCCCAGACATCTGACCCTCCTTTTCGAACACGAAACTGTGCAGGCATGTTATCTTCCTACGCACTTCTCCACTTTTGTTTCAAACACTCCTTTTAAGTTAAGAGTTAAGAAATTATGGGCAAATATCATTCGAATTCGGGCATTTTCGTTCCGTTACGAAAAGGAGATTCATTTATGTGAACAGTTGAATAACATAAATACAATATTTATTTATTTATTTATTTATTTATTTATTTATTTATTTATTTATTTATTTATTTATTTATTTATTTATTTATTTATTTATTTATTTATTTATTTATTTATTTATTTATTTATACTGTAATCCCATGGATGAATTTTAGCAGGATTTGAATACATAAAAAAAAAACAGTACAATTTAAGGGAGGGGTGATAAATGAAAACAACGCTATCTTTCAAATCTGCAATTAAAAGACAAAATAAAACTTTTTATGACAATGATGATGATGATGAAAACTTTATTTGTAACAAGGGAGTTTTGGACACGTCAGTCCTTGGGCCCCCGCACGGCCCCACTGCACTCAAACGTTCATGTCCCGGAGGCTCATGACGCTGGCAGCCCGGCCGGTGGCGATGGCTTGCTTGGCCGGGTCCTCGGAGCGCAGTAGGGTCTCCCAAGCCTCCCATGAGGTAAGGTGCTCCAGGCCCCGCGGGGGAGGATCCGCCGGGCAGAGGAAAAGAATATGGTCGAGGGTGGCTTTGGGGTGGTGGCAGAGGGTACAGGAAGGGTTCGTGTGGACTGGGTGATATCGCGAGCGTATATAAGGGGAGGGCAAAGTGCGTGTTTGGAGCCGCCTCCAAAGTGTCTGATGGTAATTGTCGAGGGAAGGATGAGGTGGGGGGTAGAGCCGACGCTCGGCTTTGTAGGCCTGCGTCATTTCACTGAATGAGTGCATGCGCTCCCGCGAGAACCCCAGGTCAAGAACTTGATTGAAACCTTCAGGTGACATTCAAAAAATGTCAATGATGGCTTAAGAACTTTACTGTTGTTAAGCAGATTCCTGTCAGTGACCGTTCTCGGAAAAAATCAGTGCTTAAATATGTTATTTGTGCAAAAAGAGGTTACTGTAAGATTACACGCGGCCTTGTGGCATACCTAGATGAAAAAGAAATAATGTTTCCAAAATCCACGTTGCAATGCCCGTTAATTACTTGACGCAAACATTTAAGACGCGACATACGATTTCTCTTAACTAACGAAACTATACCCGCTCTTGTTTGCGATGCCCTTGAGGATGCTTTCCGGAAGATGTTGAATGCATATGAAGCGAACGGCTCTTTTCTACACGCCTTCAATTTTATTCATAGTGCTTTTTGTGTGCATGGGTCCCAAGATGACAGCATAGTCTACTATTGTAAGAACGATGGACTTGAATGCAAGATGAGAAATGAACTAAAAAGTGATATCGCTACTGCCAAAATTTCTCTGCTGTCGTGCCAAGTACTTCTCAGGCTTCAGGAAACTTCCCTCTCTACCCGTTAGGCAGGCGACAATAAGAAGCCATGCCTAAACACAGTTTGCGTTTCTCTGTCGGCCTGTAGGAAAGTCCGCCGAATTAGACCAGGACGAAATGTCGACAGTTCGCCCGCACAAAGCACTTATTTCACGCATCTCCCCCAAGATGACTGGCAGAAACACACTTTGTTCCTATAACGCTTGCCTCCCGCGTTTTCTCGCACGAAGACGGACGTCCTCGAGTACAGCGGTTCACTCCATCCAACTCCCTGCCCAGGGGAACCCACGTCGCTACCTTCGCTGCGTGCCGGCGTCCTGGAGTCGTTGGGCATTTGGACATGCAAGTTGAGAAATTCGGTAAGACTTCTGCTGTTTCTTTTATTGTGTATCACTGCGCTTTTTTTTTTTTTGTCGACCGAAGTGCTAAGTCAGCCCGGAATTAGCGCGAACACAACTGAATACAGTCGATCCTACTTATAAATGCAGCAGTTATAAAGAACGTCCCTTATTACTAGCAAGGGTGGTACTACTGTCCAAATATGTAGTAGGACAATGGCACTCCGTCTCGGACAAAACGAAAAAGCGTGGAAGGGCAGCTCTGTTACGGCGATAGCCTCGCCCTTGAGTTGAAAAACTCGCGCTTGCCGCCAGCGCGGAGAGCGTCTCTCCAGTGTCCGTGAACCCATTCTCACCGTAAGAATGTGGTGAAAAAGAGCAAAGTAGTAAAAAAGGCGAACTTGAATTTGAAGTAACCGCCAGGCAAGCAAGCGCCGGCGAGCTACAAGGTCAGGCAATGTGTGCGTGTGTGCAGGCTCTGGGGAAAGCGTCTGTGGATCCAGAAAGCTTGGGAAGGGAAGTTGTAAAGTGTCTAGATTCATATAATGTACTTTTTCAAGAAGCAAACGCAACTGTTTTATGTATTGCAAGAAGTCCACTTTCTTAGAACGTCGAAAACGAAGAAGGTAATCCGCGTGACCTCAAGTTCATTCGAATTGGACTCGACTCTACACACAATCGCACTACATCTCCAAAAATTTGCGCCAAAAGTTTTCCCCTCTTCTCACTAGCGGCCACAAACTGAGAGTGCAAGCAACTGTCTCTGTCTCTGCATATAAGCGTACAGAGAAGGTCTCGTGACCATTGCAGGGAAAGAAACCCTTGAGTTATCCGAATTCAATTTGCAAAAATGGTGGAGGCGATCATTCCGTTCTCAATTGTGACGTGCTTATTTCGGGTACCATGATGCTTGCAATTGAGCATGATTGAAATTGGACAATCTCCTTTGTAACAGCTGCACATTGGTGAACAGAAAAAAATGCTGCGAAGAAAACGTTCCGAAACCTGAAGTTGCTCCCCTTTATAATGTCTTACAGAAAGGATTATAGAAGGGAGAGGATGCAGACATGTGAACATGCACTACAGAAACTACCAAAGGAAAAAAAGTAGAAATCTTACAACAAATAAATTACGATGGCAGCCTGAACTGAGTAAATTGAAAACAAAGCTTACCAATGATAAGAAATAAATTATTGCTGTCAATATCATCAGCCCAAGATAAAAAGGAAAAAAATGCCCGAAACCATAACTGTTCTGCAGAAAGTGTGCCTTCTCCTTCAGAAATATTGCGGTAAACTCCTTGAAGAAGGTAGGTGTTTTGATATGAACAGCCAGGAGCCAGAAGTAGGTTTAGTTCTTGATGCGCTAAAAACAGCGAACTAATTCTCCTTCATTCATTCATAATGTAACTGTTGCGCTGCCTGCCTTTAAGCAGAATTCATGAGCAGATGGAACGCGGGCTGTTTGGAGAGCTGCAGTTTCAGCAAGACCGCAAGAAAAACGCCACTGTTGTCCTTAAGTCTAGCTTTAAATGCGTGAAAGTAAAGCGTGAATTTTCGAACACCGCTGCTGTTTTAGCTAACCGATAATCTTTACTCAAAAGCCGGAAAATGTTCAACGAAGGAATTCTCAACAACCCGCAGTGATATTAGACTTAATATATTTTTATATTTTTGTGATGGCCTGAAAAATATATTTTTCAGGCCATTGCAGTGCACTAAAACTCAATTTCGCCCGTTACGGTTAAAATGAGTGACTACAACAAGAGGTATCTCTACCTGCGGTCCTTAGAGCAACGCCTGGAGCGACCAGAATTATTTTATTCATGAACTTAACTCGGACTTTTTGATAAAACTGTGCGACTTTCTGTTATAGCAGTATAATATTGCACGGGTTGTCACTCACAGCGAACACTACGTCATCAATACACTACTTGGCCGTTCTGTAACAGGATAATTTTCGTTAAGTTTAGTTTCGCTACATTGTTTCTTGTACACAGTAAAACAAAGCAATGGTTTACATTCCTTTGTTTATTGCTTTATTATAGCATGCACGCTGTGCACTTTGTCGCTTTCAGCTTTCTTGTTAAGAGAAGCCTGTCGTCCACGATCGAATGGTTTTCGAAAACAACTGAGAAGAGGCAAATTGCAATTTTGTTGCACGTATGGGCAGTGTTCATGCTATTACAGTGCATGTATATGTCCTCATATGAGTGTATACCTGCTGGTTAAAGTTTAATTATACCTACAGAACAACCTGCAAAATCTTTTTTTTTTCCGTAACTGTCTGCAACCATAGCGTAATTCAGCCACAAAGCCACTACATAATTTGTCACACTGGTTTCCACGAAACCGAGCTGTTCTGGTAATGCAACGCAAGAAGACGTAAAATCAGTTTAGTGTGATCAGAAGCAGCCAGGTGAAGTGGCCTTGCCCCTTATTTTCACAGTGCCCTGGCCATAAAAAAAAAAAATTACCCTTCGTTTTCTGCCTCTATACGCCTTAGTTTCTCTTTTGCGTCTGTGTTTCCACAGAACAACCTGAAAGTAAAGTTAAAGCTGGCACACAGCGTGATATCACGCTTCCGGAACAGCGCCCGCCAAGTCAATTGTTCCTGACCCGGTCAAGAACGGGAAAAAACAATAACGTTCAGAGTAAAATCGCGACAGTGGAAAAGGATGTCCGATGAAAGGAGGTGTCCAGGGGAAGAAAA
The DNA here is from genome assembly GCF_055824585.1 of Amblyomma mixtum. Classification (NCBI taxonomy): domain Eukaryota; kingdom Metazoa; phylum Arthropoda; class Arachnida; order Ixodida; family Ixodidae; genus Amblyomma; species Amblyomma mixtum. Next base: position 280,761,524 of record NC_143012.1, on the reverse strand, counting down.
GAGAAATGGTGCGAAGCGTTTATAGAAAAAGAAAAAGTGTGCAGAGTGACTAAACGTAAAGCCTACAAGCAGAGTGAGGTGGGCAAAATGAGAGTCGGGTAGATTCGGACTCGAGGGCCTTGTTTCCTTTTCGCGTTACAAGGAAGTGGCGTTCCCGCAACGTGCATCGGCTGAAATTGCCCGGCGCAGAGTGCCACCCCGCTTCCCTGCAGTCACTTCGGGCTCGGCGGCACCCCAAGCCTCTATGATGCGGAAAGCAGTACGCGGCTGAGTCTCGCGGGAACTACGGCCGCGTTGTTATGGGGGCCGACTTTCGGCTACTTCTCTGTAAATTCTGGACGTGTCAGAAGGTCGTCCCTAATCATCAGAAGTTTATTTCAGCTTTTTGCTTCTTGTAAAGGACGGTGTGCAGCAAAAACTGCGTCCTTATGAAATTACGTAAGTATCTGCAAGTTTCTTCACAAAACAGACGTGAGACAAGTCAAAGAATTGTATGTAGAACGGCCTCCAGCTTCCGAGCCCGAGGTTACTGCACCGTACTCTACGTAACTTTTTAATTTGTCCCATGTCTTTGTTTCGCTAAAACCCACAGTTATAAAATAAGGGATGCAACACAACCAAATGCTGGTACAGTACATGCACGTCCCAGTCTAACTGCAAGTGCAGGCAGTGATGATCAATCAATGAAAACGGGTGCTAGACGAACAGCGGTATGTCTCGAGCAGGCAATGTGACCGCTCCGTAATTAACGAAATGCAATGCTTCTCTGTCTTGTTAGCCGAAACCGATCTAAAGCTGCGAAGCAAAAGTAGTGCCATCTGTCTTTAGTGGCTGTATTCTGGACACATTACTTGCAGGGAGGTGCGGCCGCAGAAAAGCTAGGATCACGGCGGAAATCTATCGCGCGCTGACGTAGACTCCCCTTACTCAGCGGACATTTACTTGAGCAGGAATGTATAATCTGCATAGTAATTTCATGCAGGAGATAATTGCACGAGAGGCAGAATGTCGTGGCCACCTATTATGGTCAGGTGTGGCATTTTTGAGCAGACTGGAGATTAAAGCAAAGGTAATTCTGCCTAAAGTGGTAGGCCAGGCATTGTTACCGCATTTTCTTGGGCAGATTGGTAATGGCTTCCTAAGTTCATATTTTCTGAAGAGCCTGCAGACGCTACACACTGAACACAATACCCAGAAACTACACGGAATAAGCCTAGCGGGTGTCTTGCTTTGCCGTGTGTAATATTCTGTGTACTGTGTATTTTTAGTAGCGTGTGCAGTGTGTAGATTCTGCAAGTTCGCTAAAAAAGATGAATTTAGAGGAGTAGGTATTCTCCGCCTCAGCTAGGTAGATGGAGCAGTAAACGCAACATGTGAAAGTTGTAGGTACGGCTGGCATCATTTTATCATGTTGTATTTAAACGTAAAATAAAGTGCTGCCTAAAATTGTTCTGCAATTATTGCTCTTCGCAATCAACACAGCTTTAAAGAAAACTAACATCTCTCAATCCTTTATTTAATTTAAGTGACTGCTGGCGGATTTAATATGTAGTACACCTTAAAAAGCATCCAACACTCATTCCCCTGTTTCTTTTAAATAAGGGCTAAAGAGTATATTTAGCGATATCTATCAGGGAAGAGCCTGTGGAGCACTACAGACGAACGGAAGTGATTAGTAATTGAGGAGGGGTAAATAAATAATTATCTCTTTCATTTGCTGAACAACACATGGCACCTTTATTTGTAAGAAGGAAGAATACCACGCATACCAACATTCTAAACCCATTTTGACAGCACAACATCGTCCAAATTTATGGTTACTGAAAATCCACAAACACGCGATAAAGACAAATGAAGGAAAAACGAAAAATATAATTAAGAACTTCGAGCGCTGAAATCTCGCGGAGTTCATTGAATAGGTAAAAATAAACAAAGTAAACAAAAATTGTCTGCTACATTGTTTAACGACTGTACACTCTTTGTTGAAACACGTCGCGACAAAGCAAAACAGCAGCAGCCATGATACATGCGGTGCAGGGAGAGGAACGCACTTGCGGACGAACAAATCTAATTGTTCAGAGGTAATTCAGCGAAAAACAGCCGGAAATAAGCCCTATGCAGTTTTCGATAAAAAGAAACGAACAAGAAGTCTGGGCGATTCGGTAGTGCCCTTTACCTTAGTGCAGACCTCGGAGAAGCACGTGTCATCGGGAACCGTCGGCCATGCGTCGGCGGTGTCAAAGTCACTCCACCCTTTCATATCTCCAGCTAGTGCCAAAACGTCGATCAGCCTACTCGAGGTAAGAAAGGTGTTTTCGCAAACCCTCCGCAGTTGTACAGGTACTGGCCATTTTCTTATTTTATTTCGCCTGTTATGATGCTGGACTCATGTACAGGTTATTGGTGCGCGTTAAATGTCCTTCAGTTACTGCGTGACAAGTGCTTGTATGCAGCACGTGCCACTGGAAGTGAGTGCCGCCCAGCCCTACGAGGAAAGTGTGTCAGACGTGTGCCTTTCATTTCCCAAAAGTGGAACCGGGACGAGGAAGTCCCCAGCATCGACTAATCTTGTCTCCTGTTGGGCGCGCGTCGGAAGGAGTTAGAGCAGGGTTCTGCGGGGCTTGCATTCTTCTCTTTATTTATGTGCGTGTTTTATTGTTGTTGTTGTTGCTATCCTCATCAACAAACTACGTGTATACTAGAGATGGAGAGGGGGCATCTGTTCTACTTTGTTCTCTTCTACACACTTTTAGTTGTTATATACCTTCACCCTACCGTAGACACCACAACATTTTATTTTGCTGGCGGAAAATTCTCACTTCAATCTCGATAATTCACGATTGCCAATACAGGAGTGTTTTTCGAAATGATGCAGTTTGAATGCCGCATCATCATTACCATCATCAGCCTGACTACGCCCAATGAAGCGTAAGAGGCTCTACCACGTCTCTCCGATTAACCCTGTCCTTTGCCAGCTGCGGGCACCATATCCCCACAGACTTCTAAATCTCATAGGGCCACATAACTTCTGCCGCCCCTTGCTAGGCTCGCCTTCTCTAAGAATCCACTCTGTTACCCTTAAGGACCAGCGGTTATCTTTCCTTCGAATTACATGCAGTGCTCAAGCACATTTCTTTCTCCTGATTTCGAATAGGATGTCATTACCCTGCGCTTGTTCCCTCGCCTACTTCTCCCGCGCCTGATCTCTTTATGTTGTACCTATCAATTTTATTTCCATAGCTCGCTGCATTGTCCTTAACTTCAGCTGAACCCTCTTCGTTAGTTTTCCCTCTCTCTCTCTCTCTCTCTCTCTCTTCGTTAGTTTCCCCGTTTCTGTCTCATAGGTGAGTACCGGTAATATACAGTTGCTATATACTTTTCTCTTGAAGGATGTTGGCAAACTGCCCTTCATGATCTGAAATTAGCCAGGACGGATTGCGCTGTTCCGTCACAAATGATCTGAAAGAATCTGCCACATGCGCTATACCCTATTCTTATTCTTCTAGTTATTTCCCTCTCATGATCCGGATCAGCGTGACTACCTGCCCGAAGTAGACATATTGCCTTACTACTTCCAGCACCTCGCTGCCAATTGCGAACTGCTTTTCCCTTATAGAATGTTGAGCATTACTTTGGTTTTCTGCATGTTAAGTGTTATACCTACCGTTCTGATCTACCTGTCTAACTCGTTGATCATGCTTTGCAGCTCTTGTCTTGAGTGACTTGCTGTACGATCCTGGTCGACAGACTGCCCTGAAGAATCTACAACATTGTTTAAAAATAAAAATCTATATTGCTTAAAAAATAGCCTCGTATAATGCATAGATGCAAGTTCATTGTACCCTCTTCGCTCTGCACTTTGCCTGTAGTTAACTATCTAATCCTTTTTTTGAAGCGTAGTGTCCACGGGAAGTGTGTACAGAAAATGTGGACACTTACCACAGCTTACTCGAGCTACTCGGCAACCTAGTTACTCGGTAATAACCTAAGAACTCGGCTAAAACAGGAGGAACGCAGCGCAATCTGTAGCCGGTAAGAAGAAGCTCGGGTAAGCTCGGGTTCATACTCGGGTAAGCAGAGGTAAGTTCGGAGGAGCGCCGTGCAAGCAGCAGGCAATAGGAGGAAGCTCGGATAAGTTTGGAGGCGCGTCGATCCAGCAGCGCAAGAAGTCGCTTGTGAAGAGCAACACGTGACGCACAATCCCTATGGGTGGCTATGACAGCCGCACCAGTGTGGTGGCGCATCGCTTAGTCGCTGCGCTGGTAATGATATGATAACTCGTCGCCTTCTATGAATGTCACGTAGAGTAGGCCAAGTAGGCCAATTCTGTATATATGGGCATATGAACCCATGGAGCTCCGAATAGTGTGCGGTTTGGTGACCAGCGCAACTAAGCTACACAAAAGCCCAAACCACAAACGCACAAGAGAAAACAGAGTAGTGAACAATGTTTCGCATTCATAGCACGTAAATAATAAGTACAGAAAGTTGAGCTAGTTGGTGTGGATTCATACTTAGCAGCGCAAAAAAAAACGAGGACCAAAACGAACAAGGAGACACAACACAAGCGCAGCGATAAGGTTTGCCTTGAGCTGATAGAAGCTTACTTGATTAAGAAAGAAGGAGACGCGTGTGCCGCATCACCGTCGGTCAGCCTGCAGGAAAAGGAGGTTCCTTTTCTGCGCAGTTTCTTGAGCACGAGCAGACAGTGCGGGGGGCTGGCTTGATGTGATTGCATTTGTTATCCAGTTGTTGTGTTCGTATGTCACGCAGGTATGATATGTCATAGGTTTCCTTTGCACGCGTGGTAGTGGTTGTTGTGTTTCGATTTTATATTTTCTAACGCCTTTAAAAGCTACCCTTTCGTTAATAAAAAATACAGTTGATAGTAATGCGCTTGTGTTGTGTCTCCTTGTTCGCTTTGGTCCTCGTTTTTTTGCACTGCTAAATATGAATAGCACGTAAGCAGACTTAGTGGCCCTGGCAGTTTTTTTTTTGCTTGCTCATAGTGGCATCCGAAGAATCAAGACTCAAATTTTCACAACTATCCGGACAGTTATTTCCTCGTATTCACCCTCTTAAAACGCAAGTATTTTCTGGCTTTCTACGATGCACTAAATATCATTTTCAGCACCGAGCCACTTCTTAGAACGTAAAACGGACAACCAAAATTTTTGTTCAGAAAATTCTGAACGAAGTAAGAGGCGCAAAACCTTGACACGTCAGATTATCAAATCCTGAATTTCTGCAGCTAAGGAAAGCGCTTTATTCCTCGCTGGTCGCCTTAAAGTGGTAAAGCGGAAAATACGCTGCGGATATGATTGGCTCGTTGTGAAGCAGAGTTTCATCAATATTTGATCTCCATATTTCACGAATATTTCGCGCACTAACGCAAAAGCGAAATGGCTGGGCACGAATCAGAGATAGTCATTTTGTAGCTCTGTTTGCAGCAGTTTTTTTTTTTATTCCCATCATTGCAAGACCGCTTTTGTTAGAGGCTGAAGTGGGAATCAAACAGAAATTAAAGTAGCTTTTACGCATCGCAATCTTGGTGAACTTTTGTGCATGCTTCCTGGGTTTTTAAAAGCACCCTCATTGTAGCGCGTTCATGACCAGATTTGTGAAGCGACAGCTTGCATTAAGGAGCAGCGAATTCTTGAAGCCTTCCGGCGCCTTGACTGAGTACATTATTAACGAAGATTCGAGCTAATGAGTTTTAAATCTTTCACGACAGTTTAAGCCGGTCAAAGCTTTCTTGCTATCTTTGGCTCAGATCACTACAGCTCCACTTTATTTCTTAATAAACCTTCATTAAGATTCTTAGTGTTCTTTGTTTATCAAACACATTTTTTCACGAACTTACTAGTGAGCTATGTACTTCCAAAAAAATTTAAAATAAGTTATTCTCGATATTTACTGCGACTCAGCTGCTTTTGTTTTTACGAGAAAAATAGATACGCTCTTTGCGAACTTAGAATAACTCTCTTGGAATCTGCTGCCTGTATAGTAGAAGTACGGAGAGTTGAGCTAGTTGGTGCATGACAGGACTGAACAGCGCACAAAGGACGAGGACACAGAGAAGATGCGACAAGACACGAGCGCTGACTATCAACTGAATGGTTTATTGCAGTAACATGTATATGTACAAAATGACATTCGGACAAACAAGTGCGCATGGTTCGCAGATAGGATCGCTGTCATCAGGCAGCTTCGTGTAGATACGCGATTTCGCGGGGATGAATGATGACCGAAGGGAATGCTTACGCACGTGTCAGAATTTTATGGAATTAGGTATGCTTCTTTTAATTTTCTAGCCAATTTTTCTCTGTGCTTGTACAATGCTGAAGCGTTATTGAACAAAGGCATGCAAGGAGAGTGTAACGGAGGCTTATGGCTGCATTCCTTATGGTGTAGTGCTAGGTTCGATGAGGGTGCTTTTCCCAATGAGTTTTCATGCTCACGTAGCCTAATGTTGAGACACCTTCCTGTCTGGCCGATATAATTCTTGCCACATGTTTGGTTTGGTTTGGTTTATGGGGTTTAACGTCCCAAAGCGACTAAGGCTATGAGAGACGCCGTAGTGGAGGGCTCCGGAAATTTCGACCACCTGGGGTTCTTTAACGTGCACTGACATCGCACAGTACACGGGCCTCGAATTTCTCCTCCAAAGAAATTCAGCCGCCGCGGCCGGGATCGAACCCGCGTCTGTCGGGCCAGCAGCCGAGCACCTTAGCCACTGAGCCCCCGCGGCGGCCTTGCCACATGTGAACGGAACTCTGTATACAACCCTTTTTGCGCACGGAAGGAAAGATACCTCATGTTTTACCTGGCATTTGCCATTGTCTGCACTGCTTTTCTTGTCATCGATTCTTCTGTTTACTTTAGCACAAATGCTGCCTAGCTTAATGGGCGCAGAAAACATAACGTCTACTCCGTACCTATGTCCAACCTGTCGTAGGCGATGCGACATACCATGGACATAGGGTATGACCGCGATATTTTTCTTTTCCTTTTGAAGGGTTGTTTCAGATGCCTGTCGTTTGGTAGAAGCCTTAACTTTCTTCAGGGCCTTACTGCACGCGATCAAGATCACATCGTCTGGGAAGCCTGCTGACCTCAATTTCTGCACCTGCTCTTTAAAACTGTTCTTAATGGTATGCTCGCATGATTTGAAAATTGCCGAACCTATGCATGAAACCACTATGCCACACTTAACTAACATGGAATGGTTGGACTTAAAACTGAGCAAAGGCTTCTTCGATTTTGGTGCATACATCCAACAAACATGGTCTTGCCCTAAATTCAACTTTAAATCGAGAAACGGAAGCATATCACTGGACGGGGTTTCAAAAGTGAAGTTTAAACCTTTTCCTCATTTGTGAAAGATCTCCAGAATGCCTTCGACGCATTTCGAGAAGTCGGGCGTGCTTACGAAAAGGAGGTAACCGTAGACGTATCTGAATACCTTTTTTACAACGGTGGGTATGTTATTTTTGATGGCCTTGTCAACATAACTCGGATAAATTTCACTCAAAACTGGTGCCACACATGACCAATGCACACGCCAGTTTTCTGTAAATACAATTTTCCTTCGAGCTGAAAAAATGTGGACTGCAGGTATATGGACAACAGTTCCAGAAAAGACTCCACAGATATGCCAACATTGCGGATGAAGTTTTGCTCATCGTTATCATCTTTTATACATTAGCGAACACATGCCAAAAGATGATCATGCGGAAGCGAATAGTACATCTCCTGAACGACTATGTTGAAGGCCTTACAGGCACCTGGGTTGTGGCATGCCAAATATTCCACAAGAGCAGACGAATGTGACTCATGGAAAGGATCCTCGATTGCCAGTGCGCGAAGGCCCTTCTGCAAAAACTTTGACACCGCATGCTGCCACGTGTTTCGTTCAGTGATAATGCATCGAAATGGAATCCCCGGTTTATGCGTCTTCGCTGCAAAAAATACTTCGAACGAATTGATGTTCGCGTTTTTTACTGAAGAGTATAGGCGCTCCAGGCCCTGACTGCTCAAAAGCTGTAAAGCTTTCTTCGTATTCCTTTTTACCTGGGCATTTAGTATCTTGAAATTCTTGTCGATGGCTAGTCTCGCTTTTTCTTTAAATAAGGTATCTGGCATAATTACGAAAAATCATTCTTTGTCGGAAAGGATAGGCCTCAGTTTTTCAAGATAGTAAATGCCCAGGTAAAAAGGAATAAGAAGAAAGCCTTACAGTTTTTGAGCAGTCAGGGCCTGGAGCGCCTATACTCTTCTGTAAAAAACGCAAACATCAATTCGTTGGAAGTATTTTTTGCAGGGAAGACGCATAAACCGGGGATTCCATTTCGATGCATTATCACTGAACGAAACACGTGGCAGCATGCGGTGTCCAAGTTATTGCAGAAGGGCCTTCGCGCACTGACAATCGAGGATCCTTTCCATGTGTCACATTCGTCTGCTCTTGTGGAATATTTGGCATGCCACAACCCAGGTGCCTGTAAGGCCTTCAGCATAGACGTTCAGGACATGTACTATTCGCTTCCGCATGATCATCTTTTGGCATGTGTTCGCTAATGTATAAAAGATGATAACGATGAGCAAAACTTCATCCGCAATGTTGGCATATCTGTGGAATCTTTTCTGGAACTGTTGTCTATATACCTGCAGTCCACATTTTTTCAGTTCGAAGGAAAATTTTATTTACAGAAAACTGGCCTGTGAATTGGGTCATGTGTGGCACCAGCTTTGAGGGACATTTATCTGAGTTATGTTGACAAGGCCATCAAAAATAACATACCCACCGTTGTAAAAAAGGCATTCAGATACGTCGACGATTACCTTCTTTTCGTAAGCACGCCTGACTTCTCGAAATGCGTCGAAGGCATTCTGGAGATCTTTCACAAATGTGTAAAAGGTTTAAACTTCACTTTTGAAACCCCGTCCGGTGATATATGCTTCCGTTTCTCGATGTAAGGTTGAATTTAGGGCAAGACCATGTTTGTTGAATGTATGCACCAAAATCGAAGAAGCCTTTGCTCAGTTTTAAGTCCAACCATTCCATGTTAGTTAAGTGTGGCATAGTGGGTTCATGCATAGGTTCGGCAATTTTCAAATCATGCGAGCATACCATTAAGAACAGCTTTAAAGAGCAGGTGCAGAAATTGAGGTCAGCAGGCTTCCCAGACGATGTGATCTTGCTCGCTTGCAGTAAGGTCCTGAGAAAGTTAAGGCTTCTACCAAACGACAAGTATCAGAAACAACCCTTCAAAAGGAAAAGAAAAATATCGCGGTCAGACCGTATGTCTATGGTATGTCGCATCGCCTACGACAGGTTGGACATAGATACGGAGTAGACGTTATGTTTTCTGCGCCCATTAAGCTAGGCAGCATTTGTGCTAAAGTAAACAGAAGAATCGATGACAAGAAAAGCAGTGCAGACAATGGCAAATGCCAGGTAAAACATGAGGTATCTTTCCTTCCGTGCGCAAAAAGGGTTCTATACAGAGTTCCGTTCACATGTGGCAAGAATTGTATCGGTCAGACAGGAAGGTGTCTCAACATTAGGCTACGTGAGCATGAAAACTAATTGGGAAAAGCACCCTCATCGAACCTAGCACTACACCATAAGGAATGCAGCCATAAGCCCCCGTTACACTCTCCTTGCATGCCTTTGATCAACAATGTTTCAGCATTGTACAAGCACAGAGAAAAATTGACTAGAAAATTAAAAGGAGCATACCTCATTCACCAAAATTCTGACACGTGCGTAAGCATTCCCTTCGGTCATCATTCATACCCGCGAAATCGCGTATCTAGACGAAGCTGCCTGATGACAGCGATCCTATCTGCGAACCATGCGCATTTGGTTGTCGGAATGTTATTTTGTACAGTCAGGCCGGAATGAAACGCGAACAGAGCATGTCAAGAAAACAAAATATTTTACCTGCCCACTTTCAGCTGAAGTGCACAACTAGCCTGATTCATGTGTCTGGGTAAAGGGCCTACTGAAATGCATAATCGAAAATAGGTTGTAAAGGAATATCTCGCTGCAAAGCAGAAATGTATGACATATGCGTGTTCGCGTTTCATTCCGGCCTGACTGTACATATGCATGTTACTGGAATAAACCATTCAGTTGATAGTCAGCGCTCGTGTCTTGTCGCATCTTCTCTGTGTCCTCGTCCTTTGTGCGCTGTTCCGTCCTGCCTGTATAGGTTAAAGATAAATTATTTGTGTTTCCACATTTTTTCTTTTAGCTAATGTCTTCGCGCACTGAAGAGAAAGAGGAAATCCTGATGATTTTTTTAGAGTGTAAAGTTAGTATACGTTTCATTTTCTGCGATAAAATTTTCCCAATGACTCCTCTGGCCTTCTAAAGGAGAGAGTGTCAGACAGAGGAAAGGCAGATAATTATTTTGTTATCATAGCCTCGACACCGAAGTGAATTTCGCGCTGTAGTCGCATATCACATCCAAAAGAACCGTTCATAACAAGCCATAAGCACTATTTGCCGCACATTCTATAAAACGGAAATATGTACGACTCTCCTTCATTCCATGCATCTAAATATTTTTCACCCTTCAAGCCTATATAAAAAGGCGGCAATGCTCAGACTACCGGGGAATTTCAGAACTGCTCCATTATTCAGGACGCTTCCAAACCGAAGACGAAATTCATATGACCCGCGGCGAGCAAAATCAGCCGCAATTTAGCAGCTCCTCAGATCACAACCAGTGAGCGCCCATGAGCTGATGTTACGTCCTCGCTGCTCGCACGACAACCACCAAACATGCTGGCGAGCTGTCGATTAACTTGACAAATTACAGCGACTGGTAATGGCACTGCAGGTTTTGAGACTGATCGACTCCAGTTTTTTTCTTGTCTTTAATCGATGAGAAGTGAAGGCTTCTCCATAGAATACGAACCTTGATTCTTTTAGGCGCGTTCAAACAGGTATCAAAATACTGTCTGCATGAGCCGTGTGCGTGTTTGTGCTGCTGTGAAATCACGTCATTATGAACCCGTTTGCTATAATCTTACATTCCTTTCTTCTTCCTTACCTCTTTTTTTTTTGTTTTAGTACAGTGTCTAAAATGTATTGCTTGGATTGTCAAGTACTGGCGTGCCACGGGAAAGAGGAGCCGTTTACAGTGGCTGTTACCAGTTGCCAATTGAGGGCGCTACTCACAGGAAGTGTGAGTCGCCAGCCGACGATCTCGCTTAGCAGACGGTGTCACTTAGGGCAGCCACCGTAGCCATGTTCTTGGGTACGCAATTTACTTGGTGCGAGTCATTTGTGTGGTGAGTGCGTTATCCGACTGTCTCATAGCGAGAATCTTGTAAGTAATGCTTCCTTGTCAAGTACGGACACTTGACGTCAAAGTGACAATGGGATGTCACATGGAGGATTGGAGTGCGTTTAGTGTGATACATGTGTTGTGGAATAAAGGGGCGGTTCTTATGTTCTACGTTAAAATAACGGAGTGAAAGAAATCCGTGATAGCGTTTTTCATGAGGGAGGCGCAGTCCTCTCAGGCAATAGCACTCTCCCCGCCGGCACAGCCCCTATTCGGTATGTGTTAGCAGTAACTGCTCTCGGTGCTACCTCGGCGCATTATCCAGTTTATTCTAGGCACTGTAGTTAAAGGACTGGTAATCTCACTAATCTTCCTACCCAAGGAAATTAAGGTTTCATTACAAACGACATAACTATTTCGAGAAAATAGCGAGACCATAGATAAAAAATGGCTGATGCTTAGCTTAGGTTAAGCCTAGTCAGATGCGAAGCATATTGTCGCCGAGTTGCATATCGAGCACGCCGCTTGGCTAGACGTTCTTCACGCTCTTCATCAGTCTCTGTAGCACGCCGCAACTTTTGCTTCGCATTCCAACGAGCAGCCCTGTCTCCAGGAGGCATCTCTATCCCGTGTACGCCTAGCAGAGGCAGGCGCACCCCCTTGTATACCGCCGCTCCAGCATCACGTGTTCACTACAGCGCACCTAGCGGCAGAAGCAGGAAACACATTTGTCGCGACGCCTCGCGCGACGGCGCGAGCTGGGGCCCCGTTTCTCCTGTGTCGTTACGTCACGCATCACGTGGTCCTCCTTGGTCGCGATGCCTCGCGCGACGGCGCGAGCTGGGCCCCCGTTTCTCATCTGCTGTGACGTCACGCATCACGTGGTATGACATGGAGGTCACGAAAGGTCAATGGTAACGACACCGCCGCGCTCGAGGAGCTGGGTTGGGCTATTTTAGTATGCTTCGCATAAAAGAGCCTAACGGTCCGTTTTACTGCGCCCATACCTTTATATTTGGAATATCACTGTGTTCCTTTGCCGCCTACTCAGCGGGTGAGTGGATTGAAAAAGACATCTTTTCGCTTGCTTTTTAATGGCTAGTTTAAAACTTAGTGCGCGCATTTCTGCTGTTTTTATTTTTCAAGGGGACGTCAGAGATTTAGGTGGGCGCTGACATTAGGCAGTTTTCAGTTATCCGGTTGCCAGAGCTTGGAATGTGGCTGTAGCATATAGAACTGGCTTTTGTCCTTCATTAGATTTTGTTTCGATGATGATGATAGTGGGGATCATGATGATGAGATTAAAGGGTACAAGGAACAAATAAATTTCAAATCAAGAACTAATGTAAGAGTAGTACTGCAAAGCATCCTTGTAATACACGCTCCCCTCTTTGTTAAATTGGTTGGAGCAAGAGTCGTTCGATCTTTTTTCTAAGATTAAGTTATTTCTATCGTCTTTATCTATGTGAAGTGTGTAGCATGTTTTTAGTCTTTTTCAATTAACGTTTTTTGATGACTACTGTTTTTGTCTATTCGCATTCATTTTCTAAACTTGTTGTATGTTGAGTGGCTGCTTAAAGGTTGCTAACACTTGCTGTCTTCTTTTATTTATTCATTTTTTTCTTGACCTGTCCAACACTTGTGCCACAAAAGTATCTGTATCTCTGCCAATTTGTAAGCGGGCAGGCCCAGCGTCAAGCCGTTGTCACGGCTTTTTGTCCTGTCTCCTCCTCTGAAGAAGGAAATAAAAGGAATTGAATTTTAATTTCCTGCTCCTAAAAAACAAAAAAAGATCTGTGTGGCAGTAGGATACTCAACAGCAATCATCAGCCACCGGCAATGATCCCACAGCTCCTTTAATTCTGTAGCTCCGTCAGTGGGCCACCATGTTATCTTAGAGGCTTCACAAGAGAGGTGCGGCGGGTGCGCAGCATCCCCGGTGCAGTACAGGGAAAGATGAAGGCCCACGGAATAAAGATTGAGGAGGCGTTCCATGTTGGAAGGTGGTGTGACCTTCCAGGGTACTGCACCGGGTGAGGTTGGCACTACCCATGCTTCTGCTTTTTCTTGTTCCTTTCGCAAACAGAAAAACAGTCCTCCCAGAGGCTCATATTGACGCCCCATTTCCGCAGTGAGCAGGAAAGGAAAAATAACTACGAGCTTTTGTGGCGAAAATAAAGAGGAAAGCGCAACACGCGTGACATTACCACGACTGTCTGCAGCAACATGTCACAGTCGCTACAGGTGAATGGAGCCGCTCTCCGTGAAGTTGGTGGCGTAGTAAGAAGTCAACAATATGCGGCCAGCTCTGCATCTCTGATTAGAAATTACAACCGCGCCACAGGAATACAAGCCATAAAAATAGGTGTAACTTGGCCTTGTGCCTTTGCGCTGTTTACTGTGAACGTAACTGCATGCTTTCCTTTGTGCCCACTACTAGCTACGTGTCAACAATATGCAGGGTAAAAAGAGGAAACGGTGAAAGGAAGCGAGTAGTGTGGAGCCCTTACGCGATCAATTTCCTGGGGCGCAGTGAGGCTTCTCTACCGTTGTCCAAAAGGGTTTTTGGTTTCTTTGAGTGCGTATTCGCCCCGACTTCTTCATTTCCCCTGTTGCTGCTCCTTCTTGGAGCTTGCTCAGCGCGTTGTGTCCCGGTTTTCTTTTCTACCTATTCAGTATCCTTTATGTGCACTATTTTTTTTTAATTTGTTTTCTCCGCGATTGACGGTTGCGGCTGCGCGAGAAGAAAGAATTGAAACAAGAGCTTGGGAAGCAAACGCCTATCAAAACTAAGGCACAGCGCTAGGGTCACTGCTCTAGGGTAGACTTGTCTCCAGCCTCAGAGGCGAAAGCTTACTGGACCGAACAAAATAACACCAAGTGAACATAGTGATCGGTAGGACGAACGAGCTAGAAAGCCACAAATGCTAAGAAAAAATTCATTTCTTGTTGTTTTGATGTGTCTTGTTACCTCGCTGACATGTTTCCAATAACTTAGCTGCGTGCGATATTATATATCGCTAATCCCCTACAATAATGTCTCATGGGCGCTGTAGATATTTGTAATAAATTAGGTAAACTTGAAAGAACTCATTGCGAGAAAAAGTATCGAGGCAGGAGAAAGGATACACGACACGTTCCTCGTGGCTTGGGTATGCTTTTTTCCTATCTGGTATTTTTTTGCGCTTTGTGTTTTTTCAGATATGCATTGGAACCAATAACCGCAATTGTCCGCTCTGCTTCAGGTTTTAGGACAGCGAAGAAATTTTAAGAAGTCGAAATTTATTTGCTCCAATAAATTCATTTTCACAGCACTACTGCAGTCGGAAGAAACCGTAGTCTGCGTCAGGAGGGTTGCTATCGCACTATGCAAGAAAAAGAGATAAATAGTAGAAGGATGGTGGAAAGGAAACACACAGCCCTGTCAAGGATTACCATAAAATCAGCAGGTTTTAAGCTAAAGCTCTGTGTATAGCCTATAGTCTGGAACGAAAAGAAAGAGTGGAAATATTTTCTCCAAAAGTATTTAAAAGAAACTCTGCTAGACTGTATAAAGCCATATGTGTTCGCATTTTTTAAAAGTTGATTTTCGCCAGTCCTTCAGTGTTTTAGTGTAGAATATCAATATAAATGAAGTAATTTATTTTTTATTGCTTTGAATATGAGCGGCAGACGGGTATTGCTATCTATGCACATTGTCGTCACTGTTGAGGTTGGAAAGAAGGCGAAACCTTTGAATGGCAATTTCTTCTAAAAAAATGACCATCCAACATCTTCATCAAAGTCATCCAAACCACGCCCCTGCAGGACAGAGGCCTCTTTCATACCACTCCAAGTACCTTCATACCACTCCAAACTCCAGTAGATAGCACAACTCAAGGACATGGGGCACGAAAGGCTTTTACTTTGTTTTTTTTTTTTTGCCCAGTGACTAAGACTTTGCGGGAGCGAAAAGTTTCCTTCAGAGCAGATTGCTCTACACGACAAAGAGTCGGGCACTTTGCTGACTAGCCAGAGTCATGTCGTGCTGTCTGGCTTTCCGAGGGAGGGCGAACTCTTTCAAGAACCACCAGCCTAAAAGCCGCCGGAAAGTGCAGGCCCAGTCAAATGCGGTCGCCAGAGTTACCAGCGCTATCAGGCCACGCAGCACTCTCGCGCCTGAGGTGGAAGGGCCCAAAGTCCACGTCTACTCAAACGCCCGGTGCGGGCTTTCGGGAATGTGGCGCGTCGTGGAGTCGCGGTGAGCTCAGCTGAGGAAAAGCTATCAGACCGACTCGCCCGAACACACGGTCCAGGCACGCGAGCGTAAGCGCGGCTACGGTCCGATCGAATCGTAAACGGTCAAGCCTCCTCCTTAGTATCGTGCTCTCCAAAGAAGCCTAAGACACTGCTACTAACCCCACCTCCTCCTCCTATTTCTTCGTGTGGCACCACCGCGACACTTCCACTCCCACGTGCTTGCTTGCCTGCTTGACGCAGAGCTGAGAGCGGGCAGAGATTTACGGCACTTCAGGAGAGAGCACGCTGCTGAGAATCGCTAGTCGAGCGTTAGCCATGTGGCATTTGCGAAAAGAGCCTGCGCCTCCGGTCGTCGCTTTTCTTCCACTAGACGACCACCACCGAACACAGACGCACGTCGCCTGTGCTGCCAAAGTCGCGTAGTCTTCCGGAGAAAGCCTTTGCTGCGTGCACGTCCCCAAGACGAAGCAGCGATTCTTAGTCCTACAAGGGTGATATACGAGAAATGGCGCCAGCAGGGACCCTTCGGACACTTCCGCTGGCGCTTTACTCAAGGGATATTTCCTGCCAAAATGAACAGAAACTATGCCACAAAAATTGTTTCCTTCCACCTCTCCCCTAGAATCCCCTTCGCAGACATGCTACGGCAATCGCCCCCCTCACCCGCCGCACTCCGCCAAGGCCTACAAGAACATTCTCCTGTTGTTTGGTACCCGCCATACGTTGCCACATTTCAGAGTAGAACACTCATAGGATGTTTTCGCTGTGGTGTTTTTGGTTGTGCTCCCATTCGCGTGTGAAATAGCCCATAAACGACGTCCCGGGCGGGTTGGAGGCCTGATGGCACTGGCTTTAGTGCTGTGCCAAATGTTTTCTATCGCTTTTTCTTTGCGCGGTGATACTTTATTTCCTGCTTGTGTTCCGGGTGACTGAGCAGCGTTCCATTATATCATAATTGACGTTCTAGCGGAGTATTGTGGGACGTAACAGAACTCGCGCAGAGCTCAACCAGTAACCCGATTTCAACTATTGAACCTTTGAGTACAGATGCATTTGGACGAAGCTGTCGGCGGGAATAATAATTTGGAATAAATCACCACGGCCGGAGGTGACTTCCTGCCGTGAGAACTGTGGGTAGGGGTGTTTGAATATTCGATATTTTTGAATAGCGAATCGAATATTCTCCTTGAAGGTTGGACGCAATTTCTTCTACGATTGTTTCGCAAATTACGCCCACTTTGGCACCCCACAGCAGGCTTCCACGAGCGGACTGCATATAAAGGAGAGTTCAGTGTAACGATGCGGTCTATTCATGAAGTGGCATTCCGGATGCATATAAATGTCATCGACATTAGGCAACACGGCACAGCTTTGGCCGCCGAGACAAGTTTAGCAAACCACACCTGATACCCAACCTCGGAATCTATGACTTATAAGTAGCTCTCGCCACTCTTAGCTGCTGGAATGCGGAGCGAGTTTATACCGTTGTCGCTACCGATGGGAAAATGCAAATTTCTTATTTTGACATTTTGACGTTCATAGAATCGTACTGATTTCGTGTTGCGCAATCCTTTTGGAGGTCACTATGTCCATTCTGGCACATATAGTTAAAATTCAAAATTTTATAGTGCCGTACCGCATCGCCTCAGGTAAAGATTAGCAATGCGGCATTCGCATTCTTTCTGGTCGAATATGCACGCAAGTTCTAAATATTTTGGAAATTTCTCGGTTCTTAGTAGATTAAGTCCTCTTACTATTCGATGGATATTGGGTTCGGTTTTTATATGCACTATTTGTATACCGTTGAGTAGCAATTAAACTACTCGTACATTATTGGGTTTAAAAAAGTTATTTTCGTAAAACGCAAGCTTTCGGCAGTTTTCTTCACAGAGGAAAGATCTGCACCACTAGATGGCTGTACCGGCTTTCCTTGGGGCCTCGGTGGCAGAAGAATCGGTGAGTGATGATGACGCTTTTATAGTCCTGTAACATAAATTATTCGCTCGCGAAAAGTACGGAGTAAATGTTCATTGAGGGCACATTCTATTTCAAAACGCAGCTCGCAGACGCCCTATTCTCCTTTTTGATGCTGCTACAAGCGTTGTGCTCACAAGCTGAAGAACCATTAACTTAAAAAAGAACAAACTTACGACCCACTGCTAAAGCCGTAGATGCAATTCATTTTTTATTCCTCTTTTGCTCTTAGATTTCATTTCACCCATTTCGTTCAGCAGTTCATGAAAATTTATTCACCGAATACTCCTCAGTTGGATAGATTCGCGCATAAATTAGAACTTTGACCGCACCTGTTTAAGTTTGAAAGACGAGTTACCTTTTCGGAAGTTACCTGCAATTTATCACGGCTTTGCGCAGGCTTCGGATTATATTAGGAGTAAAAAGCTGTCAGTTTTAATGCTAGAAAACGTCCGTGACACGCAGTGAAGTTTACTCAGAAAACGCAGCATAGGACGGCCCGAAAGTTATTCGTTAAGCTGGCACTCGAGCCACAGTTATCTCAGGCCTCGACTAGACAGCTTCTGCTATTGTATTCGCGCTGTTATGGAAAATACGCAGTATTTATCATGCTCACATTATTTAAAACTAAGCGGGACACAGACTGTGCGAAGAATACTTAAAGGAGCGCGTCTCATCGGGCTGCGATTGATGGCTCACCAGGTACCTGAAGAGACTGCAGTACTCACCTTTATCTATGTCGTCTTCTACTGCCACACAACCTACTGCACCAAGCCTCGTATGTAATCTGAACTTGCGTATATTTGAGAAACGCCTACACAGCGTTTAGGTAGGAGACAATACAGAATTTTTAAGAGCAGAAGTTTTCAAAGGACATCAGGTTGTAATCAAAACCCAACTCTTAATAAAAATCAACCGGACGCGTAATTCGAAGGGAATAGGTTCGGATCCAACCGGCGGCATGTAGTTCTTTGTTCTTCTGCTTTCTTGTTATCTTTATATAAATATTAGCCTCCCGCTGAAGAACGCCACAATTGGTTTTTAATTAAAGAAAGGCCCATCTCCTATCCTCCTTGGTTTTAGTCACTGTCGACTTCCGTCATTGATGCCACAACGAGCGCCTCTTTTCGCTTTCCTTGTCTGTAATTTTGCTTTGCTCACCGAATATGCCTAAGTTCATTTCATTTTTGCTTCGCATGTTTTAAGCTTCAGAAATTTGTGTTTCAAGTCGGCTTCACGCTTCAACTAAAAGAAAAAAACCTCTTATGGAATCAAGTACCCACGAATGCTTTTTAAGGTATGCAGTAAAGAACGTCGCTTGCTTTTCAAGTCGGCCGAGCTGACTACAGGCTCATTTTCACTTTGTGACGGAACAGCGCAAAACACCGGGACAAGAGACAAGCGCTGACTTACAACTGGTTCTTATTTCGAAGACACACTGCTTCTTATACCTTCTTCACCCCCTCAAAAAACAAATGCGTCACAACCATATCGTTCAAGCGTCCAAAACAACAAGACAAATAATCACAGAGATTTATAATCACATTTTTAACATTTCAAATTCTTTCTTTGTCAAAGCAACAGACGGCGTGCTGACACAATCGTCGCGCAGACTCACTATCGAAGCTGTCTCGATTATTTCCCGGACTAACTGGTCTTTGTGATTAGCCAAAGCTTTGCATTTTTGGAAAAAAGGTGCACAACTTGTTGAAGGGCCATCTATGCAATGAATTCCCAGGTTCCTGCAAGCTTGCTCGATATTAGTTTTAAAATGTGGGATTCAAAAAATTATTTGAGAGAGGAGGAACTGTCCCCTTTACAAAAGCCTTCACTAAAGATTGAATAGACATTTGACAGAATCGCTTGCCCAAACACTCCAAGTATTTTTTTAATGACCAGTGTCGACCAACAGCCGCTAACTTTTAAAATTGTACTAGCATTGAATTTTCTGGCGTGTAGCATGGTTAATGGGCACGACAGACGGTTTATCGAAGACACATGCGGCATATTACTTGCCATTCATAGAAAGTTTCTCAGCTGGGTGTTTTCTTTTCAAACGTCACGCCTAATTACGTCAATGCACTCTTCTTTTATGTTTTGTCTAAAGATGCAGGGTTAACATATAAAAAAACACTCATGTACTTCAAGCTATCGATATTCAGCGGCCCAAACTTTGCAGACACTGGAAAGCTTTCACTAAAGTTTACCAAGAATGGATTCATTTGCGCTCCTTACGCTTAGGCCGGTACTGATTAGGCCTTATATTCTCCGGGAGATTTCGCAACTGTTAAGTGCGAGCTATTTTTCTTGGAAAAAAAATCCACTACACCTTTATTTATTCAACAGGAAAACTAAATATATATATATATATATATATATATATATATATATATATATATATATATATATCTGACAGGCTTTGTAATATTGTATGGAATGGTGTAATTTGCCACTTATGACACTACTGATAATTCAGATTTCAGAAAAGCGGTGGTAGTACAACGGTTCTGCTTACTGAATGAAGATTTCAAGCTTTAGAAATACTTTAAAAGCTCTGCGACGCGTTTCAACAGGAACCACTGCGGCCTGGTGACTTTTTACGAACCCTGTACGCATCGTTTCATCCGTCCATCATTGTATTCACCTCACATCGTTGCCATGCACCACTTCTCTGATGTTATAGCTCTATATAATAACCTGCAAAAAATGGGACACTGACTGTTTATTTTTTATTGACTAATTTATTAACTTATCTTCAATACCCCTATGAACCACAGGTAATTATTGAGGGTAGTGGTACATAGAAGCAACAATAAATTGGTTACAGGTGGAGATAACGCAAACAGCTGAAAAAATATGTGCACACAATCGTGACGAAATGAAAGATAATAGCTAGAACAAATAGTAAAACAGCCAAAAAGCCGAAACGCGAAAATAAGTACTCTACCAAAAAGAGAAAATTCACAGAAAGAAAACTCGGAGCAAATTGCGATGAAAAATATGTCTATCTTTAGTACATGTATTGAACACACAGGTGGGCATGTTGCAGAAGCCATGCGTATAACTCATGGGTAAACAAAGCTTTTTTCTCACACAGTTTTTCACGCCGTTCCACTTTCTTCCACCTCCTTGCTCGAACGCTGCAACCAGGGCGCACTATTACAAAAACAGATCACAGAAACCGCTCCTGCATTTGGAAATCACGAGGAAAAGAAGGAACACTTTGCGCCTTACGCCTCTCTTATCAATGAGAAGCCCGCTTACGTAACACTCAAGACAACTGATGGAGACAACTAGAGCTAAAAAAACGACACAAATTCTGAAACAGAAAGCAAACACGAGCACACGCACCGAAAATACACGCTTCTGTTCCAGCGTGACGTTTTGCTCACGCAGAGCAGCTTTGACGTGGTGTCGTAACGCTACTGTAACCGCATTGACCCGCGATAACATTCTCCCCACCAGCCTCTATATACCTTCTTCCACTTCATTCGTGCCCTAGTACACGTTATACGTGTGCCACCAACGAGCTCGAGTATGCGGCTCAGGTTGTGCTCGTAGGCCACGCTCACAGTATTCGCGACGCACCGGGCGACACAAAATGACAGCAACAGAATCACACAGCGAAGCGCATCTCAGCTGCCTTTATCGGCCGCAATCGATACGTCGACAGAGTTTTTTCCGAACGCTGGAACAGAGAAAGCAGTGGGCGAATAACCGGAGCCAGCGGACCTGGCTCTGCATTATCATGCATACATACATAAACACGAGTCACCGAAACCGCTTTTGCTCAGGCCAAGATTGTCACCATCACCTCCTCTCTTGCTTTCTCACCGCCTTCATACTTTGCATAATGTAGCGGTTTATTATAAACGACCACGCCAGAAGCGTTGTTGTGCTAGCGTCGTTGGTGAGAAGAGTTTTCAACGCGCTGCAGGGGAAAATTTTCCCTGTCTGTTCTTGTTGTTCGCGAGAAGACGGCAAGCGTAGCAAGTAAAAATGGTTCGACCCGTGCTCCGTGAGCGCCTATATAGAGGCGAACCAGGTCGGTCTGCGTCAGTGCGAAAACAACCGCGTCGATGTAGCTTTGTGGGCGCCTATCGCTGTCTTTTTTTCTCTCCTGCGCATTCTTTCTTTTTGTTTATCCGCTCCAGTTCCTCGTTCCTTTTTTCCCTCACTGTTCCACTCAATTTAAAGTTCTTGCTACGCGCTGCCATGAAACATCGTTTCCGCATTTTGTAGAGCTCTAAAAAGGTCCTCTCTCTATTTACTTTGCTATGCCTCTTCCCTGGGCTTGCCATCAGCTCGGCTGTCGCCTACTATAGGAATTTTGTATTTAACTTTTTTTTTTTTCAAATACAAAAATTGACCTCCGCTCGTCGAAGCACAGCGTTGTGACTACCAGCACGGTCGATAGAGGAGCGGAATTTTACGCTCGAAGACGTTATATTAGAGGAGTTTTATTCCTTTTTCTCTGTGCATATTCGTCGACGGCGCATAGTAAAAACGAAACCGGTGGTGACACTCGAGAGAAGAGCTTCTTGGTCGGAAGGCAGGACCGTGAGCGTATTTTTCCTGTATTTTCGGTGCCAAAAAAGTTGCGAAAACGACGCCATAGCTGCAGCAAAGTTTCTAAGATTCACTCACGCAGAGTACCTATAACACCTTTTTTTTCTAACGATTTTTTCATAAAGAAGGTCTAATGTTCTATCAGAGATGTTGTCTAGTGCGCTTCCATTTTAATTGTGAGAAGACTAGGCCAGCCTGACTCTACTTGCGA
Source organism: Amblyomma mixtum (assembly GCF_055824585.1). Lineage (NCBI taxonomy): Eukaryota > Metazoa > Arthropoda > Arachnida > Ixodida > Ixodidae > Amblyomma > Amblyomma mixtum. The sequence goes on along the minus strand of NC_143012.1, from coordinate 280,739,228 downwards.
AACACAGTTTGTGCAACTGTGAAGGAGGTCATACTTGAGATCGACAGCATTCTAGCGCGCAGAGACCAGAGATATTGCTCGATGAAAAAACAACGTAATTTCTTCAAAGAGCAGCTTTTTCGCTTGTTTCCTGCACTTTGTTTTCTAGGGAATCCTGAAGGCGGTGCCAGAGCAAGTCCTATCAGGACAAAAATTCCGATTTTTGTTTGCTTTTCTTAAAAACTGTCTAGTACATGCTATTAAGAAAGTAATTTTCTCAGAGTCCATGGTGCCAATTTTCAGATAAGGGCGTTTACTACGTTTCTCCTCGTTCATTGCTATCCCTCCCAGATCACGTAACGTCCAGGAGTCCTATAGCTATCCAATAGCAGATGACACCATTGCACTAAGTTAGTATTTATTATGAGCTTTAGGAGTTCCTAAAGAAATCCTAAGGAGGTGGAAGAGGCACGAAGGAATGATACACTTGTCGAAGTGGATATTGTGGCAAGTTCTCTGCAGCAACGGATGGCTTCACGACTTCTTTTTTGAAGCGAGATCTTGGTTACTCCCGAGGGCTTTTGGTGTTTCATCTATTTTTTTTGTTACACTGAATCCACTTCGCTTCAAGTAAGCTGCACCCAAAGCACATGAAAACACAGAACAGCGCCTGTAACAACACTTGAAGTAGAAATTCATACACAACGAAGAAGCCACCTTCAATGTCTGGGCGTCCTGGTTCATCGTCACACAGAAAGCATAGCGCGCTAACTAGAGGGCGAGACGAGGGCAGGATAATAGCTGCTTTCAACAGAAGTTTATTGCGGTGCCGGAGCATATATATATATATATATATATATATATATATATATATATATATATATATATATATATATATAGGTTGCGAAAGCGTGAAGTACTAGACTGCTTATAAGAATATATAGCGAAGTATACGCTTCGTTAAAGGAAACATATTTATTCAACTCGACGTTTCGATCGGAAGACCGATCTTCTTCAGGAGTGATTTTACATTGTGAATGCATCCCCTTTTGTAGGGGCGGGCACAGAACAGGTAAGTGGGAAACAAGCTGTTCTCTGCCCGCCCCTATAAAAGGGGATGCATTCACAATGTAAAATCACTCCTGAAGAAGATCGGTCTTCCGATCGAAACGTCGAGTTGAATGAATATGTTTCCTTTAACGAAGCGTATACTTCGCTATATATATATATATATATGTGTGTGTGTGTGTGTGTGTGTGTGTGTGTGTGTGTGTGTGTGTGTGTGTGTGTGTGTGTGTGTGTGTGTGTGTGTGTGTGCGTGCGTGCGTGCGTGCGTGCGTGCGTGCGTGTGTGTGTGTGTGTGTGTATGTGTGTGTGTGTGTGCGTGTGCGTGTGCGTGTGTGTGTGTGTGTGTGTGCGCGCGCGTGTGCGTGTGCGTGTGCGTGTGCGTGTGTGTGTGTGTGTGTGTTCCGGCACTGCAATAAACTTGTGTTGAAAGCAGCTATTCTTGCTGCTTTATATATATATATATATATATATATATATATATATACACACACACACCAAAGGTTCGCAAGGGGAAGAAAGAAAAAGAAACGACAAAATTGCCACGTGCTACCTACGCCAAGAAATATATCTCTGTCTGGTGTGGTGGTTATGCGAATAGATTGTTTGGTCACATATAAGATAGAGGAGGAGGTTTCCGTCTTGTTCTTGTTCACCCCATCAAAAGATGCTCCTGAGTCTGTGTAGGTTACGTTGCCCAATGCGTGCACGGAAACCGGTTTGCACAATAAAACACAGGGATGCGTTAGTACTTTGCCAGAGGGGCGTCGCTTGAAAAAATTCCACTTTCACGTGGAAGGCACTATATATAGGCCAAACTAGAATGCTTGAAAGTCCGGCTGCAAGATAACACTAAGAATGTAAAAATATTGCCACTGGTGGACCGCTAGCTGCCTGTTGCAAAAGGTCTCGCCCTGAAACACCGTGTGATTCTCTGTTTGACTATATGATTTGAATGTGTAACCACCGCACCAGCCTGACCAGAGAAATTGTAGAAGCGTCACTGATATCAAGGGTAGGGGATGAATGTGTCAGCAAATCATCTGTGAATCTATCAAAGAAAGAGCTGGATTTCTTGGCGTAGGTAGCGCGGGACAATTTTGTCGTTTCCTTTCTCTTATTCTTTCTTTCTTATGTCCTTCTTAAGTCTTCATTTGCTACAGAATAAATAGTATTTTCTCTTGCTTGAATTAATGGAAATAGGGTTATTAAATCGTGGACGGTGTAGAAGGACTGGAAACTAGTCAAATCGACAGAACCTAGCGACTGCGTTATGCGATTCTGTTGAAGGTTATTACGAGCTCATACATAGAAAAGCTGGCAACTTTTTGGCACGAGTGGAGCAAGATCATTGGGTGAACGGAGGGCAGAATCTCATTTTATCTTGGTGCATTCAAAACGTTTGTCCTTTTTTTTTCTAAGAAAGCAGTATAGGAAAACATGCTCTCTACACGCACGGCTCCTGTAAGGAGGTTTTCTTCAGTAGTAATGTATATCTACATTTGCCTCTAATACCACCAACAAAGTAATGGGCATCTAATGCTGTAAACCAAGCAAGTGGTGGTAAAAAAAAATGTCTTCACAAATTCAAAGCTCAGTTGTGAACTTAACAGAAGTTATTATAAAGGCACTTGCATATTAGATTTCCCGGTACTAACTACCCGACTCTTAGAGTGAACTACTGAAAATACCAGATGTTAGCTCGACACAGCCATGCATGGTGTATTGTCCCGAGTCACTCTAGTCGTGTTGGCTACCGAAAGTCACAAGGCCCGTGTTTTTGTTTCAAATTAAATTTTTCGGCTTCTTTGCCAATACTCAAATCCCTATTAGATGCCACAACCGGCAGATGTTAGTCCTTTTTAGCTATAAGTAATTACGTCATAGGCGACAGAAACCCAAAGGGGTGGTTCTCGAAAAAAATCCTAAAAATGCAGCTCCACGATTCGCAAATCATTTCAAGTAGAAGAGCTGCTGAAGATTGTAAGACAGGTCTCAAACCGTATCTCTAAGCTATCATGGGTCAGCAACACAACCGCATCTTGCAAGCATGAACCAGTCGGGTGTATACAAATGGCTTTGTGCATTCGGTGATTGACAGTCTATTGCATCCATTCGCTTTCGTAGAAGGGTCCTAGTATACCGGAACAAAGCATAGAAAATGCAGCATCTGAAGCGAATAAAGGTTTCACCCCTAGTAAGCAAGAGCAGAGAAAATAAGACTTGACCGAAGCCCCAAAGAAAGCCTTTCCTAAAGAGTTTCTCACAGAGTTGCCGTTCGTTTTTCGCGTCTATAAACTTGTGCTCAAACTTGGGCTCGTCCTGGCTATAGCTGTCCACCGCTCTGAATAGATTCGCCCTGACGCTTCATGTATGGGCGCTGACGCGAAGAAAATTTCCTGTCAGCCGGCATAACGTCAACGCTTTTCTGGTGCCAGCGCCTTTCTGCAGCTTTTTATTTCTCTGTCTAATCGGAAGAGCGTTCGGTGAGAGCACAGCAGCGCTGTCTGCAGTCGAGGCTCTCAGTCTTGACAACCACATATTGATTAACGAGAGATGGCTTTGGGCTGCACGCTTATCTTGCCCCTTTATCTCTTCTCGCTTTTGCAGGTGAAAAACCTGCGAAAGATATTTGCCAACTCTTGATTGCAATTTGTCGGCTGCACTCGTTCTTTGTTTCTTTTTGGACGAAAATAATTAAGGGGTAGAAGCAGGTGCGCAAATTTCACGAGTAAGACGTACTTCTAAATTATCTTTCTGCATTTAGCGGAAGCAAATGTAACTACGTGAATATTAAAGTTAGAAGCACTGAATGAACAGAATGTTTAAAACAATAGATGATTTTCTCTAACGTAAAATGAATTTTGTAAGGGTGTATGCGCTTTAGCCGGTTAATTCGTCGCAAATATGGGCCTCTAAGAACCCATTACACGAGTGCCTTATGATATAGTGGTAAGTTGACCTTCAGGGATCCTCAAGAACGTGAGACGTTAAAGGTCACACGTCCTCATAGCGCGTGAGGTACGAAGCACTAATATTTCCGTTTAATTTCGGCTCCTGACCTTACATGGTGTCCGAAGTTAGGCTGTCGTTACGTGAGGCCTACAGCCTAACTGGACGCGGTCGCAAGGCCTCTGAAAGCGCTGAAAGATAACATGCTCAAGGGCGGGCTCAGATGCAACGACTGAAGTGTCCACGTTAAAAATGGCAAGTGTTATGCCTGCATAGCCAACCCACTTCACGAACCCCAACGACGGGCCACCATGGAAAGAAGAGGTCGAAAGCTCGAACAACGCTTCGGAACTGTGATATAACGATACTAAACTGGAAGAAAAAACGTGGGTCGAATAGCGTTAGAAATGCTGTACTCACTCCGCTACACAGACGAAGCGTTAGAGAGGTATGAAGCTGCCAAAGCAAAGTTCTAAGCTCACTTCGTGACCAGAAAAAGCGTAAGTTACGAAAGTTCCCGTTTCAGTCACCGCAATTAGAAGACTATAGAAAAGGTGACACTTTTTCCACAGCACTACATGAACCGGCAATTAGGTGCATATTCTTTGACCTGAAGGAATAGATTTTCCGCCACTGGTTCAACGTGAGCCTGCTCGACCACTCGCTGTCGGAAGCGCTCCAAAGGACTCAAGTGAGACAGGGGAAAATCAGCATGCCGACCTAAATTCGCCACCAAAAGAATAACTATACTCCTCTGCGTAAGCACAGAACCTACCAGCAGCGAACGTTGCTGTGCTGCGTACTGTGCGAAAGCTTACATCTCAAATCACATGACGAATACAGTGCGCTCAAAAGATGGTCTACGCGTCGCCAACTTTTTGGCTCATCTGGTTGAATTGCAAACAGTGCAGGCGCTCGTCGGTCATAGATACCGTCGAAGCGAAGGTATACAATATTGCACACAAGCAACTCTACTCCCCAGTAGTTGCGTACCAGGTGAGCTCAGCAACCGCTAACTGACGATGTATTGCCGTAGCCTGTCACGGTTCCCAAGTGGGTTCCAATTTCCTTGTGGAGCACGAACACATCGAGGATCCATACATGATTTGCAAGCTGGATTAGCCAGTTGCCTAGTGCGCCCTCATTGTACCAGTTCAGAGACCATAAGGTGATGTAAAACACCTTACAACACCTGTCAACGTGAACGACATCGTTTGCCACCCATGGACGAGGTGCCATAATCCTAGGTATTGCAACAGTGTTCTCAAAACTAGACGTACACTCGGCCTTCTACGAGATTCGACTTTACCCAGAAAGCCGGCGATTACAACATGAATGAAACCATTAGGGTTGTTTTGCAACTGCAGTACACCATTCAGCGTCACGTAGCCACCGCTGATATTTCAGAGCAATTTCTGGCAATTTTATGTTCAGTTTCATGGTGTTCTCAACTACATGAATGACAATCTTATTACTGGTCCTCACAAGATGACACCTGCAGAGCAGCTGCGGCAAGCGCTTCAAGGGGTCTACATATAGGAATAAAAATAGTCTAAAAGCGATACAAGTTTACTAAGATCAAAGACTACCGTATTTGTGCTGCTTGCCAATTGTTTTCGGCAATTGTTCGCGAACTTGACAAATGTTTTGACCATAAACATCCTTCACGCTCGATGAGAGCGCCCGGCGGGTAGTCTACCATTTAAGTCGGGGTCCTACTTTTGAAACTATTATACAGGCAGGACACTGTTGTTTTCATTTCGTTTTATCTTGTCCAATATAGCCAATGTTGCCACTATTAGTACGAGAGCACTTAAAGTCACGACGAGAAAAAATGTGTCATCGGTCATAAGATGCGCTCATTGGCTGAAGGGGAGTGACGTCATGATGAGAAAAAAAAAGTAACTGCGCCAAAGGACGAGACAAGAGAAAGAGAACCACACGGGACAAACGCAGACTGACGTCAATACTGGCAAACGCATAAACAGCTTCTAATGCTACCGCGATACCAACACGTAGGTTAATTAGCTGTCCCTATGAATTTTCGTTGTTCATTCAACGCCTGACAGGGAACTGATGGACTGGGGACTTTTTGTGTTGCTGAAGTTTGGTAACGTCGGACGGAGCTTTACTTCTGAAACAGCATATCTGAGCGTTTGGTTTGAGGGTATACCATAGTGAAATTGTCGTTTACTTCTGGCAATTTTTGATTTGATGTCCTGTGTGCTCACTGACATGGGTCGCCAGCCGGCTTTAGGAACTGAACATTTTTTCTCTGTTATATTATACTTTTCTTTTCTTAATTTTACTTCAGCGTAAGCTCTACTTTTCCCGAACTAAAATAACAACCATGGCGATTGCTTCAGAACTGAGAGGTTGAGGCTAAGGCATCGTCACATTCACTTCTAGACGTTTTAGTTTCGACTCATACAATTTTGGTTCTTAATTTTTTTACACCTTTTATTCCAGCGTCCGCCCAATCTTCTGTTGCCGATAAACTGCTTTCGACACACGTAACTGCTTCCGCCACAATTCTGTTCACTAGCCTGAAGCCTTTAGTATATAACACAACTGTAGCTGGGTGCTTATTCCCAGGATGAAACGGCACACCTGCTTTGTATGATTACCGTTGTTGACGCGGAAAATACTTCAATCTGAGTAACTCTTACTGCAAGAAAGCATTTCGTTTTGCCCTCTAAAGCTTTAATACAAAAGTTACACTGCAGCAGTGATACTTCCAACTCTGTCGTAGTATTCCCACCTGCTCTGAAAAGAACCCGCAACTTAGTAGCAGTACAAAACAAACAAATCAAAGTGATAGATGCGCCTCACCAAGGCGCATTCCGATTCTCGCAGTAGCCGGTAACAAGGTCCTGCACGGGGTCGTGTCCAGAGTGGCCACATTTAAACTGAGGGGGAATGCGAAAAGCGAGAACACCGGTCTACTCAAATTTCTGTGCATGTTAAAAAGCCACACGCAGTTCCATAGATCCCAGGCCCCCTTCATACGGCTTGTTCCACAGCGCACAGGTAAGCTTCATCAAAATGAAATTTTTAATTCTTAGCGGTAACGAGTCACACCTTATAGCGTTAAGACAAAGAAGAGTCTAACGTGTGCCTTTCAGTACTGAATACGAGTCAGATTCGAGAGTTTCGTGCTTCACTTATTGCTTTCATTCCTGCTTGCGCCTCAAGACAGGAACGAATGAGGAGGTCTCGATAGGGAGCAAAGACCTCGGAGCCGTGACTTTTTCCGCAGGCTCCAAGCGAAAGGAACATCTTGGCTAAAGAGGCTGGCTTAAGCGTAGACCACAGGGTCCCAACGCGCGCAATAGAGTACGATTATTCTTTTTTCTTTCATCTCTTCCTTCGCTCACGTCGTTGCACGCGCGAGTAAAGAGCGAAGGGAGTAAAATAATGCGGCACTCGGGCGCCCTTTCTAGCCCCGCGCTCTCTCCCACTTGATCGCGATACCATTCTGTTCGAAACCTTAGGGAGACTGGGTTAACGAGATGCTTCCAGCCGTTTTGTAGCTACGGCAAGAGTGGTGAACAGAGAGTTGGGAGGATAGTTTCACGAAAGGGCAAGCCAGGGCACGCTTTCTTCGAGCTTCCTGTGTAAGTTGCTGCGGAGATGGTCTCATTTGGCCCTAAAATATGGTTCACTGCAGGAAATATAGGGCTTCCCTGAACTGGGCCTTTTAATCAAGGAAGGTATTCGCTTTCGCCGCAGTCGTTGCAACGAGGGACTATTGCCGCTTGAGTAAGTGGCTGGGCATAGTAGCTAACCTCCCTCCTGCTCACTTCCTTGCGTCCTCAGCTACGTCACTGTCTCTGAAGACTGGGCTGGGTGGGTTATCGGCACATGAGAGATGATTTAATGTATGGGCAGGTCTAAATTAGTGCATCCAATTAGTATTGTATTCTTTTCTCTATGCACTGTCTTTGACAAGGACTTATAACAGTCACCTGCCTTGCAATGGCTTCATATCATTCCGAAGCTGCTGAGAGGGATTTTATCTCAATGGACCGCATAGTGACCCCTGAAAAATAAAACTGAAATAAACGTATTTGAAATAAGAAGGAACATAATCTTTAGTTTTTTTTTTGTTTTCTCTGCGTATGCGTTTCAAAAGTTGCAGTAGAGACTAGCAACTTCCAGTGCCATTGACGCCTCAAAGATTCTGAGAAAAAACTACATGACCGAATTATTTTATAGAAAAGATATATAAAGTTGATTTATTCATATAGAGGCTAGCTAAAATTATCTAAATCCTTAAAGAAGTGGCTCTCAATGACTCGAAAACTTAGCGACCGATCAAATTGCTGTCTCTTTCCAACAAAATATTAGCAAAGGTATCATCACGACCGCATCAGAATACAATCATCCAAAGGGCAAAATACGCCTTTACAAAGGATTCTCGGCAGTCGAAATTATTCACACTACCAATCAGGTGAAACAGAAATTTAAGTATAAATATTTTCTTTAATACAGCTTCTCGTTAGAACTATTCTACTATGTGTTTTTATTCACGGCAGTTAATTTTCAACAAATCAAAAAGAGGCCCTTTCTTAAACCTAGTATGCACACTTTTTCTTAATTGTGCAATAATCATTTTTGCTTAGCATAGATCCAAACAGACATTGTAGAGTTTGAATGGGTAGAACGCAGCAAGTACCTTATTAGGTCTGCCCCTTTTTCGACAACAAATACAGACAAGACAGACAAAATCATGTTTACAGTTGAACACTCTACCACATGAAAAGGACATCTAATTATTAACGTGAAATCGAGTTTAACATTCCACTTTAACAAAGATATTTCATGTGTGTTTCTGTCATCTAATGACATCTGTGAAGTGACTCAAATCGATATCCTGATTCATATGCCAGGGACCTTAGTCTCAGTACAATTTTTCGAAATTCAGAAAAAATTTTTTCTAAAATGTTACCTATACGTGTTGGCACAAACAAATACAGATCGACGATACGACAGAGCGAATAAAATCAAGAAACAAAACCCACCAACTTTTCCTTATCCATCGTAGATTTGTTCACGAAATATAAAAGCTACATATCAAAGGCATTTAAATTAATAATTATATTATTAAGCAACCCACAGCAGTGCCGTCACGCCTAAATTGAGGAAATATGTGCGCAGAGGTTTCCGAACAGTGCAGCTAAAGATTTGTCGCAAGCCTATTTCGCTGATTTTTCTTTTCTCACGTTGGCGAAGTCAGAAACAAAATCCCCGCTGTACGGCACTACAGAACGATTCATGCCTCCCACGGGAAGTTCATCGGCATGCTACATAGCTGAAGACCGCCGATTATTTTCGTTAACACAAGCTGTGTCAAAGGACGTTCGCCAATGGTATTCTTTCCTGCCTTGCGGCATGATTCACACAGCAAGAAGTTTCTTTGTGTCGCAAGCGTTATTAACGCGCCGCCTCTTCCCCTAAGCTCTCTTCACATTTCGCAAAGCTCCTGGGGCATTTCGCAATAAGCGAGATAAGAAAGGGAATGTATAAGTTACAGGGACAAATTGGCACTGCGCACCAAGACAAGGCAGAACTTTGATGGTTGCCAGAAGGCACTTCTGTCACTTCTTTCGGTCACACTTATTGCGCCAATCTTTCCGTTCTTTCCTTTTGTCGTGGTGCAATTTCGAGACAGCCGAAAAAGCGATACAAGTTTTTTGGGACTGCAGCTGAACAGCACCGAAGCAGCAGCAAAAAATTAAGAGCAAAGAAAGGAATTCAGTATGCTTTTCAGTTGTTCGACTGCCTTTTTGAGACTACTGATGTACCCGCGTAGTCCATGCATAGCTAGACAAAGTGCACTTGCTTGTTTGCGTCCGGCAGTCCAAGAATAGGCCAGAGTTTCGAAACAAACTTTGGTTGATCAGGGTGCCTTAGAAATTGATACCAGCAAGTTGCGGGTGCACAGGGCACTTTGATCGCAAGGGTAACATGCGTCTAGTCGAAAATAAGTGAGAGAACAGAACGTAGCTTATAAAAGAAACAACGGCTAGCTGTGCTAGCCTCAGGGAAGTTTAAGCGTAGCAGGTGTCTACCTCGCGTCTTATGCACCTTCTTGCGCCATTGACGTCACCTTCACAAACATTCACAAAAACTCTGCAAGTCGAAAATATGCGATAAAACAAAAGTAAAAAAATCTCTGCCTCTCCCGTAAACGAGAGTAGAGTAAGCATGAAATGTTTACGGGCCTAATGTCATCTCGGTGGACACCCGAACCGCACCGTACAGGAAGGGAGGAACGCCACCACCCGTTCAGCGCGATGCCTTGCCATTTGAACGCAAGGTTTTTTGAGGAAAGGAAATGGCGCAGTAATTCTCTGCCATCTCGGTGGACACCCGAACCGCACCGTAAAGGAAGGGAGGAACGCCACCACCCGTTCGGCGCGATGCCTTGCCCTTTGAACGCAGCGCTTCTCCCCCGGATCACGTATGACAACGAAGTGTAACATGGCATTTATGTGCTTTTTGCACGCTTTATTAGAAATCGGAAATTATAATTCCGTGCATTATCAAACCCACAGCTCAACTGATATCTTGATAAACATTGAGAAGGCACTGGCAGCAGTTATTTTTTGTCTCGTTTGGAGACCAACCGGCGCTTGCATGCCGGTCGCGTAGGAGGGCTTAGAGAGTCTCGTTAAATCTCGTTAAGTCTCGTACGGTGCCTGGATGTTCTCGTTTTAGAGCCCGGATGACTGGATTTCAGTGCCCGGATGACTGGATTTCAGTGCCCGGATGACTGGAATTCAGTGCCCGGATGAGTGGATTTCAGAGCCCGGATGAGTGGATTTCAGTGCCCGGATGATGGCTCTCGGTCTCGGCGTGACGTCACCACACTGCCGACAACGGGAGCTAAAAGCATTTCATGCTTAAAATCTCTGCCTCTCCCGTAAACGAGAGTAGAGTAAGCATGAAATGTTTACGGGCCTAATGTCATCTCGGTGGACACCCGAACCGCACCGTACAGGAAGGGAGGAACGCCACCACCCGTTCAGCGCGATGCCTTGCCATTTGAACGCAAGGTTTTTTGAGGAAAGGAAATGGCGCAGTAATTCTCTGCCATCTCGGTGGACACCCGAACCGCGCCGTAAAGGAAGGGAGGAACGCCACCACCCGTTCGGCGCGATGCCTTGCTCTTTGAACGCAGCGCTTCTCCCCCGGATCACGTACGACAACGAAGTGCAACATGGCATTTATGTGCTTTTTGCACGCGTTATTAGAAATCGGAAATTATAATTCCGTGCGTTATCAAACCCACAGCTCCATTGATATCTTGATAAACATTGAGAAGGCACTGGCAGCAGTTATTTTTTGTCTCGTTTGGAGACCAACCGGCGCTTGCATGCCGGTCGCGTAGGAGGGCTTAGAGAGTCTCGTTAAACCTCGCTAAGTCTCGTACGGTGCCCGGATGTTCTCGTTTCAGAGCCCGGATGACTGGAATTCAGTGCCCGGATGACTGGAATTCAGTGCCCGGATGACTGGAATTCAGTGCCCGGATGAGTGGATATCAGTGCCCGGATGAGTGGATTTCAGTGCCCGGATGAGTGGATTTCAGTGCCCGGATGTTGGCGCTCGGTCTCGGCGTGACGTCACCACACTGCCGACAACGGGAGCTAAAAGCATTTCATGCTTAAAAGAGTAGGACAGGGTGCATTGCTTTCTTACTGTGTAGTCGCGTCTTTGGCGGTGCTCTTGCTGCAAAGCTTTTACCCAAGTAGCCCAGACGCAAGCCATTTACTGTTTGTTCACTGTGGTCCATATAACAACTGCTTATAGTTAAATATCTATAGCATGGTGCACTGAGGGATTTTTGACACGTCCCAAAGCTGCACACTCTGAACTAGACGTCCTTCTCCATTCCTGTTTGTCAAAATGCTCGCGTACGGTTATTGAAGAGGTGCGTAGAATTCAGGATCTGTAGCACCGCTTGACGCATAGAAGTGGGTACTACAAGGTTGTTGCACCACAGGATCCAATCCTTGTACACTGACTATTGACCGGTGGCAAGAGGACTGCTAAGCTTGAGGTTATCTATGTTCAGGCTACCCACGCAGTATGCAATCCACTGGGAAGGAAGAGTGTAGAAAAGTATTATGTGAAAATACTGGAAGATGCATCTCACGAATGCATAGCTACCATAGTCTTTCACAAAGTCAAAAATGAAATTCTAACAAAGGAGGGTGTCAGGCAGGAAGATACGATATCGCCGATGCTATTCACCGAGTGTTTAGGGGAAGTGTCCCGAGGCATAGATTAGGTACAGTTGGGAATAAGAGGTGATGGAGGATACCTAAGTAATTTTCGATTCGTTAATGACACTGTGTTGCTAAGTCACTCAAGAGATAAGTTGCAATGCATGATCAATGAGTTAGACAGGCAGAGCCGAACGGTGGGGCTAAAAATTAAAATGCAGAAAACCAAAGTAATGTTCAACAGTCTAGCAAGGGAACCGCAGTTCACAATTGGTAGCGAAGTGCTGGAAATAGTAAAAGAATATGTATACGTAGAGCAGGTAGTGACCCCAGATTTGGATCATGAGAGGGAAATTACTAGAAGAATAAGAATGGGGTGGAGTCCATTTGGCAGGTTCTCTCAGATCATGAATGGCAATTTACCAATTTCCCTCAAGAGAAAAGTATACAGCAGCAGCATCTTACCGCTACTCACCTAGGGGGCACAAACATGGAGGCTAAGAAAGAGGGTTCAGCTTAAGTTAATGACAACGCGGCGAGCTATGGAAAGAAAAATTATAGGTGTAACGCTAATAGATAGGAAGCGGGTGGAGTGGGTGCGAGAACAAATGACATCATTGTTGAAATCAAGAGGAAGAAATGGGCTTGTGCAGGGCATGTAATGCAAAGGAAAGAAAACCGCTGCTCCTTAAGGGTAACGGAGTGGATTCCAAGAGAAGGCAAGCGTAGCAGGGGGCAGCAAAAGTTAGGTGTGCGGATGAGATTAAGAAGTCGGCGGTAATATGGAGGCCGTAGCTGGCTGGGAAAAGACAGCGTTAGTTGGAGAGACATGGGACAAGTCTTTGCAGTGCAGTGGGCGTAGTCAGGCTGATTATGATGATGACCGATGAGACGGAGAAGGCTACTTTATATTAGAGAAAATAGAAAAGGCATGAAAGAGGAAGTAGGAGAGAATGCTTTGTTGAAGTGTGTAAAATAATGGAGTAAGGACTTTGCACTTCAGTAATTAATAGGCTCACAAGCTATCACAGAGAAAGGAGGCTCTAAAACAGAACAATGCTCAGCTGGACTTCATAGCTGGCGATCGCTTAGGTCACCGTCAGAGACCATCATCAATCCTATCAGCAGGTGAGGGGCGGCTACTGAAATGTAAAATACATCCCGTATGCGCGCTTGAATCTCTATACTAAAAACTTTCATTGCGATGTTAGGTGAGGGGCGGCTATTAAAATTTAAAATACATCCCGTATGCACGCTTGAATCTCCATACTAAAACTTTCATTAAGCAGTTAACAGCAGCAATTTCTGCAATAAATGCTTGAAACGTTTGAATTCTTGATTTATTTTCGTTTGTATGCATATACCGCGAAACGCATGTACGACCCCTTCGCAGTAAATCGGTCTGGGTTTGAGGCACCAGTTTTCTAACTGTGCTAAATTCGTTGGTGCACTATGCGCTAGTATTTCAATAATAGAAGACCTTGCTTGAAATTGAAACTTCTAGTTACTAGCTGACAATGTACCCTAATAAAGTACAGTGTACTGTGCACATGAAATAAGAGTCTGCTGTAGAATGTTTCATGTTGAGAGTCTACTTTACTTCCCCGCATTGCAAAGCGCGTCACCTTTCTGCGGTTGCGATGGCTTTCTGGTTTCAGTATGTCTGATACACTGGCACCTCGCTGTTCTAAACTGTCTCTTCAAGAACGTCTGACAACCAATTGATAAGAGCACTAATTAAGAAGCAAAAAGAAAGTGGTATAAGTGGATCGCTTTTCTTTCTATGATTTAGACTATATACACGTTGCATCACTGCAGTGGGCCCAGAGAAATGTATTTTGAGGATTTTTCAATGCTTTCTAGCTTCTTGTCTTTGTTCGTAAAAATAAAGGCGATTTCAACAATCCAAATTAAACTTATGCAGGCGGACAAACTATCGGGCTTTTGCCGGCAGTGACAAGTGGTGAAACATGAACAACACTTTGGGCTAGCACACATAAGCCGTCTCAATATTTGCTTCCCGCCACACCTCCTAATCCTCCTGAAATTTCTAATCTCTTTACTCTATGTGCTCAGCATGCAGAGAGGCAGGGTCGACGTTTGAGCCTAAGTGACCTACTTTCGGAACTCACAGCGTTTATATACTCCGTCAGCCTACTGTCACGCCCGACTCTCTACCAAGCACTTTTGAGATGAAACAAAGGTGCTTAGAAGGGCACCTTACTGCACACGACTTAGAAAGAGTGCACGGTAAAAGTATTTCGTTACGCTTTCGGCTGCAAGCCTGGCATGAAGCAAAGCTTAACGCTTCTGTTGAGAAACACCTAAGCTGGCAGTAAACGCAATGTATGCGTTCAAAGCTATATTTGGGGCACACAAACCTCACTTCAGCAACAATGTGCATTAGACATAAAACGTCCCTGTTATACCTCACTCCTGCTCTTCCATCTTAGTCCAACGCTCGCTCCTAATTCGCGGCTAAAGAAACCAAGTATACTATTCTCTGTATCCCCGGCGCTTACACCATGGTCGATAGTTATCGCGGGCCCTGTGGAGCAGGCCATCACCGTTCAGTGCATCCCACGAGCACTTGCGCCTCAGCTTCATCCCTTTATTTAGGATGCCATTTCGAGCTGCTGGCGCTTAATCCATGGGAGCAAAAGAAAAAAAAACGACACCAGCTAAAGTGATCTTCGTTCAGCCCCTGCGCAAAAATTTCTTAAGAAAATAAAGGCAACGAAGTATCACAACCTGAGCCCAGAATGCAAGCAGGTACCCAAGGTGGCAGTGGGCCCAGTACCAACATTTCTCCCGGCTGGTCCTGGAAGCCGGCTGGAGAAGCACACCGGCCACTATCGGCCCCCGAGCACAACATCGGGTGCCTGACAAATCGGCCCTGCCGCTGGCCGCATCAGCTGGAAACAAAGCACCGCCCGGTGAAAAATAGCGGTCCACTTCGCAGAGCTTTGACACGAAAAGTCAATAAAGGAAAATCAACAAAAGAATGTAGAAGGAGAAGTGGTTGCCTGCTGCTGGCTCGTCAGGTTCGACTTACGCAGTGCGTATGATGGCATTCGCTTCTGTTATCCACAAAATTTAAAACTCTCTCTCCCACGTTCTTTATTTAACCAGTTTTTCGGTTCAGTTGCTTTTGGATTATTTGACATCACAAGTTGATGTTTGAGCACGTTATCTATATGGTAAGCAAGTCTGCACTCATGCTGCAACTCGTTTCTGTCCATATTGTTTTATTTTTTCATTTTCTTGATATAACAAACAGCACAGGATTGTTAGTGCACTTTGGTGTTTCGCTTTATTTTTCTTCGCTCAGATCCAGCCGTTTGTGCTTTGAAATAAAACATCAATAAAGAACATCGTGCATTCCGCGTGAACACGCGGAATTTATTGCAAACTTGACTTGTACTGTTTTTTTTTTTAAAGGCGTCAGATGTTGCCTACTTTTCTTCTGCTTTTCCCTAGTCTACTTTCCCTCTTGAGTCTTCTAAGCGGCTTATAACTTTTACAAGAAAATTAACACTCAAACGACAAAATACAACCTTTAAGGCGCCTTTGCTCATTTCTCGGCTTCCACTGCAACGACAGAAGACAACAACTTGGTGAAGGAGCCTGTAGAGTCATTTATGCTTGCCATATTTTACACATGAAGTGAACACAAAGCGGAATTTTTTAATCTCCCCCTTTTTCACCGGTGCCCTCCACATTAATGACATCATGAACACCCAGTTTTGCTACTTTTCCTGCCTGACGCTAAAAAGGCAGGCAAAAATAAATTTTGATGCGCAATAAAAACCCACATGTCTGCAAGGTGCTTTACAGAATGAAGCTCAATACCATCGTCTGACGCTTAAAAAGCTGTCGTCACTCGCCTACATTAAAATAAAGTTTCGCTTTCACGTCTACTGTTCAATCATTTATTTTGATGTGGACACACCAAAAATCAGTCCCAGTAGTAGCCAGGCTGAGAATGAGTGCGTAACGGAAAGATCAGAGATGAAAGTCACGCCTCCATCCACGTCTTCGTTGAACAATGAAAACTTGAGTTTGCATAGAACGTATGGGCTAATTTTGTTAGTCATGGTGTACGTATAGTTGCTTAAAATTTTTTTAAACGCCAATGCCACAAACGTACTGTACTGCAAAGCCATGAAAGCGCTTAATTGAAATGGCTTCCCATGAACCACTGCAACCGCAGAAGTAAACTTTATTACAGTCCGCTCTACATGCATGCAGCGTTAGAAGAAAATATCATCTAATTTTGTGACTTCGCGAATTGATATCAGGCCTCGCGAGTTGTTTCTACGGCAACTCTATCAACTGTAGCCGAATATTTAGAAGTGTTTGTCCACGAACCTTTTCTGTCATATGTATACATATAAGATGGCTACAATGACACATACTCTGAAAACTTATGTTTGCCACCCTCAAAACTTTACTGGTACAAGGGGCTTGCGACTATAGGCTTCTGCATCGCTTGAGTGGAAACGCAAGTTCGGCGAGCTTTAAGCGTTTAAGCTGGCGGCTTTTTAAATTCTACGGGTTCGGTAACGCATTGCAGCTTGTTTATAGCGAAAGGTACTTTCTATAGTTTTTTCATTTCGCTCTCACACACACACACAAAAAAAAACATGGAAACAATGGAAGCAGGCTTGGTTCTTCCCACATATTTTCAGTTTATATCAGCCGCTGCACTCAGATTCTCTCACAGCTTTCTCGTGTAAGTTTTGCCTTAAGAGTCACGGCCACCGCCTCTACTAGAGTTCAGTCTACGTTAGATATCGTTGCTCATCGAGAGACAAAGTGAAAAGCATTGCCACTTCACTTTCTTTAGAGCTACACGCAGTTAAAGCCAAAACACAGTTGTCCTTTAGGGCGTCAAACATTATGTTTGGTAGGCGTTCCGTCTGCAAGTGATGAGGGCTTGAAGAAACACGGTAGCTCCTATGCCCACAAAGTCGAATGTTAACACCTTTGTTAACGTTAACGCCTTCTTGAAAGGGAAGGAAGCACACAGAACAGTGTAGGCGCTAAATGTGCACCCTACCTAGAAGAGAACGACTCACTGCTTCGCAGAATCTTATCGAAATAGCCGAAGACGATCAACTGTACCCACAGCGGAAACCCTTGGGACAATCTCTTCATTTTTCGCATAGCTGATGCGATGCAACTAATCTGTCGAGAAGATCATTAGCCTAAAGAGAGTCCCCCATCTCTGCTAACACACATACCCAGCACGATGTGGTCAAAAAGTATAGCGGAGCATCTATCCTAGCACTATGTACCAAATTTGTTCCTCGACAAGACCGCACCTTGATGATAAGCATATTTTTTTGGCCTAGACAAAGATTCAGTAGCGAAACCTGCACCATAACTATGGTGTTAATAACTTTTTCTTCCCTCCAATGCATGCCCTACTTTCTGCATTATTTAGGAATTTACCTGAGGCTGAAAAGGCATCACACATTCCAGCTGCAGAGGTGAAATAAATTCCTGAAGCCTTTGTCAGCCATCGGTCCATCATTTCTTCTCTCTCTGGCGCAGGATTCTATATTTATTAAGTCAGCCTAATCGACAAATGTTTCGCAAGAAGACTCGGTGTTCTTGCCGGCACGGCACTTCAAACACATGTGTTCCTCAGCGGTAACGCAGTCGGAATGCAATAAAGTTGTCACTGCTTTTCGCTGATGGGAGTTGAAAAGGCTCAGTGTATTCCAAACTAAAAACTTGCGTCGCACTTGCAAAAATATAAATGCTCACTCGAATCCACAGTACTGTGCAGATAATATTTAGCATGAACTTCAAATACTCATTTCTCTTCCCTTCGTCTGATTATTGAGCCGTTCGCAAAACCGAGCATGGTTTATTATGAGTCTTTTCGTTGAAAGTATAATATATGCTTGTAGACAAGCCCTCGTATGCTGTTTCACTGTCACCCCCCCTTCCCCCCCCCCCCCCCCCTCCCAGTCACACTGTGCGTATAGCAGAGTGCGCATCTACTGAAGTACGTTTCCTTATCGCATTGTGTCACCTGCGACCATTTTCGTTTATTGAAATGACGGGTTCAGTGTGTGCTCGCATTGCTGCAAGAAATCGTTGAAGTTATTTGAAACTCATTTTGAGTTGGTGTATTCTTATCAAATCCTTGTAAGCTGCCAACCTGCTCTTGTTATTAATCCGAAAGCATTTCTAGGCTATGCTGGCGGGGTCCTCTCCACAAAACGTGTCCGCAAAACGTGTCCACAGCAGTTGTGACGTTCTCAGAAAAGGTAACCTCAAACGAGCGGTTGTAATCAAAAGAGGATGATGTGAGGATGCTGCTCAAATCAGTGGTGTCAATAGTATGTTTAGTTAATTAATTAGGGCAGAAAATGTCGAAAAAGGTCGAAATAGCGCGGACTTCGATACAGTGACTGTACGGGGAAACAGCCGGCGACGGCAAAACAGGGGAAAAATAGGCAAAGGAGTGAAAATAAAGTTTGAAGTAAATTGAATGTATTTAGTCAGGGTTAATAAACCGAAAAAAGTTTCATTGATATAGATTATTTAGTTAATCATTTATCATCAAAATCATTTGACGGTTGAATAGGCTGGGCGGGAATACAGTGAGTAGAAGCGAAAGCAAACACTGCGCCAAATTTGATAAACCAAAATAGTTTATTGAGATAACAGAAGGTATCACCACAGTAAGTAAACCGATCTTGAATTGAAGCATAAGATAATAAGGCTAATTCAATTGTTGAATTAAGAAACAAAAAGAATATGATAAAGAGAGGCAAAGAGACGCGACGAGTGCCGCAGAGGCGTCAATGCTTTCGAATTTTCCCAATGCGGGTTGCCGCAGTGATGTGTAATTATTTTCCAAAGGCTGGACGCAAGACATTTTGCTGTCGTTGTTCTCCTCAGTATATAAGGCGCATACCTGCAAGTGTACATAAAAATAAACCAATTTCTCTTCTTTGGTGAAGCATTAATATCTGCGTAGAAAGCTTTACACAACACTTCCTGACCAACCAACCTCTGCATGAACAATACAATAACAAGCAGAAATATCCCTATCTAATGTGTTCCATCCTTTTCGCGCGAAACTTCAACATAAAATTACAAAGCGCTCATGTGGTTCGATTACAAAGTTCTTGTCAAAAACAAGAAATAGATTGCGAAGATGTACTCTTCAAAGTGGCGTTCTTTTTCATCGTCAGCAAAGTGAGACGCCCGAGGTTCTTACACCTTTAAACTTCCAGCCTCTCCGAGATTACGTCAGAGTGGCTGCGGGTGACGCACCCCATTTGCATATGTAAATAGGTGTTTAACGGCTGCGACCTGTTCTCTTATAAATTGCTTCGGTAACCACCAGCGCACCTTAATAAGACTTTTTGGTTAATGGCACTCACCATCGCTACTCAGGTAATGGTCTGAGTCAAGGTCACCACCCCTTTTCGAGTTTTTATCTGCGAAAGGGCTCAAATATTAAGGCCTATCAGGTGGAACACCTAAGAGCAAAGTCAGGTCGCTCTTAAAAATGCAGGAAAAGCCCACCTTTTATAATATTTTTTTAGTGCCTTCTAATGCCTCCCCCCCCCCCCCCTTCCCCCACATTCCCGTTGGCTCTTCTTTCTGCAGCAGCCAATAAGTCGCACTGTGCTTTTGAGAGAGATACCAATAGGTGCCGTTGATTCCTTATCTGAGGTGAATGATAACTAACATAACCTTTGGAATACTGGCGGCACACGAAGCTCTCTTCTAGCCCACCAAACGTTTTCACCTATCTTAGTTTATAATGAAACATTTGAAAGGTGGGAATTATGGATGCATTATTTTTTTGCGCTTGAAGACAGTGTACGGTGTTGAATTTTCATTATTATTTTACGTGAATATCTATGCTGCCAACTCTTTTCATGCAAATTTTAGGAAATAATATATGACTGACAACAGAGAAACTGATGATGCTTGCAGCATTGACTTAAGGGTGGGCTTGGTTGAGCAGACTATTGCGCAATCTTTTTGAATACACTATGTTCAACTCTGTTATTTCAAGCTAATAACTAGTGTTCAAGATCTCTCTTTCTGCGCCTACTTAACTCAAGAAGCAGAACCATATTGTCACGGAACCAAGAGCCGAATCACTCCTCGCCAGCAGCGTTCTAGCTGATGAAGATTATGATGTCCTCGAGCTTAACGGCACACACCCACGGCGGGGGATTGGCCAGGGTGCGTTCTAGCTCCCAAGGCGTGTGAAAAACTTCAACTTCGTCGTCTTTCCGTACTATACATGAGGCCACCAAGTGGCATTATTCGCCCTCCACAACTAAAAACTGTACACCAATAGGGCGTTACGAGATAACTGGAGAGGGTAAAAAAAAAAACTAAGAATAGAAAGGACTAGAACCCAATGTGCTCTGTACTGAAAAAGAAAACTGCGGAAGCTCTCTCTGTTACTGCGTATATATAAGGCGTCTGTTGGACATATCTAGTCAGAATTTGTTGTTCTCATTGAATGCTTAGATTCTGCCTTGATCCTGAATATTTGCGCCAAATTTAGTTTAATTATACTTCCTCCTAAAGCAAATTCGCAAGCCGAAAGTTAAATAATGCTGAGTTATCGATTCCAAGATTTGCGCATTAAAACATTTTAGCGTGTTTTCTAGACTTTCTTTAAAAGCTGACAGGACCATTGTAGCAGAGACAATACGAATCAGCAAGCTGGAACTGTAATGACTTTTTAAATGCTCTAAATCGTTGTGTGACGCAAAATCAGAAATGTTCAAGAAGGTACACCTTTTTTGCAGGCGTGCAAAACAGTGTGTTCCGAACAGCATTAGCCGCCCTAGATACAGAACCAGCAGAATCTGCGTCCACTTTTTTCCTCATCTAAGCACGGTGTAGCATTCGCTGACAATCACATGCTTCTCGGATTCGCGCAAGCTCGATTAGAAGCATTCCTGCACTCAGCTATCAGCGTGGACAAAGGTACGGCAGGAATTGAATTAATTCTTAGCCCTGAAATTTTATGCACCACTCCGAATTACAAAAAAGAATTCCAGAGAAGAATTCCAGTGCTTTCTTCACTACTGTTCTGACCTTTCAAGGTCGCTATGGCTACCATATTCTCGTTTTGTTTTATCGACTGCGTCAAGACAGACAGAACTTGGTCTTAAATAATTCACTGGCTTAAAAACATGATTTACTGAGCAGCAATGATGAGCTCTGGTTGAGGTATAGATTTGCCTTTCTTGTTCGCAGCCATGTCAAAGATTACTAGTTTCATACTAGTGGGATCTAATTTAGTCTTTCTGTTTTCGGCAGTACACCGCACATAACAGCAATCAATATGGAAGCGATATCTTAGTATGCAAAGGCGTTGCAACACCATTTACTAATAAATGAATTAGCGACTTCTTATTGCCAACGACATCGAGCAGTTTTCAACTTTCTTGACTAAATTCTCAAGAGATGCAAAGTCTTGATAAAAAGAAAAAACTCTTATTGATCCCGTTCGCTTTTGTAGTAATTAGGCCCGCTTCTGGAGTGGCATAGAACTTCGTGGAGCGAAATGACTCGATACGAGACAGTGAGTAATTTGGGCTGTAAAGAGATGAGGCGCTTCAATCAGACGAGTAGAAACTCTTCTTCTCGCACTCTCCCTCCAGGATAAGCCAGTCGACTGGGGTTGTGCAAATTAACAGCCGATAGAAGAACCAAGAAAAAAGAGAAGTAAATAAAAACGAGCTGTTCTTGCTTATGCAATTGTTCAGATGGATTGTACGCTCAGAATTCATTACTGATCGCAAAGCAACTTAGTCTCTGCGAGCAGACGTTCCTTTTTGGTGGTCCTTTGAACATTTAACATTCAGATAGGTGCAGCGATTGGCAGGCAGAGCACTTCGGTTTAATTAACTCGATTTAGATCGATGTCCAACGCAACCCTCTGGAGAAGCTGCTTTAAGTATCATTACTCACTGGCTTCCCTTCTTTTTATGTTTTCTTCTTTCCGAGGCTGCCAGCCTATCCCTGCACAGAGGCACCATGACTACTTGGCGAATGATATAAGTTTCACAATTTCAACTATAAAAGAAAAATTTGAGTGCAATTAAAACTGATTAGAACTTGGAGCTTTTCAACATTTTTATAGCTTACAACTAAAACCCCAACCACTTTCCTCGCGTAGGTATTTACTCTAAGCAAGGGCGTTTTCATCCAGCTTTTTATTCTTCTCGTTTATCTTCGACACCACGGATGATATCCGCTACTTTTTTTTTTTTTTTGAAGATATGACCTCAGAGGAGTGAGACAAGGAAACAACACCATACAAAATGAAAGGGGCATGCAGTGCCTCCAGTACGCAGAACGAAGGTCCTGCGCAGAACGAAGGTTTTCGCTTTGGGCTTATCTCCCACTCGAAAAATAACTAACTGGAATGCGAAAGAGAATAAAAGGAATTGAGGCATGGCATGAGAGTATGTTAGGTAAATCGAATGTTTTGGTTGCCAATTGCAACGTTTTGTAGCCTATGCGGCGAAAAATACGCTTAGATCTATGAAACGACCGTCTTACCTATTTACGAGCTGTGCCTCCGTGCGGCTAGAACTTCATTTCTGTTCATTACAGTATTGACACTGTTAAACACTAACACGAAAAAGGAAGCGCAAAGGGTGGGTACGAAGAGTTTGATGTCGAAATCGTAGACAATGTCGTACATGCAAGACTGAACATGAGCTCATTCACGGTGGAACCAGGATGAAAGATCTGAAAGATCAAAAATCAAAACAAGCAGCTGGGAATGGCTTCACTCTGCACCTGGTGGTATGCGTCCATATTGTCCGGCAGCCACCGAACATTGCTAGCTTGAGGAAAATCAAAAGCTTCGAACTTATAACCTATCGACAACACCCTACTAACATGTAATATGATAAGCACTACTCAGTTTAAGAAAGCATATTTGGCATCCCAACATACTGTATGAGGTAACTCCCTAACACTTCAGAAATGACACTCAGGCTTAAATAGAAAGGAAGTAAATGATAAACAATATGTGCCTTTAGTACTCCCACATGCTCTTGGTTCTAACCTTACCAATTAAAAGTGCAGCACCAACAAAAAAAGCATCAAACGAACTGCCTAGACCATTCTAGTTATTTTAAATGGACCACGTTTTCAGCAAAATCTGAAGGAGTGCATTCGATTTTAACACGAGGTTCCGAAAATCGATATATATAAACAGCCTTCTCTTACTATGAAGAAAAGAGAATGACGCCATAACACACATTTCTTTTTAACCAGCCTAAAACCTCTGTAAATTAAAGTAAACACATATGGCTTTTTGAACGAACAGATACTGTTTTGTACCTGACGCTAACACGACAGTTAATGCAAATGAATAAAAGCTCTGTGCAAACTACACGATCTATAGCTTATCCAAGAGCAAGAAGGTGATGTAAGATGCAGCAAAGGAGGCTGCTTCGTCAATACTTAATCTTACTTTTCCATCAAAAGCCGCACTCCAAATATATAATCCAGTATCTAAAAAGTTGCACAAAATCTTGGAAATTTCTTTGCTGTCTTCCTAGAAAACGTGTGACGTAGCACAAAGCCTTAGAAATTCTTTTCCCCTCTTCCAAGGAAACGTGTGACATAGCTATCCAGCTACTCCTCTTTTACTGTGTACAAAACGAACGGCCTTTTTTTTTCTTCCTTCTGAGATATAAAGCGACGGTATTTTACCTCAGTCCTTTGGATCAGTTAGCGTCTCCCTGCTTGCCCTTAGATCTAGCAAAAAACACACCCCTATTTCAAAATATTCAGCCGGGAATCTTTCCAGCAAAGTACAGCCAGGTCCGGCTGCCACGCAATGTATGAAACGCAAAAGAGCCTTTCAAACTGCAATCCAAGATCGGGACACTGCTTGGCTGGCTTGCATCCATACTGCATCTGCCCCAGAGTCGTTAGCATCGATCTGAAGGCGCCCAAAGTGATTTCGGCTAGAGGGAAGAGTAGGTGGAGGCGGCTAAGTCAAAGCAGCGTGGCGCCGGTTCCTCTGCATCTGCACTGACGCCCACTGCTGCATCCATCCCAATATTCCGAAAAAAGAACGCCAAAGAAAAGTAAACATTTATGCTGCCGCTATAGCCAACGCCCTCTACCGTCAAAAATGCGACTTACTTCCCTACTGAAGACACAAAACTACGCAGTAAACAGGACACAGAAAAGAAGCAGACAGGACGAGCGTAGTTTTCCTGCGTAGTTTTGTGTCTTCAGTATGTCTTACCAACTAGCCTCTCATCACACACTTCTAGAATTACTTCCCTAATATCTCATCTTCCGTTTGAGTCTTTTGACCAGACATCTATATGCCAATCGCATCAAATGGTGAGCATAAACTTTTTCCGCTGAGTATCTTACTCGCTTTGCTGCGAAAAAAAAAACTGGCTGCGGTTTTACCAATGGTCATCTCGAGTGGAACTGTGGAAACAGCAGCGCGGCAATCGTGTTGTCAACGCCAACGCCAATAACATAATGAACGCCGACGGCCTATTGCTTCTGCGCCGCATTTCTGGCGGCAAGCGTTGTCAATGCCTGCAGCCCACATCTCTCTCTCTCATCGCCCCACGTACTACATATAAGCGCGATTCAGGTGTACGCTGACCCAAGGCAAAGGAAAGGCGCATAACTGCCCTCTGGGAACAGTGGAGAATTCAATCGTGCCTTAATTACGTGGCGGTAGTAAGACATGTGTGCTGCTTGCGTTCGATAGGCCGTTGGTATTCGTTGTGTTCATTGGCGTTAGCGCTGACAACGTCTTACACTTCGATAATTTTAAGGAAAGCAAGTGCGCATAATGGCTCCCTGGGACAGTGTACGCCTGAATCGTGCTTATAGGTATGTGGCGTGATGAGAGTGAGATGTGGGCTGCGCGCTACTCTCCAGGTGTGCGCCATGTGACGTGACTCGCTCCTCGCGCGTGCGCAGTCGGGGCTGTCCGGTGCTCCACTAAATCGATCACACCTAGCGTGGTGTTGCTTCCGCAACAAAAGTTTCCTTCTCAGGTGAAGGCTGCCACGTGACGCAAGGTGCGCTTGGCAGCAGTGACGGCACTGTGAGTACATCGCACCTCTGCTTACGTCGCTTCCTGTCTACTTACAGCCCATCTGTATCTTCACCGAGTATCACTGCCGACGTCCGTGCAGCTGACTCGAAGCCCAGTCGCTTCGAGCTGACAAAGCAGGCTGCACCAGGTGCCGGCTAAGCCTACAATCTGCGCCTGCGCCCTGGTCTCCTTCACCAGCACCTCAACCGGCTTCCTGACCGTGTATAAAGACCCTCCGCGCTCGGCCCCTCTTCTTGGCAGCAGTGACGGCACTGTGAGCACATCGCACTGTTACTTACATCGCTTCCTGTCTACTTACAGGTTAGTTTTATCGTATTCCTGTTACACATTCTTGTTACGCTTTGTTGCTGTCACTGCTGGCACTTTGAAGCCGCACTGGTTTTCTTTGCCGCTTGTGCCAGCTGCTTATAGTGCCTTTTGCTATGCCTTCTGGAATAGAAAAAAACTTCGAGAAGAGCTTAAAAAAGAGTTTAGAAAAGAGATTGCAGCTACGCCGAACTCGCTAGAACGCGACTTGCGCAACGACTCAAGAGAATTAACTAAAAGTGTTGAAGACTGCAGCAATGAGTTTGATGATATGCTCGCTAAGGTTTCATCATTGGAAGAGGAAAATAAGGCATTGAAATCCGAAAATGCTGCAATTTCTTTTGAATATAAGGAATTGAAGAATCCATGTTCCGACCTTGAGCAAGGACTAATAGGCCTGGAACAGTACTCGCGAAATAAAAACATTGAGATAAAGGGACTTCCATTGCAGGAAAATGAAAGCCTGCCAAACATGTTGCGAAAAATCGGCGAAATGATCGAAGAGCCAATACTGGAAAGCGATGATGATGTTTTCCACCGTGTTCAAACGAAGAACAAGCTCGATTGTGGTTGTCCAGTTCAAAACGCGAACAAAGCGTGACTCTGTGCTGGCAAAAGCGAAAAAGACAAATCTTGCAGCTGAAAACCTGAGTTACAATGGTTTGAATACTGGTTATGTGAAGGAGCACTTGTGTCCTCTGCTCAAGAAGCTGCTGTGCATGGCAGTAGCTCGAAAGAAGGAGAAAAAATGAAAAGTTGTTTGCACGAAAAATGGGCAGATTCTCTCTAGGAAAACAGAGTCATCGACGATTGTGCGTATCGCCTGCGAGCGAGACCTGGATAAGATAGCATAGTTGTGGCGTTTTTTCTAATACCAAACAGTAAAATGACGCCCCAAAATGTGCACAATAGTTTTGCCTTTTGACCTTTGTGCTGCGTCTGCTCACAAAAAGAGTGTTGTACCCTTCTTTCATCTTAATGCGCAATCTTTGCGAAGCAAGGGTGATGAGTTAGAAGCATTTTTTTGTACACTGAACTTCTGTTTCAACTTAGTAATGATTACAGAAGCATTGTTTGAAAGCAGTAATGAAGCTTTGCGCTTGCCCGGTTACAACACGCATGTGCAGAACCGTACTGGTAAACGAGGCGGTGGTGTCCTGAGAGAAACCAAAAAACCTTTCAAATGCACCATTCTTACCGACTTTTCTATAACCCATGAGGACTACGAAATACTGTCGTTGCAACGCGGCAGGAGCGTCTTCTCCGTTATATACTGGCCTCCTGAAGGCAGCGTTTCTAATTTCATCTGCTTTCTTGATGGATATCTGCAATGGACCACAGAAAACAGGCTTAATTTAGTTTTAGGCGGTGATATTAACATAGACTTTCTATCCAATCTGCCAATAAGCGTGAGGTCGACTACATATTGCACAGCAACGGATTTATGAAAGTTATAAATAAACCTACACGGCCGCAGGCAGCGACCGCCATTGACGTCTTAATTGACGTCTTCAGTTGACTGTCTTCATTCCGGAGTCATTAATGCCCAGATAAGTGACCATCAACCCACATTTATGTTCGTAGATTCCTTAACTCCAGCAAAACAACCCAAGCTTCCTGTGGTACAATATCGGTGTAAAAACCAGACCACATTAAATTCCTTCCGGACAGCACTTGAAAGCGTGGACTGGCATCATGTGATCGGCAAAAATGATCCAGAGGGCGCATATGGTACCTTTATTACTACACTTAAGTGTGTCTACGAGCAAAGTTTTCCACTTGAGACGTATAAAAAACCCCGCAAGGCCCGAAAGCCCTGGATAACAAAAGAATGCCTTCAAATGACAAAACAAAAAACGAATCTTTACGACTGCTTTATCAAAAGCCGATCCCTTGACGACCTAGCGCGCTTTAAACTGTACCGAAATCAAGTCTCTTCCTTTCTTCGCCAAGCAAAGCTAGAGTATAACGAAAAGCTATTTAGTCCAGACGTAATTAAAAGGAGTGACCTTGTATGGAAAACAATAAGTGAAGTTTTGAACCGAGGTGGACATGCCAGCGGCATGCTTGAGGCCTTGGTTGATAAGAAACCTATGAGTGACGAACTTTTGGCAGAAAAATTTAATAATTTCTTCGTGCCACTAGTAGAAGGCAGCCACGGCCACAAGACTATGAAATGCCTTGACCCGCGGCTTTCTTCCACGGCATTCTTCATGCCAACGGACGCCAATGAAATCAAAACCTGTTTCTTGACTCACCGCAATAGTAGGTCACGAGACGTGGACGGCCTTAAACTCCAACCAATAAAATATGTAGCCGATGTAATTAGCCCAGTTTTAGAGCACATTTTTAATTCTTGCCTCGAACATGAAGTGTTTCCCCGGCAATTGCAGATTGCCAAAGTAAGTGTTGTTCATAAGGGTGGAGACAAAAACGATCTGTCAAAATATCGCCCAATTTCTATCCTGCCTATTTTCTCGAAGTGCTTTGAAAAAATATTATACAAGCGAATGTCTAGCTTCTGCGAGAAATGTAACATAATAAACCTAGCCAGCACGGCTTCAGAAAAAACTTTTGTACAGAAACTGCGCTTCTAACTCAAAAAGAACTAATTTTAGAGTCCTTTGAAGAAAAACTTCTCACTCTCGCATTTTTATCGACTTTTCGAAAGCGTTTAGTCGCATCAATCATAACACAACTTTGGCGAAACTCGAGCACTATGGCTTTGGCGGAAAATTTCATCAAATAATTAGATCTTACCTTAGCTGCCGTGTGTAACAAGCAACAGTAAACAACGAGTCATCAAATTTCAAACTTCTGTCTTCTGGTGTGCCGCAAGGCAGTATTCTAGGACCGCTGCTTTTCCTCTTTTATGTTAACGACATAGTCTGCATAAGTAAACTACCAATTTTTATGATTTACGCTGTGACACCACTCTATTCATCCAAGAAGAACATGAGCCTGATCTTGAACATCAAGCTGCTGATTGTTTGAACCAACTTCATGAATGGTCTGAATCGAATTCGCTGATCGTAAACACCGAAAAGAGCAAAGCTGTACTTATTAGACCTCGCAATAAGGATCCTGCTGTCTTACAAATTTCTGCAAAAATTTTCTGAAGCAAACAAAAGGGCCGAATGCGACAATTCGCAGCTGCATCGTTACTCTCGACTTTCTTTTAAACACACGCACACGCACAAGCGCACGCATGCACGCACAAGCGCACGCGCACGCGCACACGCACACACACACACACACACACACACACACACGCACGCACGCACACACACGCACACACGCACACGCACACGCACGCACACGCGCACGCGCGCGCACAGAGAGGGAGAGAAAGAGAGACAGACACACACACACACACACGCACACGCACACGCACACGCGCACGCGCGCGCACAGAGAGGGAGAGAAAGAGAGACACACACACACACACACACACACACACACACACGCACGCACGCGCACACGCACACACATGCGCGCGCACAGAGAGGGAGAGAAAGAGAGACAGACAGACACACACACACACACACACAAGCAGAATATCAAGATACTACTGTTGTTTCGACGGTGAATGCTCAAGCCTGAAGCACTCGTGGGACAAAGTTTCAGATCACCGGAGAGTACACACAGTACTTGCGACACAAATACACGCCCAATGCGCGCACAACCACCAACAACTAACCGAGATTTACAAACGTCGCACCAGCAATTGTCTGGTACTCCACGGTTAAACCTTTTTTTTTTTGGAATGTTGGAGAGGAGGAATAACCGCGAACTTGGACGATACTGAAGGACAACAAGAGAAGGACGAGGTTATTTTCTGGAGTTCCGGAACTCAATAGCCAGCCGTTCAGCGTCAAGCCAAGAGACGGAGCTGAAATTTCTTTTAACTGCATTATAGCTTAAAAGGGGACAGCAGCAATACCAGCGCTCATACGTCTGGTACACTGCTGAGGGCTGTGCAGGTACTCAAGAGGAGCGAGTACGCTGTTACAAGTTTTGCGTGAAGATGCCGCTGTACCACGTATACGACACTCCCCGCGTGACGTAGGAACGGGATCTTTAGCCTGGCGACAACTGTTCACCCAGGATGACTGAGCATCCGCACAGCGCTCCGCTTTGCTTTGCACAAGTGCACGCATGCGGACGGTGATTGAGCTGCATCCGAGCGCAGCGCCGACCCAGCTCTTACCGCGGCCCCAACTCCAGAGCGACCAGAGCCATCGCCGCAAGTCGACGTCAGCTGAGCACAAAGCAGAGAATTGCAAGAGCGGGAAGAGCCCCAGGAGAGCAGGCGTTGGCTGGATGAGGGAGGAGAGGCATCCTCTCTCGCTCTCTTTCCACTTTCCATCGTTGCCTTCGCGGGAAAATCGGAGGGTGCTGAAGTGTGTTTAACAGGTGCCAAGCTCTCTTCCGCGGCTGTCTGTCTGGGGTCCATCAGGGCTACTCTGCTGCTTCGCACACATCACGACTTCCTTGTTTCCTTTTTTTCTGATCGTGCAGTATCATTTTTTAATCCCTATTTTTCTCTAAGCATCTTTTCTAAATCGTCTGAAATACCGCACGTGCAGCCATACTTTTTTGTCCATGTTGAATAACGACTAGTAATTATTTATTTATCATTTTTAAAGCAACTCGATGGTTTTTTACTCCGCACTTCGACAAGGCCAGCACCCTTTGCGTGTTTTATTGTTTTCTTCATGCGAATGGAAGTAAGCTACGGTCCACTGCTCTCCCACTCTCCATATACTCTCTCTCCTCAAGCACGCGGGCTAGGAGCCCCGGGAGTGTAACTTCAATATTGTGGCGAAGAAGGAGGCTCAAGGGACCGCACGGGAGCTGTGTCGCTCGGCGGCGGAAGTGCGTCCGTTCTCTGCTCTGTGCTGGCCACCATCACGGAGACTCCACTGTACATATACCTTACATTTTTTTTTTATTTGTAGCGACATTCACAGCTATTTAGCATAACTGGTTTTCCAGCGGCTTGCCCTCTCTTATTATTTCTCTGTGTGTGCGAATGCCGTGCTTCTTTTTGCTTTATTTAAAACAATCATTGATTAACCCTTGCGAAAGAAAAATGAAATAACGCGGCGAATTTTTTATATACGCTATCTCTCTAATTTCATGCTGATTTGTTTCTTCTGTTATTTGTTTCAAAATACATGAGAAACCAAGCATCGAAACGACAAACAAGCAGCAGGCTTCTGTACAAACATGGAAGGCATTCAATGACGCGAAAGTTACCGGAGCGCGAGAACTAATAAAGGAACGAAGAAGAGGGGGATTGACCGAAATGAAACCTTTGAGTGATTAAACACTAAAATTATGCAGAAAAAGTGTTTTTTTCTTGCTGCTGTCTTCACTGCTTGCGCAGAAAACATATCGTTTCACGCAGTCTAGTTTTCCTTGTTTTATGGCACTTGATTTTTTATATAAGCTCCGGGGCAGTTTTTTTACTTTCTCAGTTTATCCGTAACAAATTTACATTGGCTCGCTTTAGGCTTTCGGGTTATCTCTTTGTTTTTGTTTATTCTAAGACATGCCCTTGGTTGTTTTTGCCTTCTTATCAGAAATAGCGCAAGCCTACTTTGCTTATAATCGTTAACACATTCCAGGTTTACTCAGGTGTTAAAAACTTCTAAAACGAAATCAAAGGCCTTCAAGAGCCACCCTTCTCATTCTAGTTCGCAATTGTCTCCGCACTGCGTTACTCGTATCAGCGAAAATAGCAAGGACACAGTATTAGCAAGGACAACGCATTTGTGAGCGTTGTGTGCATTTGCGCGAATGCCGAAGTTACCCGTCGTTTCAACCATAATACAGCCATAAACAATTGGGTTGAGAATTGTAAAGTCGCGAACATGAATAGCTACTTTTTCACCTCGTGACTTATGTGTAATTTTTGGAAAGCATACGCGCATTTCTTGTCCATTCATTTTTTCATAACTAACGCTTCATTTCGCACAATGTGTGGTATCACTCACGGGTTTAAGTCGCTGCTTACATATCCTGCAATTTGACGCTGATTTGGGAGTCAACTTGGGAGGCGAAACATTTCTTTATTCAAAACGAAGCCCTTTGCGTTATTGGCTGTAACACAACATTGTAAGCCCTTGAACATTCACAGTTTTTCTTCTTGACGTCATTGAAGATAAATGCGACTTTTTCAGTCCTCCAGAACTTCTAAACGTTACGTACCGCAGCCGTGGCCGAGTTGTTTCAGCATCCGCCTCGCATCCTGGAAATGTTTCCTCCGAGTACCAAGCGTTATTGCAATGCGTACAACCTTTCGCCAGGCCTATGCTCTGTTCTTCTAGGCTGGAATGCTTGAAAAAGAACTTTCGACATCACTTTTTGTAAAGAAAAATGCCTTGCGTCGTAGTAATCTTTGGCGAAAGGTGACCTTGTGCCATTAAAATTCAACGTCATCACTTTTTGAAAGCAAGCAAAAACGAAAAAAAAAACTTAATAAACGAAGTGAGAATATGATGAAGGACAAATAATTGTCTAGAACCAGAGAATAGCCCCGCTATTAAATTAAATCCCTCGATATAATTGTCCTGCATGTGTTTATTAAACCAACAACACCAGTCTCACTACTGCAGCGATCAATATAAAGCAAAATGTAGGTACTTTGAGCTAACATTACTGTCGACGCATGTGTTGATAGCGTGGCAATCGTGTGTCCAAAGGAATGAAAACGCGTCTGTGTTCCCCTTTTCAACATAAAAGAAAGAAGGCGAGCTGTAGTCAAGGTGGCCTAGTTTACACTGTCAAAGTACACACAACTCAAACGAGCTAAAATCAAGAATTACCAAGAAAAATTTTTATGATGTTTTTCTGGCGTTATGCAAGGTTTTATGTTCCGAATTCCTGTCACATAGTTTGGAAGGAAAGGTGAAGGTAACAGGCATGCTACCTTTGCACAAACCCTGGGGGGGGGGGGGTCATGTTGAAGCGCGGCCTCCTCATAGAATTTGTGGAGGGATCAAACGCAAGATTAATAACTGCATTGCCATATTGACAATGCCACTGTGTATTGGATAGCACTACGCAGTGTCTAGACAAGTGAAATATGTATTTTTAAAATAAAAGAATGCATAAAAACCGTGGCAGGCATAGCTGATATCAATTCTTCTACACTTTTGCGTATTTACTAAGTAAAAAATATATCACAGGAAGTCTAGAACTATATCAGTCTGAAACCGCTGATATGAAATACCGCTGATATGAAAAACGTAAAGGCCATAAAGTAAGCCAGGATAGAGAACAAATATTTTACTAAATCTTTGTCGTTCAAGAACCTTTGAATTTTTGTACGTATGCAACGGCCAGGAAAAAATCGCGATGACACTGTCCTTCGTTCGAGTGTACTGCGCAGCAGCAGCTGTCACCGGTCATGTATTGCGAGTAATTACACCGAAATTTTATTCGCAACTACTAGAAAATGTATAAACGAGGAGTTCTGCCAAATATGCCTTAGATGTGCGAAGATAAAATCCAGTATTAGTAATGCGAAGATACAACTTGATAAAGAAAAAAGTGTCAGTAGAAACAAAGTCACTGCATGTATACACAAAACCTCGCAAAAAGATATTTAAATAGACGTATGACTCCATTATAGCTACGTATATAAGCAAACGTCACTCTATATAATGCGTCAAACAAGGCAAATAAACATCTTGCGCAATCACAGATAGCAAACTTTACACACGGAAAGACAGACGATTCAGGCAAGAACAAAACTGTGATAGCAGAAGCCGCTATATGTACTTGAGCCATGTTGCGGTCGCAACAGCGCCATATGGTTAGAATAATAGAGGAACAATGTAGAAATCAATACGAAAATACGCATTTCTTAACTGCCTGCACGGCGACAATTATTCTGCAACCATAATTACAGAAGGGTATTCCGAGTTAGATTGTACGCCCACCGGATGGACGGGACTGATGTAGCATTTTTATTAAGCATGAAATGCTTTTAGCTCCCGTTGTCGGCAGTGTGGTGACGTCACGCCGAGACCGAGAGCCATCATCCGGGCACTGAAATCCACTCATCCGGGCACTGAATTCCAGTCATCCGGGCACTGAAATCCACTCATCCGGGCACTGAATTCCAGTCATCCGGACACTGAATTCCAGTCATCCGGACACTGAATTCCAGTCATCCGGGCTCTGAAACGAGAACATCCGGGCACCGTACGAGACTTAACGAGATTTAACGAGACTCTCTAAGCCCTCCTACGCGACCGGCATGCAAGCGCCGGTTGGTCTCCAAATGAGACAAAAAATAACTGCTGCCAGTGCCTTCTCAATGTTTATCAAGATATCAGTGGAGCTGTGGGTTTGATAATGCACGGAATTATAATTTCCGATTTCTAATAACGCGTGCAAAAAGCACATAAATGCCACGTTACACTTCGTTGTCATACGTGATCCGGGGGAGAAGCGCTGCGTTCAAAGGGCAAGGCATCTCGCCGAACGGGTGGTGGCGTTCCTCCCTTCCTTTACGGTGCGGTTCGGGTGTCCACCGAGATGGCAGAGAATTACTGCGCCATTTCCTTTCCTCAAAAAACCTTGCGTTCAAATGGCAAGGCATTGCGCTGAACGGGTGGTGGCGTTCCTCCCTTCCTGTACGGTGCGGTTCGGGTGTCCACCGAGATGACATTAGGCCCGTAAACATTTCATGCTTACTCTACTCTCGTTTACGGGAGAGGCAGAGAATTTTTTTTTCACATCCAGACTGTCTCACACCCAAATTGAGTTAGCTTTCTAAGCCAAGCCACCGTTATCACTTAACAACAGAAAAAAACCCGTCCACAGTAGAGCTGTGTAGAACAGCAAGGTTTCTAAAATGTGCGTGAAAAAGTTAGTTATGAATTGGAGCCCTATTCGACACTAAAGGGACCTATACTCTCGCTTTCTAATGGCAACAAAGGTGATAAGGAAAAGTCTGGTACGACAACGGATGCCGTTGTCTCCTTAATGGCGCGTCGCATAATTTCGTGTTACCTGGCTGCCTTCAATAAATCTTCTTTGGTCTCCATTGTTCGTGCGCCTTGCTCCGCGCGGCCTGCCACAGAAAGCGGCGCTCGAAACGCCTTGATATCCTTCCTAGCTACTCACCTTCTTTCTGCCTCTCTCCGCCACGCTCGGTTGCTTTTACCCCGTGCCTGCCACCGGTCTAACGGTTATCATGGCGCGCCGTGACAGCGACACTTCAGCGAAAGCGTAAATGCTAGGAAAATTTGTACTCTTTTGTTCATAACCATGTACGGTATGGGAAAAAAAAAGAAGCGTCGCTTTTATCCCTTGCAACCTCATTCTGCTGTGTTTCCTTATGCGATAAATTATAAATACCTAACGCTGTGGCACTGCTTTCGTGAGCACGCTTTAAAGAATAGTTCACAACAGAAAACAAGCCAAGTATTGTGCGGCATCTGGATTGTTCAGCTTCCTCTTTTTGTTTGTGTCTACAGCGTTCCTTGCATTACTTATTCTCATTTTGGACTGCGCTATGTTATGGAACAAACAGGCGAAACAAAAGGACTTTGTTTGTTGGGTTTAACGTACCAAAGTGACTCAGGCTATGAGAGACGCCGTAGTAAACAGCCATCACAGAAAACTTCAGGTCATGGGAGCCTTTAGGGTGATTATTGCTATGCTAGTTAAAGTGGCGTTATTACTACGAGTAGTGTTCGTGAAATTAGGCTTATTTAAGTTGTCACACAAATTCCTCTTCGACGTAATCTTAGCTTTATCGCATAAGATTGAAGCACAGCTCAGAAATTAGTTAGAAGCTTGAATGTGTGCCACTTTTAGTTGTATGTATATGCTTCGTAAGCTGCCGTTAAAGTAGTGGCTTAAGCATCGCGGCTGTCATTAACTACATCGCTAAATATTCTGGGAGTGAGTATTTTTTGGCGTAACTCAATGAGAGGCTTCTATGCGGCCTGGTGTGATACGAAATAAAAAAGTTTTGGTGCATCGTATATTCCTCCTTTGCTCCTTCATGTTTTTGCAGTAGACTTTGTAAAAGAAACAGCTCCTCTCCGGCGATCAAAGCCAATATAAATGCAAGTGCAGTGTCTCGTAATTTTAAAAAATCACGCTTTTCTCAGTTCTTTAATAATGATCGCATTCTCGTTCCCTGTATAAGGGGTTTCTTGAATGCAGCCTATTTTATCACGTGATCAGAAAGCCGAAATTAGACGCAAATTTTATATTGAGCGCCCTTATACGTTTAGGAGCCGCAGCATAGCTTCAGCCGATGCTTCTTCAGACCTCATCCTGCTTACTTTTTTCTCAATGAGCAAAAACAGATATTTTTCGGGCCCACAACTTTCTCCTTTAGTCGAGAAAGTCGTTACCTCTGCGTGTTTCTAGGGGAGGTCGCCTCAAATTTTTTGCGTTGGCTCCTCCTCCTTGTTCATTTGTCATATTCAGCAAGTTCAATTATCCAATCTCGCCGAGCAAATTGGCTGCAGAACGTATTCTGTGAGTTATCAGTTGAGCTTTAATGAGCCAAATAAAAACTAGCGGCTGTGATAGGCATTTCACTGGAGCTCTGTTACTTTCGACCCATGGACTCATTCCCCATCCACAGAAGTATAGTAGCGCCAGTCCATTTGTATATTGGCACCGTAAAGTGCGACCGCTAGCAGCCGAGATTGAACCTGTAATGCCATCTTGAGCAGCACAGCGCCATGACCACTGTGCTAGTGTCCGAGGCGTTCTGTATTACGAAGTAGTTAGGAGCGACCTAGTCACCCTTGGCCTTGACCGATACTTCTATCTCTGTTATTTCTAGTTCTTTTTCGTTCCTTGCGACCAAATCGAGTGTAGGATTAATGTGCAGGTGTGTTTATGTTTGAATAAAAAATGCAGTTATCGGTATGCATAGATGCATTGAGATTATACACCTTTATTAAAAGCTCTCAGACTTCTTGAGGCAGCCTAAAAAAAAGTAATTCGTGGGCGTAAAGTGCCCAAGCGACATGACGGCCAAAATAGAGGCCACAGTGGAGGGCTCTGCATTACTTCAAACAAGCTTGTCTCGTTTAAAATGCACTGAAATCGTACTGAATAGGCTTGCTTTTTTATTACGCCTCCGTCTAAATATATCCGCCGCGTCCGGGATCGACCCTGGCACCTTGGAGTCATTGGATGATCGCCAAAACCACTCAGCCAACATGAAGCGTCGTGTGACAAAGTTACTGAGTGAAAACTCACGACCATCTATCATCTAAAGCGGCCTTTGAGACTATTTTCGTGACTATCTTTGCAACCACCAAACTTATATCTATATTGCACCTTCGTTTTATAGGGTGCGTCAGAACAATTACTCCTGCTCTTCCAAGGAAATAAACAATATAAACGAAACTATATTAAGAAACAACGAGATCTCGACAGGATCTGGTTATGACGCGCGATGTGATCGATAGTGGCATATCTCTCACCTTCCGGCTATTTCTTTGGTGCCTCAGTGTGGCATAATGCGTGATTTGTGAGTTCACGGGCGGCTCTCGCAGTATTAGAGAAAAGAACGTCCAACTAATTTATCATGAACAAAAATGATGTGAACGTTCTACGCTGGCGAGAACGTTTTATAAATTTTTGCAGCGGACTAGATTTTTCAAGCATGCGCTCTCGTTGATGTACTTCGCTTTTTTTTTCTCCCGTGCTTATAGCTGCTGTATTCGCTGAAAGAAATATTGGCTTCTTCGTAGTTAAACTTAAATTACTGAAAAGAGGCAGGGAATATTTTTTTGAGCGCAGCCTCCTGCTCCACGTCCTCAGAAAGGCTTATGTAAACGCCTAGCCAGACCCCGCTACAGCACTTTGTAGGCGCTGTTTTTTGAAGTTATATGTTTATAGTATGCTGCTGAGTAACCTTCTTTAAGCATTGCTTGATCGTCGTTATAAAACGGTTTCTCGGTCTAAGACATGATGTCGGGCTAGTCGGTTCATGGTTAGAGCGAAACAAAACTGCGCGAAGACGAGGGGACAAAAGAAAGTCACGTTTTCTCGGTCTACAAAACAGAACGCAGTTTGTGGAGATTGGCGGTGGTTGTTCTTCCGCACTCCCTGCAACCTCAGGGGTCCCTCAGGGAAGTGTGCTCGGTCCCCTACTTTTTTTAATATATGTAAATGATTTAGTTTCAAGTGTTAATTCAGCTGTCAAGATTGCTCTGTTTGCCGATGACTGCATGATATATACTCCCGTCCCATCCGTTTATGACCAGGAACATTTAAATAATGCTCTCCTTAGTGTCGTTTCCTGAAGTGAAAAATGGGGAATGGAAATTAATACTCAAAACACTGTACTATTGCAGATAATAAGGAAGAAAAATTCGTTTTCCTTCAACTATCACATTAGTGGCGTTCCAGTTAAAGAAGTGCCAAGGTATAAGTATCTTGGTATTGTTCTAAACTCGCAACTAAAATGGAATGACCATATAGACCACATTAAATCCTCAGCTTAACGTGAACTTGGTTTTCTTCGCCATAAACTTAAGGATGCACCTAGTAACTGCAGACTATTAGCCTACAATACTCTTATAAGACCAAAACTTGAATATGCCGCCATCATTTGGGACCCACATGCAAAAAAAAACATAAGAGAATTAGAAAAATACAGAGGCGCGCAGTAGGTCTTATATTTAATAAGTAGAACAGAACTGATTCCCCATCTTTGTTAATGGCAGCAAATGATATTAAACCTCTCCATGTCAGACGCAAGATAGCCCGTCTATCCTTCCTTCACCAACTAATCCATGGAAAACTAGGCATCTCTTCAACCCCCTATGTGCAGTTTTCTGAAACGCTTAGAACTCGTCGTCATCATAATCACACTTTAGCACCATACTTCGCGCATACTAACGCTTTTAAATTTTCTCTTTTCCCGAGAACTATTGACGAATGGAACGCCTCTACAAGTGATATCGGCTGTTGATTTTGACAATGCACTTTGTGAGCTATTTTAGATTGTATATATGCTACAGTGTTTTGTGAATGTGTTTTTCTGCCCTCCCTGCCTGGATACAAATGAGGGTCTGCAGTATTGTGAAAATAAATAAAATAAAAATAAAATCTCCTCATATGCAGTGTTAGCCTACTTCTTTCTGTTGTCTTTACTTCCTCTTTTGAAAATAAATCCACACAGCGCAGTAACAGCCGTGGCGTGGCAATAAAATAAGCATAAAGAGTCCACGCTGTTTATTCTGGTCTCGTGGCTTGTAACATTTTATTCACGGTTGACTTCAGTTGCTACCTTTTCAAAGAAGAAGGTAAAGTTACATGTTCCGAATGGCATATTTGCGAAAATCGTTTACATTTTTAATATCAGCTTATTTCCTGAGCCCAACTAATTAGCTAAGATTACTTTATTTTTTTTCCGTGCAAGCTAGTCCGAAGCTTGTTTCAGTTTATAAATATCTAATCCATGTGTTTCACTTTAACAGATGAAGCCCTCCCGTGTTCTTTTCACAAATAATAAGAAAATAGAATGCATTCCGTGAAAGTTTTCTTTCGTGAGGGTTCAATTTATAGTTTTTCATAGGCTCCAATACCATTGAGGCATTCCAGCAAAACCCTCTCGCAAAAACCCTAAACAGGAACAAACTTCAGAACTTTACTGGAAGCTTGCAGCAGTTTTCTAAAACAAAATGTCGAAGACAAATGTGATCACGGGTACAAGCAACACGAGAATTCGCGACGTGAAAAGAGACGGAAATATAAACATGAAAGATAGAAAATGCCGC
Organism: Amblyomma mixtum; assembly: GCF_055824585.1. Taxonomy (NCBI): domain Eukaryota; kingdom Metazoa; phylum Arthropoda; class Arachnida; order Ixodida; family Ixodidae; genus Amblyomma; species Amblyomma mixtum. The sequence continues at coordinate 280,699,794 of NC_143012.1, read as the reverse complement.
AAGTATAAACACCGAGTTGGAGTTCATGCAGGAAGACCAGAACCATTTCAGTGCGGAAGCGGAGCTCTCAGGATGTGTTGGTCGTTTCGCTGCAGTGGTGAGGCTCTCGGTGCGCCGCACAAAGTACACGCGTGCAGCAAGCACCACTCATCGACGCTGGGCTCCGTCTTTTTTTTTCTGGCTTCCACTGCTTCCGTCTCCCCCCCCCCCCCCCCCCCCCATATTATATCTGTTTATGCCCTTTTTCTTTCTCTTTTGGCGCGGTACAGCAAACGTTTCCACGCCATTTCATCATCGCCCAGCAAGAGCACGCTTAAGGGTTTCGGAAGGAAACAACCCGGGGTAAACACACCCATCTCCCATGGTGGGTGGCCCACTAGCAGTTTATTTCGTTGTTGTTGACCTCGGTACATGTTGTGGATGGATGCCTCCCTTATTTTTCTTTTTTTTTCCTTCGTCACCCAGGCCATTTGCAAGTCATGACCGTTGATGCAACCCGTAATGAATCTTCATCGCTGCGATTTATTCTCGTCCAGAGCTGAATATTGGTCAAAATATTGTTACTGGATCATAAATGGCGCCGGAGCTTTCGCCGGTCCATACGAAAAAAACTATGGACTGAAAAACTTTGAAATATGGAACAGTTTTTTCTATTAATTCTGCGGGCACCTGAAAGAGCAAATTCGAATAAACTATTATTTCCATCCAGTGTACAACAGATGTTAATGTTCTGGATGTTAATTTTTAGCCCCAGTGTTCTGCTCTGCCTGTCTAATTCATTGCCGGCAAACAGCTTGATCAGTCTCTATCTTCATCTAAAGACAGAGTAGTTTTTCCTTCATCATCATCATCATCATCATCATCATCAGCCTGACTACGCCCACTTCAGGGCAAAGGCGTTTCTCATGTCTCTCCAATTAACCCTCTCCTTCGCCAGCCGCGGCCACCGTACTGCCGCAAATTTCTTACTCTCATCCGCCCACCTAATTTTCTTCCGCCCCTGCTACGCTTGCCTTATCATGGAATGCACTCCGTTTCCCTTAAACACCATCGGTTATCTTGCCATCGCATCACATGGCCTGCCCAGGCCCACTTCTTCCTCTTGATTTCAACTAGGATATCATTAACGTGCGTTTGTTCCGGTATCTTAACGTTACACCTATCACATTGCTTTCCATAGCTCGCTGCGATCTCCTTAACTTAAGCTGAACCTCTTTGTTATCCTCCATGTTTCTGCCCCATAGGTGAGTACCGGTACGATACAGATGTTGTATACTTTTCTCTTGAGGGATATTCATGATCTGAAATAACCTTCCATATGCGCCCCACCCCATTCTTATTCTTCTAGTTATTTCCCTCTCATGATCTGGATCAGCTGTCACTACCTGCCCTAAATAGACATATTCTCTTACTACTTCCAGCACCTGGCTACCAATTGCGAACTGCGGATCCCTTGCTAGGCGGTTGAACATGACTTTGGTTTTCTTGATGTTAATTTTTAGCCCCAGGGTTCTGCTCGGCCTGTCTAATTCATTGATCATGCTTTGCAGTTCATTTCCTGAATGACTTAGCAAGGCAATGTCATCAGCGAATCGCAAATTTCTCAGGTATTCTCCATTAACCCTTATTCCCAACTGTTCCCATTTCAGGCCCCGGAATACCTCCAGTAAACAGGCAGTGAATAGCATAGGCGAGATCGTGTCTCGCTGCCTGACACCTTTCCTTATTGGAATTTTATTGCTGACTTTATGGAGAACTATGGTAGCTGTGCAATCGTTATAAATGTCTTCCAATATTTTTATATAACTCTCTTCTGCACCCTGATTCCGCAATGCCTGCATGACTGCTGAGGTTTCTACTGAGTAGGATGCTGTCTCGTAATCAATGAACGCTATATACAGGGGCTGGTTATATTTTGCGCATTTCTCTATCACCTGATTTACTGCGTGAATATGGTCTATTGTCGAGTACCCTTTACAAAAGCCTGCCTGGTCATTCGGTTGATTGATGTCTAAGGTGGTCCTGACCCTATTAGCGATTACCTTAGTAAATACCTTGTAGGCAACAGACAATAAGCTAATCGGTCTGTAATTCTTCAAGTCTTTTACACGTCTTTTGTTATGAATTCAGATAATCTGAGCGTTTTTTGATCTTCTGGGTACGCTCGAGGGCACACGGCATTGCGTAAACTGGGTGGCTAGTTTTTCGAGCACAATCTCTCCTGCATCCTTCAACAAATCTGCTGTTATCTGATCCTCACCAGATGCTTTCCTCTTCTGCATTGCCCCTAAGGCTTTCTTTACTTCCTCCTTCGTTACTGGCGAGATGTCCCATTGCTGTACTCTACTGCCTCTTTTGATTGCAATCGCTACTTATATTTGTGCAAAGCTCTTCGCCTACTTTAACTATCTTATCCATATTGCTAATGACATTGCCCTCTTTGTTTCTTATCGCATACATCTGGTTTTTACCTATGCCTAGTTTTCTCTTCACTTCTTTTAGGCTACCTGTGCTCTTTAGAGCATTCTCGATTTTCTCCATGTTAAACTTACTGATATCGGCTACCTTGCGCTTATTTATTAACTTCGACAGCTCTACTAGTTCTATTCAATCTATGGAGTTAGACGTTCTCATACTTTGCTGTTTCTTAATGAGATCTTTAGTCTCCTTTGATAGCTTCCCGGTGTCCTGTCGAACCATCCCACTGCCTACTTGTACGGCGCACTCCGTTATGATATCTTTGAGATGATTGTTCATTGTCTCAACATTACGGTCGGCATATTCAGTTAAAGCGGAAAATCTATTCTGCAGCAAAATCCCGAATTCCTCTACTTTCCCTTTTAATGCTAACTCGTTAATAGACTTCCGCTTCACTAATTTCCTGCGTTCCCTTTTCAAATCTAAGCTAATGCGAGACCTTACCTTTCTGTGGTCGCTACAACGGACCTTTCCGAGGACCTCCACATCCTCTACGATGCCAAGCTGAGCGCACAGTATGAATTAATTTTTGTCCCATTTCCCATTGTTTACGGTGCACATAGCCGCACTACGTGTAACAGTGTCCAATAAAAATTTAACTATGTTTTTAAAGAACATGTTGATTCATAGACGAGTAAAACGAAGTAATTTCTAACGAGAGCCCCGTGGCCTGATGTGCGGTGTTATCTTCGTTCTGCAAAGTTACTTGCATGTAAATGCTAATTCGCCAACATTTTGTATATTAACATCGGGAACAAGGTGTAAATTGGGAAGTTGCAGGCTGTGTCCAAAAGCAGTAAGCTAAAATATTTACAACAAGGCATCATTCTCTAAGGTATTTTTCGAGCCTAAAACGGAATCCTAGAGATTGGTAAATTTAATGCGTTATAGCTTACCTGCTCAAGAGCGCTGAAAATAAAATGCACTATACTCTGGAGCGGTGTTCCCAACTCACGTTTGCGTTTGCGGTGGCCAAAGTATATACGAATGTTTTAAATACATCTTAGTGATAGAGGCAGACGTCTCTATAGCGGGACGTGCTGCCCTATTTATGATACTAGGTGAATCGTCTAGGTGAATTTAAGAGTTGATGGCCACTTCTCCTGAACAATATGTACAACAGGCGGCAAGAAAACTTCCGTCCACTAGCGAGTGTGTCGAAAAAAATTTTCTTCCTGCGAATGCCTTGGCTATTGGGTACTTTTGAACACTGCCCTTAGAACATGGAAAAACTCAAGTTCATAACTTGCACAAATGTGTTCCTCTCCACCCATATTTTGCTGCGGTTATTCCGTTACCTCCCATATTGAAGCTGTATGTATTACCCGTTCTTTCCATCTCCCTCTTGAAATATCCTGTCAGCGTAACGGTCTATCCCGTGTGCTGTCGTGTTCTCCGCACTCAAAACAGCCCCGTGTACCCTTAATCACGAGTTGTGTTGTGATTGAGTGTGGCCTAAAGGCAGCAAAAAGAAAAGATTGTTCAATAAGGTTCAGTGACAAAAATAGCGGTACAGGAGGATGGAAAGTTACAGCTTGGCATTATTCTGGAATGTGTAATGGCGCTCTTATTGCAAAAATCAGAAGAGCTGGAAAGACTCGAGCACTGAGCTGATAATTTACGTTGCCCTGTAAGGTATTTGAAATGTATTAACGTCTTTTTTTCGATTAGTCCAAACTGCCAAATGAAACCTATATCGCAGTTGACATAGAGAATGAGCCTAACTTGTGTTACGCAACCTCACAGCAAGTTCTGCGACCTTCTTGTAGGTGCGCCTACATTTTAACCCGGCAGCCTCGATTTAACTTAGCTCGTTCGAATCCAATTTCTTCGTATCGCGAGTTATCCATTGTGTGGTAACAATTCTATTCTCGGCGTTCCTCACCCCGCCGAGATACTTCCCTTAGAAGACAATTAACATATTAAACCCATTTCTCTGGCTGAAGTTAGACAGGCAGAGGAGAATTTCCCTGAACGTATGGAATGATTTCAGTAAAAAGAAACGGACGTCAAAGCGTTCGCTACTGTCCACTCAGTAACGAAATCGTCTTATATCACCGCATGATACCGCAAGCGCCGCGTAAAATTTCACAACGCGAAATTCCTGTCCTTGGCGAGTTCTGGGTGGAAAGTTGTCTTCTTGCTGAATGTGTTGCTACCCAATGCTTACTACGCTATGTGCAAGATTCTATCATTCTCGATATTTGTATGTTTCGTGAAATATATCTTTGAACCTATTAACATCGACAGTATTTGTATTTTTCCAGATATATACTTCTGAAGCTGTTAACATGAACGAATTCTGAGACAGCAATCTCTTTAAAAATTATCGAGAACTATCAAGACAGGATACAACCGCATAAAACTGCCGTTTCGTTGCCGTATTTAGGCAGAAATAACTACACCTTACCACTTGGGCTGCCGCGCTGGCTCAGTAGTTACGGCGCTCGGCTGCTGACTGGAAACACGGAGTAGCGATACCGGCCGCGGCGGTCGAATTACGGTGGAGACGAAATTCTGGAGGCCCGTGTACTGTACTAAGTAATTCCCCATTAGAAAATCCTAGGTGATGAAAATTTCCGGAGCTCTTCACTACGACGTCCCTGATAGCCTGAGTCGCATTGGGATGTTCAACCCCAATAAACCACAAATCTTTTTACTTGCATTACAGCAAAGTCAGTACATTTTTGTAATGTGCAGAATTCAATGTAAGTTGTGCGATACAACTTCAAAATTTGGGTTGTGCTATTTACTATTTGAGGTATCTGAAAAGAGAAGCGAGAACTCTCCGGTCGCATTGGGTCACGCTGCCAAGTACTTGTGTTTATTACACTGTAAGCACCAGCGAAGTAAAACGTATTGAAAAGTCACTTAATGCCGGCAAGTCGAAAAGCGCAAGCGAAGCAAAATAAACACTGCTTACATAAAAAAACAAACACGTGGTGACCAGCAATCACTGAACTAACAACCTAACGAAGAGCAGCAATTTTTGTGACCTTCCAAATGAGCGCCAGACACAACGGCTTCCCACTGCTTGCTTGTGACGTTTGGTTTGTGAGGACCATTTGTAGAGGACCATGTTTTGTCACAAAGGGCTGTTTGATCCTGGCTCCAAAGGTAGGTGTTCCGTAGCTGGTGGAGGGGGACGAATATTGTCTAAAATAATAAGGTTTACAAGTGTGTTTTACGAAGGATAACTGTCATTGTTGCCAGACACAACTGCAAGCTGTCCACTACAAGTTTCTTCCCAGAGCGCGGGCATCGTTACATTCTTCACGACCTTACTTCTTCGCAACGCAACCGACTAGCACGGCCTTTGCTCAGCAAAAAAAAATGATAAAAACTTCTTACATCGCAACTGATGAGCGCGTTGTGAGAAGCTTGCTTTCAGACCTAAGAAATATTTCAATTTCTGTGACAGTTTTTGAGAATGTGCACGCATTTCTATTAAGCGCAGCGGCTTGCGGTTAGACGAGGTGAGGAAATCAGCTCTGGCTTAAGCGGTGACCTCTCGTAACCCTTTTGTCACTAAAGCAGTCAGTGTGGAAAACAAAGCGCTCGATTTGAACATAGCCATTTCTTCGCTTGAACGACTTCTTCCGCTACGAAAGACAGGCTTTGAAAAATCTCTCTAGGATGCTGAATGCGTCTTGCCAGAGTCTTTAGAGCGAACTCCTCTCAGAAAGACAGGCCGCGACAGTGTCGTCGATTCCAGTGTGCAGGAATTTAATACAAGTTAATGTGGTCAGCGCCTTAATGAAATGCCTCAGCAGGAGGAGCCCCAAGACCGCTTTCAGCGCTCTGCTGGCAAACTTTGCGAACTGCTCGCCTTTGATCGGGGAAGCTACGCTCGTGCAGGCACTTCCTTACCAACAAAGGAGTTGCCTTCCGCCGATTAACCCACCTCATTGATTGCGTCAGCACTCACAGTTGCCGCCGCTTCAACGTAGTTGAATACCGTGTTGACCCGCATTGTTTTAGCGCCTTGTGGAGCAAAATAAAGGGGTTCGTGGGGTCTATGGGTTCCAGAAGATGTCCTTTAGGTTATGTGGAAAAGAAGGGCATTACCTATTTCTGCTCTCTTTGTCTATTTTATGAAATATTTTCTTCCCGGAGCGAGCCTAATTTCCTGTTTCTTTGTGTTCTTCGCGGCTACAGTTTTCTCGCTCCTGCTAAAGCTTCCTTCCTTTCTCTGACCATAGTGTAAAGGTACGAATCTGGGACGAAAATAAGCTTGCCAACCCACGAGTTCAAACCACTTTTTATTCGCAACTCGGCGACTTTTTTTACCTTTAAGGACTAAAATGCAAATTAGACGGTGACAACGCTATACTAGAGGACTTCAAAGAATTAGTTCATGTGGAATAAAGAAACTCTGTGTATATGCGGAACTTGCGGCTGTTAGCAGTCTTCTTCAAGACTTCTCCAAGTTGGCCCCTGTCTCATTTAAGAGATACCTGGGATAAACTTTGCGCGAAGCCACAAGCGAACAACCGCCGCATAAATAAACCTTTCAAAAATTCATCTAATTTAGTAGCCTGGCCAAGAAGCAGCAGCGCTGTGATGTTTCTCTAGAGTAGGTGACTAAAAATAATATTTTTGCTCTTTCAGCGAGGATAACAAGAAATAGAGAGAAAAATGTTTTTATCGACGCAGTGTATATTTCTAACTCGTTCTCTATCGTTATTCATCAGAACTCTAAATTAGACAGTGACACCAGTTAAAGATGTCTGCATCCCTTAAGGTAGAAATTACATCCAGAGAGTCAAACCCTTCGTGTAGTAAACATGAACATAAAAAGGCGTGTGTCTAGCGTTGGAGAGCTGTGGGCAGGGGCATGCTAGGTGAAAATTGGGTTAACCCCGAATTCCTTTGTCGCAGCTGTTCTAAGTCAACCGATTTATTTGCCACTTGTATACAGCAAGTGCATTTGAGCCCATATAACTGTGCTAGAAATGGACATTATATACTTCGTGTGAAAAAGACACGAGTTTGCAACACTTGCGCAGCGCCCCTGTGTGTTGGCTCAAGCCCAATAAGACAAAAAAGTGTTGGGCCGTGATGTAGGCCTTCCATGAGCGGCAATGTTTTCATAAGATATTATAGGGTATGACTGGAAAATAGGCCAGGTCATTTTAGTCCCGCGCAAGTGGTAAGCATCTCGTCGTTATTATCGACCAATATCAGTCACTTGTATCACTCTAAAACTAACGAAGCCTGTAACGTTCACTATTCCTAGTATCCATTAATTTTCTTTTTTATCCCATCCACGATGGCTTCCTTAAAAGTTTGCCTTTCGAGACGCAGTTGGCAATTTTTATTAATGACTTATGCTCTAGAATGGACCTTGACGTAAACATTGACGCCTTAAACATCGATTTGGAAGGGCTTTTGATGAACCTCCTCACAAACGACTTTTCCTAAATTATCAGGCCTGAATTTAACGACTCAGTTTTTCTATTAAACCACAGCTTTCTCACTAATCGAAAGCAATTTATTTTCGCTATAAAATCTTCATCTTCTTGTTATTTTATGATATTTAGGACATCTGAGGACAATGTACTTGCCTCTATTTTACTCGTACGTATAAACTATTTAACCGCTAACGTGTTTTCTAACGTTTGTACGTTCGCCACCAACTGTGTCATCTACCGCCCTATAATTAACATCAACGACTGTTTGTTTCTTCACTCGGACATTCAGCAGGTATTAGGCTCCAATGTCTTTAAATGTAAAGAAAGCATCTCTTATATCTACGTTTTGAAATCGCAGCAGTGGCGACATAAAAATATTCAGGTACTCATTTGACGCCCAACGTAATATGCTCCTCTGACATAGCTCACGTTACTGAGGCAAAACACGCGCTTTCAGCGTTACTTTCGGCAAACCCTGCGACTAGCGCCTCCATTAGTAAAATCACTTCTTTATTTAACGCTCTTTTGTGCCAGGCTAGAATACGCATCCGCGGTTTAGCACCTGCCTCAAAATAACCTTTCTACAAGTCTCGAAGCAGTGCGAATTTGCGCAGCAAGACTCACCTTTCGGTATATTTTTATGGCGTGTCACTAAAATAAAACGTAATGCAGTACTAAGTGGTTTTAAATATACTGGATAAATGCAAGGAAAAAGGTTGTTGCTAGCCCCGGCATCTGCCATCGCTGCTGGAAGCACCTGAGCTGGGGCAACATAAATAAAGGATAGTAGGCAGCATGTAGAAGTGAAATGACAGAGGTGAGGGGATAGTAGAAAGGACAGGGGGAGAAAAACGTAATGCTAACCTCACAATTCTACAAAAATTGCTTGACTGTTTTTTTGTTTTTTCAGAAGCTCTACTATTATCTCTTTGTTAAGTCAGTTATCAGCCCTACCCACCACAGCATCTCAAACCACACATGCAACGGAAGGGCCTTTCCCCCTCCCCCCTCGCCCAGAGATTTGGAAGTTTTTGTTCATCTGCTGCGAAAACAAGCCCATTTCTTCGGAAAACAATTGTCTCTAAATTATCGCCATGCACTTCAGTTTTGTTGCTTGGTAATCAACAAAGAAAAAATTTTTACATACATTTTCAGAGTTTTTGTTTGGCTGGCAGCTATGCATGCATAACTGCACGGCATCATGAAGGCGCGATGCGTACTAAACATTAAAAGGCAAACTATCGTCGCTCTTACTCTTCGAAGTGCATGGTCATTAACAATGAAATACCTCGACGACATCGAAACCCGCCGAGAAAACAATTATGAGCAATATTTCCCGCATCAAGTGGTATTCGACATAACTGCAACGAGACAGAGAATCGGTGCCTACAAACTTCGAGCCCTCCACGGTGCGAAATGTCCTAGGTTGCCCGCTACACTGTGTTCAACTTGCCGCCGCTATTGAATCTGACGTGAAGAAGTAGCCACTCTCCGCGGTGTTCTATGGCCGGTCCTTTTCTAGCCCTGAGCTCCAATTTCTCTCTTTATTTCGAAAGGAACAAGGAACGCGACAGATCTTGTGACAGACACCGAGAACACAACTTTGCGTGACTTCTCGCAAATAGCTTCTCCTGTTGAGCATCGAGCACCTTTACTATCGCTTTAACCGCAGAGTTTTTTTGTTTGCATGGGCTGAACATGTCGTTCTGTGCGGTGACAGCTATGGAATTGTCGCCTCTGATTTCTATCTGCGTACTTTTTAGTCCATGCACTTCCTACTTCCACGTGTCTATAACTTCCCTCGAATGAGCGTGCCTTACTTGTCTGTACCAAAGAGGAGCGTTTTTACATGCTCCCTTTAATTTTGTCAAGTTTCTACCATGCCAGTTTGCAACACGACTTGCGTGAAAAGCCGAAGAGGCTTTTCTTTAGCGCCTCATTTAGTTCTTTTCTGTGCTTCTTTAATTTCACTCACCTGTCGTCTGGTGGCTCAGTGGATATGGCGCTCGGCTGCTGAGCCGAAAGACGCGGGTTCGATACCGGCTTCGGCGGTCGCATTTATATGGAGGGGAAATGCTAGAGGCCCATGTACTCTACGAAGTCAGTGTAGGTTAAAGAACTCCAGATTTTAAAGAATCCCCCGTTAAAAAACCCGCCGAGCCCTCCAATACGGCATCCCTCATAGCTTGAGTACCTTTGGGACGATAAACCCCATAAACCAACAACCAATGCTTACCTGCTTAGTACGAACGTCTTACGACCACCATGATGATAGCAGAGAGATAAGAACGCATACGCAGTCAAATATCTTCTACATTCAACGCTCGCGTGAAGGCTACACATAGAGCTTGCAACCTTTTTTTAATGACACAGACGCATCACAAAATATAAAAACCGTTTAGGTTCTGCCTTGGGGTCAAGAAAGACGTCACGAGCTGTTACGGCATCACTTTCGCCCTCAAAATGCTCATTCTGCTGGTCTCTTTCGTTACACGACCAGTTCCTACGTTTGTGACATGACCGAAGAGCGCATAGTCGTCTCGGTCACCTTTCTGCTTGCTAAAGAGATACACAAGATGCCTACGTCAATTCCCGTGGTAGGGCGACTTCTCATGTTTTCACTTGTGACGACAACACTTCTTTGGGTGAACTACCGTTTAAGACGATACTCATGCGCTTCAATATCTCTGATGATGATATTGCTCAGTTTGGTTCAGTTGATTTGAGAAACGGTTCACGCCAATATGGATGCAGCTCATGAAGAACTAAGTAAAGGAACCCAAATGAACCGAAAATATATAAGTAGTTTTGGGCGCCTCACCTTCTCTGCGGTAATAATATAAAAGTGATTCCTAAAATAGTATGCCATGGTGTAATAGTTATTTCTCTTTGAATTTCACCGAACCTGTGTTCCTGGTGTAGCTCAATCTCATTCAATTGCGATGTCAGCCTAAGCTCTAAATCACTGCTCTTAATCCTATTCTTCTATACGCCTGATGTGCAATTTCATTTATTTTGCTCCTCCTCACACACACCTCTCCTTTTCAAAACCCGCTTACGAACACTCAACGCTCATATGCCAGAATGTTTTACTACTGCAACCAAGCCCTCTACTCTTAGGCGCCAGTTTTAATTGTCTGGAATCTGCGGAATATTTATCTTACTTTTAAGGAAATACTGAATGTTATGGCCCCAATCTTCCGACTCGCAGCAAAATTATTCTTTTAAAATTTGCCTTTCAATCGTGTCGAATAGTTAAGGCTGCTTTAAGAAACAACGTGGAGCGTTTTTGATTATTGTAAAAACGTTAGTAGCAAAACACTACCAGCTTGTCGAGGTGTGATGTGTGGTATATTTTTGTTATAGTGTAATCTTACAATATGTGAAAGTACTGCGTTCATTAACAACACCTCCTCGAAAAATGCGCTTCTTGGGATTATCTGGGTATTTGGTCATTGAAGTATACTGTCTCCGGGCTGTAAATCTTTCCTCATCATGCTTACGCTTGAACTGTAATGTACAGGCGTTTGCTGCGAAGTGTAAGATGTCGAATAAAATTATTAATTTCTAAATAATGAATGAACGCTCTACGGTAATCAAGCCTCAGAGTGCTCGAGTCATCGGCTCGCACAGAGCTGTCATATTTTACCTGCGGGCACGAGAAACACTGCGCCAAAACATGGATCACTCAATTGGCCATGTGCACTGAGGGTGATGTTGCAATGATATACGAAATGAAGCTTCCGGAGCCTTTCACTACGGCGTCCCTCATAGCCTGAGTCGCCGGAACCAAACCAGAATAAGTGACCTATCCGTATGTGCGTCGTGGTTCACAGAAGCTGATCTGAAATTTTAGGGAAGTTACTCTCGCTTGACAACCAAAGACCAGTAAAAAATAGTCGGGGATTGGCTACATGTGCGTCAATGGTCTGCGATGACCTGCATTTGATTTCTGGCAGCCGTTGCTGCTGATTTCCTCATGTTTTACTTCGGGCAGCGCCTACAGACGCTGCTCTTAACGATTAGCAACTGAGTTGTTTTATATGCTGATAGCCTAATCTATGCGCTTTTTAGTACGCGAGGTGCTTTTCGTCGTCTCTTCACGCCGCCGAACAGCAGCCCCAGCTATCCTTTAATAAACTTCAGTGAGATTATCAGCAAGGCAGCACTCGTGTTTCATTTTGCAACGCTCTGTTATGACTTGTCAATTTATTATTGCGCAGAAAACTTGATAATGGACTGCCATTTACCGCAACTTGTAGCTTGCAACAAAACCATTATATTATATCAAGTTTTGACTTTCTAATTTCAGTTAGATTTGATTGCCAATATTTGTCTCGGTGTTTCGTCCACAAATAACTTCATCAATGAACAACCTGTTCGAAGTACGATGATCCACGAGGAACAGATAGTAACTAACCGTAACTGACTGAACATGCCATTTGGCGACGAATTATCTTGGGCAATTTTTTTTCTCTTCGTTTGACAAAGTCTCACAGAAAAGAAGTGCCCAGCTGCATCCCACATAATTATCAACGAATATTTTAAGCTACATCCATAACCATACCCCTTGCAACAAAAATCGCATCAGATGGCTGGGAAAAGCAAGAAAAATTAAGACAGGGTGAAGAGGATGAAAAGTTGCAGCAAAAAAAAGCTGTTACGAACATCTACAATACTACGGAGGGGATGCAGCAAGCCTTCCCCATCATCATGTCTCATTGTGAGGCCATCCGAGCCGGGGTTCCTGCGAGCTCCACTCCTCGATCATGCAGATCCGAGATATCCGAGATTAGGCGTCGTCCTTGTTGGTAACGTTTTGAGCGAACACTCAACAATATTTCTCCTCGCTTTCAATCTCCCTATAACCTTAGGAGGGGAGTGCGCGGTCCTAGCTCCTGCGTCTAAAGTAGGAGCTTGTATTACCATGTGATAGATGGAGCCACGCACGGGCAGACACTCGGCACCAACCACTCCTGATAAAACATAAGGGCAAAAGATAAGCACAGCCCTTTTCCACCAGAACACTGATGGAAAAAATTGAGGATCCGCGTCAACAGAGAAGCTATAAAAAAGAAAGTTTAGGCTGCTCGCACATTGCGCAGCGTGTTGAGCAAAAAATTTAGGCATCCCTTCCTTTTTTCTTCAATGGGTTCCCCAACAAAACAGAATAGCGCAGCACCAATAAACACGCATTAAAAAAGGTATTCTACTTCTTTGGTTCACAGAGAAAGACTTGAGTTAGCTTAGTTCGGTTGCTGACTGATTATACCGCTTCACTGCTGCAAAAACTATGCAGCAGGCAAAGAAAGGTGTTTCGGTTTGAAACGCGCCATGTTGTCTGCGCAACCTCTTCAAAGCGCACACCCCTAAGAAATCCGGGCGCAGAGCAGGGACGCTCACACCCATTTTTGACCCGCGACAGGTTTCTAACGATTAACCTCCGGCAGCCGATGTGGACGCTGAAGCCTCCCGTCGCATCCAATTTTCACTACTTTTCCTCTCCCTCTTCTCTTCTAAAAATGAACCAGTGAATTCACGTCTCTTACACTTCATCACTCGTCGAATCCGAACCCCTCTCCCTCTTCGCTGTCCCACTGCCTCGTCCCGTTCCTTCCTCTTCCTTAAGAAGGCATATGGGAGTTTCTTCCTTCCACTTGGCCACCTGCCATATGAGGCAGGTGGCACTGCGGACGCTGGCGCAGATGACTCTGGCGGCAACGGTGCGAAACTGGGAAATTAGCTAGCAAGAGCTAGCACCCTAATGACAACATTGCCCCTGATGGCTCTTCGTAGCCTGAGTCAATGCAGAGCAATAAACTATAAAAGCGCTTATCTTTCACAGAGCTCACCCGTAGTCTATGCAAGCCCCATAAAGGCACCCTTATCGCATCTTGCACTAGTAATATCTTGGAAGGCCTTCACCAGCGGCACCATTTCAAGCCGTGCGACATGCCATTGTCAATTCAGACCTCCACATACCACTCAAAATTAGCCTTAGTGCCTTCAATAGAACTTTCGCATTAGTGAGGGGAAAGAAGGGTTCTATGAGCTTTCTTAGCTCATTCTCACAATGCAATAGCGTACGGGTGCGATTTACACAAAACTGGTTGTTCCTTTTGTTCAGGTAAAAGAAACTTCTCTTGGTTGATTGCAATCGGCTGCCGCACGTTGCAGGTGTGAGAACAATATCAGTCCTTCTTCACCCGTATAACCAGAAAGAAACGTGTACGTGTGATTGCTACAATTAAATAATATTGGTAATGTGAGGTGAGGATCCTCAGTATAGATCAATATTGTTCGCTGAATACTGCCAAACAACATTTTCTGTATTAAAACTGAGCTTGCTATCGTCAATTATGGCTTTGAAATGTTTTCGGTTTCTACGGTGCTTTGCAGTCGCTTCTGTTGCCTTAAAAAAAAGTTGAAGGTAAGAAAAACGAGCCAAAGAAGATAAAGAGCCTAACTAACAAATTCGAAAAGCCGACGACACATGCAGCATGGATGGGGTACAGCACTCTGAACGATCACCTGACAGCCAATATCTGTTCCCCGCTTCATTATGGACAATCAATAAACAAGCCCAGAGTGAATAAATATTGCTTCTTCGATCCCAGCCTTGTCGATCCGGGCGCGTTCTCCATTCCACGGATATTGCAACCCAGGGTTTTTCACCGCTGTAGGTGTTCTGTAAACACGCGCAAAGCCTCCGACGAATGAGCTCAGCAAAATAACATCAACAGCGCCTCAGGAATGCAACTGTGCCAGCGCGTCTTTTCCAAGTCGAGCCAAGTGAGGATAAGGCGCGCCTTTACACCACGAAAGCAGAGAGCACAGCCAAAAAACAACACCGAAGGGAAGAAAAATTAGTGTTATTCCCGGCACTTGTTATTAGAAAAGCGATATAAAGTAATGGAATTTTTTCTCAGCGCAGAAACACTATGCTTTATTAGAGTTGTCTCTTCTTCAAAAGCAGTGGCTCAAACTTTGAACTCTCGAGAAGGGTTGAGGAGACGGACCATTGTTGAAAAAAAACTAGTATAGTGGTTCTGGTTTTCTAAGTTTTTACGCCCGCTCTCAAGCACCTCTCTCAAACAAAGGCACAACACAAGTGAGAAAAACGCATGCCTTTTCTTCGCAAGGTGCTTTCATGCACCACTAAAATAAATCTTCATTAAAAAAAACGGTCATACAGCCGCCGAGGAGTCTATAAATAAATAGAGAAGAGGGACGCTTAACAAAAATGGAATACAACAGAAGGTTTTTCAGATGGACATAGTGGAGCGGCGAAAGAATTACCCCTGCTGAGAAAGCTTTACTTCTTTTAGTTGGCTGGTTTGGTTTATGGGGTTTAACGTCCCAAAGCGACTAAGGCTATGAGAGACGCCGTAGTGGAGGGCTCCGGAAATTTCGACCACCTGGGGTTCTTTAACGTGCACTGACACCGCACAGTACACGGGCCTCGAATTTCTCCTTCAAAGAAATTCAGCCGCCGCGACCGGGATCGAACCCGCATCTTTCGGGCCACCAGCCGAGCACCATAGCCACTGAGCAACCGCGGCGGCACTTCTTTTAGTGAACAGGTTTCCGTCGTCATAGTATCGCACTTAAGGCTAGCAGCCGTGCAAGCAAAGTAGAATAATTGAAACAGTGCGGTTCAGGTTGTCTTTGAAGGATGAGGCATGAGAGCACCAACAGCCTGTAGAAAAGGAAAACACTACAATAGGCGCTGGAGATATGGAGTCAATGGCTCTGGGCCAAATGCAGTGAACTGATAGGCATAAAAATTTTCTTGTTCGCCGCAACCCCGAGGTTGTTCGCCGTAACCCCGTGTTCGCCGCAACCCCGAATAATACTGCTAAGAGCATTACTGTGCAGTTTATGAGGTGAACGACAGTTGCGGTTTTCTTTCGCTCTCAGTAGCAGCGTTCACTCACCCGGAAACGAGTGCAACGGGCAAGCAAATGTTCACCGGGCATTAACGCCGTCTGTCCCTGCCAGATTGATGCAAAGAAAAAAAAATGATCTGAGGACTGTAACTCGGAACACACCATTTGTGCTGGCAGAAACACTTTTGCTCCTTGAAATCACAGTCAATAAAAATGGCACAAGCCGCTCCAGCGAAAGCAACACCCTTTATGGGTGGAATTTCTGACACCCTTGTGTTTTTTTCTCTCTCTTCTATGCGTTAATGGGCTGAGCCTCATTTTTAAACAGAAAAACAAAACATAGCGTTTTGGTTGCAGTGAACGGGGAGTTACGTTGCTTTCTGCATGGGAACACAAAAGCGCAGTGCAATATCGCATCAAAATGTCACAGACCGTTTGCTGGGCGCCCTGCAGAATCCTGCTCTTATACTAAATGAGGCCGCCTGGTTCTTTTTTTCTCTGACATTTAATAAACGAGAAAAAGGGTTCCGCCGTTGTTCTGAACAGCACTCTGTGCCAAGTTTTTTTTCCCATGATGCTGCTTGGTTCATGCCTGTTAAATCTTAATGCAACTATACAATATTCATTCACTATATACTATATTCATTAATCTCATGCTGTTCCGTTTAAATCACCTTAATTTAATGCATACAAAACTACCGATTTTTTTTTAATTTCAGGCCTCAGAACATCGCTATTGACTGTCGTGATTTGAAGCGCCATTTCTGATGAACACAACGCCCAAGATTAACTAGACACCTAATAATTTACAGTGACACTTGTGAAGACGAGTGCGCCTTATAGTGAGTAACTAAATTTTAGATATGTGTACCACAGAGCTAATATCGCTAAATCTTTTGTACTGCACAGGCAGACTAAATCGACCATGGAGACAACATTCTACAACTTTCAATAAACATACTTTTCTATCCCCGATTAACCAATAAATCGCATGAAATGGATTTGGCAACCACGAGAATAGAACACTGTAGGTCGGGGCGCAATTTCTCGTATGTCCCCATATCTGGAATCTGATCGCCAAAATACTGCGTATCTGGCCAAAGAATTAGGAGAGAGAAATCAACTTGATTCGATACTTTGAATTCTCAGAACGTTCTCGCCTTTTGCGAAGTAAAGACTACTCCCGATCTCTAAATCACTTTTGCATAATATGCAGTGAATAGAATTTTGGTAACAGTTGTTGCCTATTCCTAGCGTTATCTCGTACAGAAAGTGACGCCGACTCGGAGAGAATTTTCTCGAGATGTGCACCGGCCTTCTATATTCGTTAAATGTTCGCAGTGGCGTAACACCTGCATGAACGTGATATAAAACTTTGGTACTCATTTTTTGCCACCTCATTTTTTCGTGACCTTGTTGCAACTTCGGAACAGAGCAGTCACAAATGCTCGATCTTTCAGTTCGACCTCTCTTGTTTTGAACGCTTAGACGTAAGAGCTGTTTACCGGTGTTTACTGGAGGCATGGTTGAAAATAGAGAGGAGCAAGATTAAAAGATTAAGTTGGGGGCAAGATTCAGTTCACGTAGCTAGATAGCAAAACTGCACTGCTCGTTCAGGCAAGCAGACTTGCCCCGTGTTTTTGTTGTCCGTTCATAGTCCATCACCAGCGACGTGCGACAGTTTTTTGGGTTGATAGGATTCTCTGAACGAACAAACGTAGCGTTTAAAACAGGACACAGGAAGATGAGGACAGGACGGGGCTACAATAGGATAGGATTCCACTCGCTCAACAAATGGATTCCAAGTAAATAAACAAAAAACTTTCCTGTCGTAAACAAGCATCAGTGCGGCAGATTGAATAAAACCGCCAGTTTAATGCACGCGCTCCCCAGCATGCACATTTTCTTCACTTCAGCTTGGCTCTGTCCTCTCGTGCTGCCAATCAATCACCGTGCATCATAGTGTACGCAGAGAAAATGAAATTTATATCCCCAGAAGCGCACTGCCTATTCCACCTTTCCTCGGGGAAGTGTGCCTCGAAGAAAAACAGCTGCATATTCAAACTCGGCAACAGTGCAGCTGCCGGAAAACTGAATTACTGTCTCCGCCACTGTTCCATAAACACTATGCCCAGACGTTTGCATCCTGAACAAGCTCTGTGTTTATCTTACGCTACTCGCGTTACTTATTCAACCTTTCATTTTTCTTTGCGCTAAAGCAGCAAGGAGCGAATACCCCTCAAAGGAGTAAACACGAGGTATAGAAAAAATAACATACCTCGTAAGGCGCTGACAAAGACACAGGAGAAGCAGAGGTGCACAAGACACAAAGGTGCAGAAGGTACAGCAAGGAGAAAAGGCCTCTGCCATTGCTATTTTACGTGCCTAAAATGGGAAAAATCAGACGACGCTGTGTGCCGCAAATTACATATGCATATGTCGATGAAAGTAGTCAGTGTTCCACGGTGTTAAAGACACGACAAGAAAGACTTAGCAATAAAAACGTCTCATATGTGAAACAATAAAATAGCGCCACCCGCAGCAACCGAACAAGGAAGGAACTTGGGGCCAATCGTCCTTTGTTCAACATAACGCCAGGAGACAGGAAAAGAACGCGAGGTAAAAGAACCGTACTTGTCAAGCTACTGCACCACGCCCACTTATCTTACAAATGTGTCACATGCCACGCTATCAATGCACAAAGAGGAATGGTCAACTCTGAAGCCAGCGTTTAAACAGGCTTCAAAGCAGCGCAGCTACTCCAGAGATCACACGTGCAGCTCATTACGGAAAAGCGATAAGTTTCACGGTGAGTTGTCACGAGCTGCAAAAAGCTGTATATCAGAAATCTCCCTTCAGATGAATTTCATTGTCACTCGAATCTTCGTTTTTGTGTGGGGTGGTGTGGAATAGTAGAACTGGTGAAAGGATATGTAGTACAATTTGCGCCAAAAAGAAAAATCTTCCTCGAGTGAAAAATATCTAGCGAAGAAATCCATGCAGCCTTAAAATCAAGAGAAAGGAGATCGCGACACGTTAATTTTATTGATGAGCTTCCAAATGCAACTTCCCTTAGCCTATTGATACCAAATGCGTGGGCATTCTGACGCTTCGTCTTCAATGGGCAATTGAGCAAAACCCAATCTTAATGTAAACAGCACCACAAATTTTATAACATGTCTAGATGCTTTTTGCTCTATTAACAGCGAAACGCGGAAGAAACTTAAAAAGCACAGGTTTTTTTTCTACTTAATGAAAACTAATTTGAAGGTGGCTATAGTTCCATAGTTTTCCACCATAGCATCCATGTTGGTGTTGAAATCCTTGCCAGGATTATAACCTTTGTAGCGTTCCATTTCTTACTTCTTGCAATACAAGCTGAAACTTGTTGCAATCAAAAACTGCTTCTTGGACATTGCGAGTTTTGTAATTTGATTTGTGCAGCAGACGTCTGTCTGGAAGCCGTCCAGGTTTTTAGGAATAATTTCATGCACTAATATGCAACCTCAGACCTCAACTATAAACCTTCTCCTTATAATATTTGAAAAATGAAAAAGGTGTGGTTTATGGGGTTTAACGTCAAACGTTTAACGTTAAACGTTAAACGTTTAATGTTTAACGTATGGGGTTTAACGTCACCAGAGTTTCATTAACATGCACTGATATTGCCGAGTACGTGGGTCTCCATCATTTCACCTCAGTCGAAATGCGAACGCTGCGGTCGTGATCAAACCCGCATCTTTTGGGTCAACAGCTGAGAACCAAAAACCTCGAGGCAACGCGGCGGCTCAATATGAAAAAGAGAGATGGAGTCACACTTCACAGTTACGTCCTTGTTCCCTACGCTTCCTGCGTTGTGTGAATTTTCTTGCGTATCACTGGACAGGTCTCTGCACATCGCTTATTATTATTCATTGTCGTTTCCTTCTGTTGTGCAGTTTTCAACTACTACGAAAAAGAAAATAAAAATATTGCACGCCAAGAATGCACAATTAAAACATCTTCTGCTTTTTAGGTTACGCGTAGGTGAAACATAAAGGAGGTGAATTCCTTTCCTGTCTGTCTGAGACATCTATATCGAGATTCAAACACTCAGAGTTGCATGCTTACTTAAAGGAGCCGTTTTCCTTACTGTTGCGATAGAAAGGACTCTTGCAATTCAGGAATATTAAGGCATATGCTAGCACAATCGATTATAATTGCCGAAATAGTAGGCTGCTGTCCGACGTAACCGAGTGCATGACTTCTTTCTAAACATCTCGCCGACTGGCATTCATTTTATGATGCACTCCGAAGCCTCTCCGCATGACACTAACTTTGTGTTCCACACGGCTTGAAACCACACGCAATACACTTCCGACATGTGGGCACTAGACCACACTGCCAAGGATGGAAGCGGAATGGAACATAAACCGTGCAGCATCCTGCATGATACTTATTAAGCATAGACGTTGTGTGCTCATAGGTAGTGTGAATTCTGTATGGCTAGTAGCCAAGGATACAAATTTTGAACGACGTCGTATAAGAGTGGTCCTCTGGAAATATTGCAGCGAATAGAATCGAAGACGACGCCGACACACAAAATGGCATGGCTACCTTAATGTGTGTCCAAGCAGCTCAGGTTATCAGCCGAATATTGCAAACGTATTGCCAAAGTCCGGTCCTAAATAGCCAAAGTGAAACCATCCATCTGCAATACTGGGCCGGTTTCCTGTACTGCTTGGGTGCTTGATCTTCGTGTTTTTTTGCAGTGTGTAGCGCTATTCCTAGAGGAATGCTTTCACGAACGGAACCGACCGTATACTTTATAATAAACTTTTCAATTGAATTCCGAGTAGATAATTGATCATACTATATTAGAACATTCTTGCGGTACACTTGGTTCATTTCAATATAAGGAAGGACTACGCAACTAAGGCAGGACAGAAGACCTAGAAACGAAAACGCACCCTTGATTTTGTTTCCGTTTCTTTATCTCCTGAACGGTCTTTTTCGAGCAGTCCTACCCTTTAGCACATCTTTACGTTTAGCGTTCGAGGTTTTATTAACAGAAATCTCTAATCTATAACGTCTTACTAAACCCGAATAGAAAGAAGGAAGGAAAGAGACTTTGAGATCAATGAACCCGAATATTGATCTCAAAGAACATTACGCAAAAATTGCTGCGCCAAGTGCATTGACGAGCACGCGTTTCCGCTCAAAAAAATCGCAATGGGAACACAACAGCCGTCCACCAGACACCACAATGTCGTGACATGGTACTCTAATCATCTTCCTTTTGAGCTAAAGTGGGCAAAAACTATAAAAGGAGAACACACCAGTGGTTCGCAAAAAGCACCACGCTTCGTCTCGGTAGATTGTAAAATGTGCCTCGTTAGGTACCTTCCCTCGACATGTCCTTTTTGAAATGGTGCACTTTTTTGTGATGTGTGCCCCTCACGCGATAGGTGTAGCTTTCGCGATCCCTACATTATAGGGCCGTAGAAAATGAGCTCCCTACCTCGGTAAAAGCTGCCTAACAAAGACTCGTTTCTCTCGAACCGTTCACAATAAGCACAACTTGTCAGCACATGAGGAGCAGCCTATGCCACGTTCTTTGAAACGTGACGACCGTTGCTGACAGGCTTTCGCCCCCGGTGTAAATGGTCTATTGCGTAACAAGCAAAAAAGCCAGCTTCTCCTTAATAACTGAGCACTGCTGCTATAGAAAAAAAACGCAAAGTGCTCTGATTCGCAAAAATATAAAACAGAAAACAAAGTTGATGTGCAATGGGGTACTCAGCAATTGCGCGTTGAGCCGTAAAGGGCGAACGTTTCCAGGGTAGTGACTTTGTGCAAAACAAGTTTAAAGGAGTGGAGACGCAGCACTGATATACTCGCCAACATCGACCAGGAATCTTTTCCGATCTTGCTTGTGCCAGCACCTGGCAACAACGACGCCATGTTAAGTTAAAAACAAGCATAATACTAAATACCTCAAAATTCGGCCAGGCCAACCCCGAATTGGACCATGCCCAACACGATGGTGACCTCCAAATTTGGTCCTAGCCATTTCCAATATTTGTCCGGGCCACCCACGAAATTTGACCTTGGCCGAATTGTTCACTCAGGGACACGTGATTGAATCCGCTCCGCAGAGGACAGTTCGATTCGAGTAAAATGCTGAAATGTTTGCGCGGTGTGCGATGTCAGTGCACGTTAAAGAACTCAAGATGGTTGAAATTTGTTATCAGCCCTCAACTTACGACGACTCTCGTAGCCCCCGTGAAGCTTCCGGACGTCAATTTGCAGAAGCCGTACCTTCTCATACCATACAATGTCATTCGACACTGTACCATACCCTGCAATACCATACCATAACATACCATTCCATACCGTCCCATATCATACAATTTCATGCCGTACCATACCATACGATACTGTGCCATGCAATACCATAGATTACACCATAATTACCGGCTTACCACACCACACCTTAACATTTGATACGATACCATACCTTACGTGTTACACCGTTCCATATCATCACGTATTCTACTCGTGTTTTAACCCGTTATGCCGCATCCTCTCGTCTTGCGGTCAGCCGACATCGCTCCTTATGTCGGTGGAAATTGTGTGGCGATTGGCTGGCACGGCCTGGGCTACAATAACACGAAGCCGGTGCCACCGTCCACAGTTCGATCCCCAAAGCACTCGAAAACCACGAGCCATTGAGTCTACGAAGACACTGTGTCCCAAAATTTCTTCAAAGGTACCTGTTCTGAATTGTGAGATCACAAAGCCACGAAGGCGTTGATGATCATTTGGAGCTGTTCATTATTATAAGGGTAGGAATAATACAAGGTAGTGTCCATTAGGTTTTGTATTCCAGTAAACTGGCTGAAACGCCAATGATTTCGAACAGTATCCTGAGAGGTACTTGTGTTTAGCCATAGCATCAATAGTCGTCATTGAAAAAAAAAAAGGCAGAAGTTATGTAATCTCACAATTTTCTGTTTTTTGCGCTGCTACTACGGGCAAGTGCACAAATAAATCGAAATCCCAAAATATGAAAGAACATTAAGGCAATGCATGCAGAGCAATTTTGTTGTCCACACGTGTCCGACACGCGTGCATCAAGAACATTTTTTTTTTTCTGTCACCACCGGCCTGAAAAAATGACAATTGCTGTATCGCTATCCATGCACTCAGCTCTCAAGCCCCGCCCTTCCGCTCTAGATGAACCTTAGGAGAGTGCCTCCTTAAAACCTAGAAGAGGTCAGCCCACGTAGATTACACAAGCACAGAGTGTGCACTTTGACAGCGGGAGCTTCATGATTGCCCTTGGCAACATTCTTTCGAATCAGCAAGTAAAGAAAGGGAGTGTGCATAAACTACTACAATGTCGATGACCCCACTGTTTTTACACCGTAGAAAACCGCTGCTACCTTATCTTCACGCCTACTCGGTGGTTATTTAGTTATGGTGCTTGGCTGCTGACACGAAATACGTGGGTTTGATTCAGGCCATCTCGTTCGTATTTCAATGCAGCAGAAATGCCACAGGCCCGTATACTGTGCGATGGAACTTAATTTTAAAGTACCCGAGGCTGGCAAATTAACCGGAGACTTCCAATACGGTGTCTCTCATAGCTTGAGTAGTTTTGCGGCTTTAAACATCAAGGTAACTAGTGTTCACTTTTGGGCCACGTTTTTACGAGAGGTATTAGCGCTTTCCGGCTCTAATTTTACTGGGAAATGTTCTTCCGCCCTCTAGACTGAAATCCTGCAAACAACACGCTCTGTCACGAGGTTGTATACGTGGTCCTGCGGTTATAACGTTCAATTTTTATGAGCGCAGCTTTCCAACAGCCCCAGGTGGCCTCGCTTTCTACCGTTTTTGTCGGACCATGGCAGATAAATGAGCTCATTGTGCTGGGAGGACATTGTCCCCATTCAACTAAAGTGGCGATTCATACCCGGGAACTTCCCTTTCAATTCTTGCTATGAGGCATTTCATCCTATAGTCAGCGTATGAAAGAGATCGCAACAAATTGTGCATATTCGTTCTGACTTTTTAGCACTAAAAACAGCGAGAGTGAAGCCATTTCTTTTCTGTCGTGGGCTTGCGTGTGTGGTTCCGTGTCTCGTTCCGTGAAGAAAACAGCTAAGCTAAAATATGGTATCATAACTGTCCGCATTTCTCGTGTACATGTGCTTCTGCAGGTCCTTGCGTTTGCTGCATGATCACCTCTACTAGCAGGCATCATTAATGGCCGCCACTGGTCTTTCTCTGTAATGGCGCTGTTTCTTAAAAGGGCTCTTTTTTCCTACTTTCTACTAAATGTTGGTACAAGGGTCACACTAGCTAGAATTTAAAAGCTGTATACTTAAAGTTAATAAAATATGACATGAATAAACACGTGTTTGAAGCGTAGTTCAGTTAAAGCCTCATTTCATCTGTGGCTC
The DNA here is from genome assembly GCF_055824585.1 of Amblyomma mixtum. NCBI lineage: Eukaryota > Metazoa > Arthropoda > Arachnida > Ixodida > Ixodidae > Amblyomma > Amblyomma mixtum. The sequence continues at coordinate 280,675,566 of NC_143012.1, read as the reverse complement.
TCAATTTGCTATTTACTCACAAGTATTGTTTATCGCTGATAGAATGTTCGAAGCAGCTCATTCCAGACGTCATACTTGTTTTCTTTAAAGACGCTCAGTGCTGGCTTGTATGTTTTGGGCGGGTACCACAAATATTGCGATGCTTCCAAAACCCTTACCTCCCGCATTCATCTCACTCTTCTGATAACTCTGCTGCTTCTGTCATGTGGCACTGCGAATTAGTACTGCAGCTCCGAAGTAAAGAAATGCATAAGAAAGCAACCCCACAAAACGGATTTTACAGGTGATTAGTTGATTTGTTCACAGGCTTCAAGGGCAACGATCGAAATTTTCAAGTATGTTATTGCGTATCGGTACGCAAGGCGTGTACCAATTTTACCACTTCCCGCCGTCCGCGCACTGGCTGAGATGCTGGCACTCTAAATAGGTCACCCTGTCGACTGAGGATATTGTACGGGTCGAAATAGTGGCGCAGAAATTTTGCACTCATTCCTCGGCTGCGAATGAAATTCCAGAGGAAAACATTGTCATAAGGCTTGCAAGTTGTGCGGCGTGAGCCTTTATTCTGGCCTTGGTCTGCAGTAGGTCTTCAGTGCGTAGCAGGGCAAGTCGCCGGATCTCCTATGCGCGCTTGAAATTGGCGTCGACATCGACAGTGTCTTCGTTGGTGACGTCTGACAACATTGCGCAGAGCGTTGTAGCGGTCTACCTTCTATATAAGAGCGGCCTTGCACACACACACACACACACACACACACACACACACACACACACACACACACACACACACACACACACACGCACACACACGCACGCACGCACACACACGCACGCACGCACACGCACACGCACACGCACACGCACGCACACACGCACACGCACGCACACACACACACACACACACACAGGCCGCCGCGGTGGCCCAGCGGTTATGGTGCTCGGCTGCTGACCCGAAAGACGCGGGTTCGATCCCGGCCGCGGCGGCTGAAATTTCTTTGGAGGAGAAATTCTAGAGGCCCGTGTACTGTGCGATGTCAGTGCACGTTAAAGAACCCCAGGTGGTCGAAATTTCCGGAGCCCTTCACTACGGCGTCTCTCATAGCCTCAGTCGCTTTGGGACGTTAAACCCCATAAACACACACACACACACACACACACACACACGCACGCACGCACGCACGCACACACACACACACACACGCACACACACACGCACGCACACGCGCACACGCGCACGCACACGCACGCACGCACACGCACACGCACACGCACACGCACACGCACGCGCACGCGCACGCACACACACACTCACACACACACGCACACACACACACACACACACTCTTGTGTGTGGGGGGGCAGTGAGGCCACTACAACGATCGATGAATGCTGCCGGATGTTAGTGTGTTTGTGTCTGCGTGTGAGAGCAGTAGATTTCGCACCCTGATGTATTTTGAGGAATTTCCACCAAGTAAACAGGAACAGGCTAAATCTAGGACACTTTGTGCACTGTCTACACAGCAAGCCCTTTCGAGGCAAATTTAAGGCACCTGGAGACCACCCTGGGCAAATATTTATTAGAACCAGAAGCTTGGGGCAATTCCCAGCGGCCCCAATTTTTCGCGGATACCTAACCAAGCTGCTGAAACCATATTAGGTGGAATGCAGAAGCCCACACGCGGCATCCAATGCACCGCAGCTAGCTTTCTGTCTCTGTTAATTACAGATACCAACTACCTATATGTGCGACTCAGACACCAGTGAGAGCGACTGATAGTTTGAGATCTGAATACTAAAATTCTTGCGCACTGAGTCACTCCTAAGTGGTGTCCTGCATACGGATTACGAGCCAATGTCAAGGGCAGGGGGCTAAACGCGTTCTTTGCGTGGCTCTCAGTAGCGCGACACTCGGTTCGACGCTCTCGAGAGCTCCCTGAAAGCTCACAGCAAGCTTGGCCCGAAACCAAGGCGCCTTAAGTTCATTAGCGGGTTATCTGTCACGCGCTATCTCTTCTTTCTTTCCTTGCGGGCATAATTAGTTTATCCTAATTGAACGCCCGCCGAGGCTCGCCAGGAGTGCGACTCGGGAGACTGTATGCGCGAGTGTCTTGCCTCGGTGAACCGGAGATGCTGCATTTTTTGTCCGTTACTTCCGCGTACACAGCTGGTGCTGCCGCTTTTGTGTCACGCCGAGCGTTGTTTCTGGGGTCGATATTTCTAGCTTTACTTCACCAGCTTTTCAAGAATTCCCCCAGCGCCTATGTACGCATTGGTTTGTTGCCTTGGGCTGTATCATGCATCTTCAGCGGCCTGCTTTTGTTTAAGCGCCGATGGGAATCCACCTTGGTCCGTACACGTGTCACTGCGGTGTACCTGTCCAGTTCTATCTATTATATCGTCCTAAAAATTAGAAACATGCTTTTTGAAAGGTTATCATCAGCTCTTTTTCCGCTGTACCACTGTTTCAAATAAAACGGATGTTTCGACTTTGGAAAATGCAGGAATGACGTCGGTTTGATGGCGATTATATATTTGAGCCAGAAAGACAGATGTTAACAATTAATACATATCTTGTTTTAGTGTTAGTCTCTTTGAGCCTTTTTGACGGGAGAGTTTTTGAGATGATTAAGAAGATGTCATTCCTGTGCTTTTTAAGGGGCGGTAAGGTATACTTCACGCAAAAGCTCAAGTAGGTGCCTATGGCACTGAAGGCTCGGAACTCTACAAGCATTGGTCGTCAGCGAAGATGTTTACTAAAGTGAGCAACGAAACACTGAATGTGTTTTCTCTCCGTAGATTGCAATATCCTGCAGTTCTGAGACTTCAGTAAAAGTACGCAGCCGTTGCCCACTTCTTACTTTTCTGACACCACTGAAGCACAACACTAGGCCGGTGTTTCCATAACTAAGATTTCAGAGTCAGGGCGATGAATAGAGAAAGAGCTCGTGACAACTGGAGACTAAGATCTATGTTTCTTGGCGATCTTTCAAAACTGCGCCGAAACCAACTTGCCTACGCAACATGGTATCAGGGATGCGACGTGTGGTACCGCAGTTTATTTGGGCTTGTTTATGCTGATGGAAGAGATCAGAACTAAGCCCCAATTATCTCGGTTAGTTTTAATGTGGCAGCGTTATAAACCTCGTTGGCCAGAAGATGTGTCGTCGGAAGCTAAAGTCGCAGATTGGCTCGAGTGAAGGACACCACCAGACCGGATGTTACGTCACTTGGGGTAAAGGCATCAACAGCTGCTCATGGAACCAACAGTAGAGTTAAGCCGCCCGGTGAATTTTTGTTTAAGAGTTCCTAAAACTGCAGTGCAAATTTTCATTTTTGTTGACATTACGGAACGTCCCAGACGAGATGATTCTTCGAAGCTAGAGATGTACCCCATAGATATTGCAGAGCTTTTCTCCAGAGATCAGGAAAAGACAACCCGTCTAATATTTTGAATGTATTCATTTGTTTTAAGACATATCGTAAATCCGACTTGGGACTAAATTAGCTATATATTTATAGCGAAAGATTTGAACTTGGCCAAACGTGAAAGACTAGGAATAATATTGTAATTTTTTTTTCTCTCATTCTACTTTATTTTGATCTTGCACGCCACCGAGTGACATATCTTGCTGACATTGGGGCGTTGCTTAGATTCGAAAGTTCCAAGAATAATTTTATTCATCTTTCTCGAACAATATACTTCCTCTCTGCCGCATATTATAGTTCATGACCTTTTTCAGGTAAATAAAGCTGTGATCAATGTTTATGAAGCTCTCAAGACTTTTCAATTGTACACGTGCTTGCTGCTATTATGAATTATAACAAATGTGCTATGCACTACATCGAACTGTTAAAAAACGATGCTGTTCCTCAGACGCCATAGACTACGCTAACTTAAAGCTCTGTTCCTCGCCCATCGCACATTTATATCGCACTGTTGAGAGACAAATCTCCTACAAGAAAAAAAAAATTATTTGGGCATTACCTAGTGATTCAACCATTAGAGAGGCCGATATGCCAGCTCTTAAAAGCAGTCTGAATTAAAGTGACGCAGTGGAGTCTGTAAAGCGAAAATCGGCTGTTCTAATAATCCTTCCCCGCTCCTCACGCAGCCGCACAGCATTTTGCACCACATAGCTAGGGCGCGGCTTTCTGCGTTTTTATTGCATCGTCTGTCACTCATGAGAACAGGCCACCAAGCGCACTACCGTAGTGAAAAGATCAACTGACCTCGAGCATAAAGCGCATCCACCAACATTTCTCACGGGATTCCTACAGGGAAGAAATGCAGCTGAGTCGAGAACATTCCTGTTTCGCGGTTTCTCTGGCGCCTGTGATCGATGGCTGCGCCTCCAGTGCCGACGTTATCCCCACCGAACATCCTGTCACGGGATCGGCGCCACTCCTTTTGCAGCCCGGTGGCGCTCACAGACCGGGGAGGTACTGAAGCCGAACACAGCGTCGAATACAGAAAAGGTGTATTCCAACGGGCAGTCCTTCCTCTCCGTCTCATCCTCTTTTTTTATTCTCCTCATTAAGTGCGCGGGACTGCTTTGCATGAGCAGGATGTACCTCTCCAGGCCAGTGTCTTAAATCCCCTTTTGATAAGCGAACATACAGATATACATATTACAGCTCGCGGCACATAACCGTTTAATTCAGGGCACTGCCATCTGGGACAAAAATCACCATCTGTCACCCGTACTGATCCTGCCACTTCCGCGCACCAGGGTAGAAGATACCGTACGAAGCGTCAAAAGATTCGGCGCTTCGAAAATGTGCTTAGTGTGAATTTGAATAATGTACAAATAAACAAAAACAAATGGACCAATAACGCCCATCGGGCGCAAGAACCGACCGTTTCCTTCATTGCGTGCGGGAAAGAGCAGTCGTACTTTCAGGGAAATACCGCCGGTTTTTCGGGCCTGTGTTCATCGCTGCCCAGTGACAAGATCTCTATATATAGTTTCTGAAATGTTTGCTGTTTATTTTACATTTTTTCGTAGACAGCTTAAAATTTAAATTCACAAATAGACACATCCTCCTCCCGACTTTAGTTCATTTTTTTGCTCTTCCCGAGAATCTTATGTCCCAGCCTTTTCTATAACTTATATATTTCAGTTAGCTTTCTTGGTGCCCTCAGTTAAATAAGCTCATAGATAATTTACTAAATTCTGCCTCCTCAAAGCATAATTAGCTTTTTCATACTGCTATTATAGAGCGGAAGTTTATAAGACAGCATTTCCTTCGCATAACTCATCACGCGGCAAATCACGTTTACAGGAAAAGTCCGCTCAGCCTCGCCTAGCGGCCAAAAAAAAAGCCTTGAAGTCAAGCATTCATTAGGAATTACTAAAATGGTAACTGAAATTCATTTTTTTACAAGTATCCTCGATTTTTCGCTACCTGAACTTCTGAGCACTACATCAAAAGTAAATTACAAAACCAGCAAGGAAACACTGCCATTCGTCCTATCGGTAGGAAAATTGAAGCAGTCGTTAGCACAGCAGTCTTCCTAAGTAAAGCAGAATGCCTGGTTCTTGAGCATAAGCCTAATCTCACGATCATGAGCAGTGCATTAAGCAAAGCTCTCATTATGCTCATTAAACGAACTTCTCTTAACCACTGGAACCGGCTTTCAAAAAATAATACGCTATGCTTGTGACCCGCTCTAAGGGCAAAACGATGAGTTTTGATGAAAGTATAACGGGCTGTCCTCAACCGCTCCTGTTCACTATGTCATTTCCTTTTTCAAGGAGAGAGTTGAAGTAGGTTTTGTGTTCTGATCGATGTGCCGACCACTGAGGGCAGAAGGGGCAATTAAAAGTAAGCATGGTGCTAGACATAGAAAAAAGCAAGAAAGATATTGCCTCACTGATGGCAAAACTTCAGTCGCTATCTGTATTTTGCATAGAAGAGAGAAAAAACACAGAAAACTCGTCATAATCCTAAACAATGACAGAATAATAATTTGCTCACGAAATGACCTGTTAATATCCGGAATGCATCTCAGTCGCATTTATTGCGGGTGGATTTTGTAAAATTTGCAACCCGAAGATAATTATAAAACAAGGAACTATCAGCAGGGGCGTACAAAGTGTGCAGAGGAAACATTTATCGTAACTATTTGCCTCAAGAACATTATTTTTTGTTGAGCTGTCGCAGCCAAAGGAAAGAAGCAAATGGAGAATCCTACAAAACTAAAACCCTTTAAGCGGGTTCACAAGAACACCATTGATTCTTCTGAACCAGCGGCGTTCTCCGAGGCATTCATTCATTCACTTTAAGAATTCCGCCGTGTAGGCTGCACTTCATTTTCAATTTTCTTATATGGCAAGGAGGGCATTAAAGCTTCAGATTTATTTTATTAAAAAATGTAAAAACAAATGTGCTGAATGAATCGAAGAATCGAAAAACTCCAAAACGATGACTACTTCCTTTTTTCTTCCTTGCCAATGAAGGCGACCGGGACTGGAAGAAGCGAGCGGTTCAAATTGTGTGATGTGGACTGCGTCGTCTTAGAAGTAGGGTAACGAAGCAGAAGGTCTCGATTTCCGGCCTGGATATCGCACTTTTTGACCTGACTCTCAGTTTTAAGGATAGCAGCGCCAAGCGTTTCCCACATAAGCAAAGCCGCATGTTTTTATTCCTATAATGAGTCCTTCTCGAGTTGAATTTGAGAGAATCTAGGTTAATGCGACGTCCTAAGATTCCCGGGACCTTAAACTGTACCGAAGAAGGCTGTCAAAATACTGCTGCGCTGGATATATAAAAAACATCTCCACACAGGAAATTTCGAATGTTAATTAATGCTGTAGTATTACCTCAGTCTCACCGCAGGAACGAGTATAAATCTTGACCTACATTTGACTGTCAGTTCAGGAATATCGAAATGAAATCAGAAGCATTGCATGTGCTTGGCTCAATGAAAGCTCTAAGGCCAATTTTAGATTCGAAACTTTCAATTTCAAAAAGCGCGAAGCCAATTCTTAAGAATGCAATTCTTCAGAAGCTATATGTTAAAAAAAAAAAAAAAGGTTTGTTTTTTGCTATTCTTGTTGACGTTCATGGCGTCCAAAAATCTGTTACACAATATTTCCATAAAAACAGCCCGTTCAGTAAAACAACCAGCCCCTGCTCCCTACCACCTCATGGTAGAGGTCTTCGATTTTGCTATTCGATTTTGGTTAATGCAGGAAAAGCTAGATTTCGAGATTTATAGAAGCAGATGTGTTTGCATCAAAACCAAAGCTCAAGGGGCTAACAGGAGTGGCTAATAGGGGAATTGAGGCACCTGAACTGTTAGCAAAAATATATTTTCACTCATTTCCAAAGCTTACCAGAGAACTGAAACCACACAGCGGCTGTAATCTACTTTTCAACTGAAAACAAAATGCCGTAAGTGCTAACGCATGCTTAAGGCACTGATTGTATTACTTGTCATTTGGTTTTATAAACACACCCTGCAAGCAGTCCTATTTAAGTGGTCTTACTGATCAAAGAAGGAAATAATGGAAGAGCTCAACGACTTGCAGCTTCGGAAGATCAACTGAGAGAACATTCAACCAGGCACCAGGTATGTGGATTCTGGAGTAGTGTCGCCTGGCATCATCTAATACGGTTTCTTTCGGACAGCCACTCGTTTTTCATCTGTCGACGCAGGAAACGACAGCGTTATACACCAAGGCTCTTAAGTGCACCATTCTAGGGTCGTGAAGGCGGTCATTAATTGGTTTGAGGTACCATGCGCCGGATTATCTTTAGTTTTCCCTTTCATTCCTGTCTTATTACTTCCAACTCCTCATATCGGCAAACAGCTACGGCAGCATCCTGCCCTTCCCCTGTATTTGTATTTTCTGAAAATTGCCACATAGCTAATCCACTTTATTGCAGCGAGTGTTTCCTCTTGAGTCCCGAATTTTAGGAAAATCTTCTATTTGGAACTGCTGACATGGGCAGCTAAGGTGCAGTCGATGAAGCGTGGTGACCGGGCGCTCACCCAAGCACAGGCAGGTTCAGCGTTAATTATTAATAGTCGGGAAGAATATGTGTTGTATTGTTTCCTCCTTGTTTTCTCTGAGTGAGACTCAAGGCTCAGCATTTACATTTCGCTACATTATCGCCCCAGTGGAATTCTAAAACAGGTGCTATTACATGGCGAATTTTGTCAATGCACGAAAGTAGATATGTTTGATGTTGATCAGCCAAATTAACGACGCCGACGAATGGCGTCGTTCTTTGCAGCCTACGCTCTAAACCGCTTTCTATGCGTCCGTATTTATTGGTGGACTGGGTGACTTGTTTCCCTAGTTGGAGATGTTCCTTTGGTAGTTTTAGAACCTCAACCTAAACCTCCGCCCACGCATGCCATTAATACCTGCCGCAGTTAAAAGGCGCCCAGCGGCAACAAGAGCTTGCGTAACTCCTGAGAAATAGCCACAATGGAAAGAAAAATGCCGTTGGTGACTTCAGGGACGAAAACAGGAATGCCGATGCAGCCTACTCGTTTATCATGAATTGAGTGGTGTGGCAATATTAATAAAAAAAAACTTCCTGCCTTTTTTCTGGAGCTGCATCACCAACCCAATATTCACTACTTACGCATACGACCAACTTGAACTCCGCATTTTTTTTGTGGCGGTCTTGGAAAATCGCCTGGCTGTATACTGAAGAGAATGCAAGTGTGCGCAAGGCTTGTTTGAGAAAAAGCTGAATTTCGCTGGCCCTTTCCCGCAGCCTATAAGCGTCAGTCTGTGCTTGTCACAAAATAAAACGTCTACTGAGCGTTTCGGCACAGCGCTGTGATCATTTGTAGCATTTAACATTGTTTTCGGATGGCTGATTGCATTTCTGCAGTGTGGCTTATAAAATAAAAAATTGCGAAATAAATCGTAATTACTTAGCAGCCGGGTGCAGCAAAAACTCTCAAGAAATCACAAATAGGCTAAAACGAATACACGAACCAAAACTCTTATAGCATACAATAATCAGGAATATACATTTACTTATCTAGTCTCAAAGAATTTACGACAGGAGTATGTGCAGGAACATTGAAGTGCCCCATCTCGTCTTTTATCAACCACTGTATGTCTTGTTCGATCCTTAGTAGAAGAAAAACAAAACTAAATTAAAGTCAGGGGCATCCATGCACTAACCACTTGGCGTGACGGAAATGAATGCTACACTGATAGAATAACTCTTCCAGGAGGTATTTACCTAAACACGTTTCACACCGCAAATAGCGTCCTCTTTGTGGTGTCCTCTCTCTGTTGTCTTCCTAATAACGGTACATGCAATCTTTAAAGGATGAATGACTAAATATCACAGCACCATGTTCTACTAAACTACATTCGTAACTTTATCCCAACAAAAGCAATTGGATGGGTTCGTACGCTTATGTAACACTGAAGAAAACAACGTGACTGTCAATATTCATCGCTTGAGCAATTGTATGCTTTTTTCCTCGCGTCTATAAGTTGAGGAAGCAAATGTATTATGCAGACGAATCGCCAGTTCAGCACTCGATGGCTGAGCTGGATGGGCAAGCTTGAAGGACAAAGCTGATGATTTCAATAGAAGCCTGCTTTCTGAAACCTTCTCCAAATTCACCGTCGCGTCGTGAGACAGTGGTTATACTATTAGTGGCATGAAGTATTCGCATAATTTATTCCGTCCTATTTAAGAGCTCCGAGAATTAAAAGTTTTGAACGCTCCACAAACTAGCGCCCCTTCGTCCATCGTACGATCTCAGTCGTGAGTGCCTCGTTCTCCAATTATTCAAACACCGAAGCGGCTCCAGAAGAGTTTTTCGGCTCGTGCTTTTCTCTCTCCTCCTAACAGTCACCTCTCTGACCCAGTTTCCGAGCTCGGTAGAGCAGTCGAAGTCGTCACCTTTTGGTGCTTAGCCGTCTTCACCAAGAGAGAACACTCTCCACCTCCCTCCCCACCCCCCTCCTCCGTCAAACGGTGCCCTGAGTCTATTTGTCGATAAGGCAAGGCAATGTGACATCGCCGTGTTCACGGTGGTGTCTTATCTCTTATGTACCTTAGTGTGTTACCATCGTGCGTCCTTCGCCAGTCCTAACGCGGGTACATGCCGCTGTTCAGTTTTATCCGTAGTTCTTTATCTGTTTCTGTTTTTATAACTCCGAGCTCTTTCGCAGTTTTGTAACTTGGCATTCAAATCACTCTCCTGTATTTGGCAGAAATTTGAACTTGTAGTTTTTTTCTGGTTTCCGCAGGGGTCCTCATTCAGATAATATTCTTGTTTTACCCCAAAACATTTTGAAAAGACACTTTTTTATTGTTGTTATTGTCTAGTTAATATTGTGAGTTTGCAAGAGCTGCTCTTATTAGGAGAGAAAGCATTGTTAACAGACCACGAATTTTGTTTTTCGCTCCGAGCATGTTTTTTTTTTCCTTTTAAGATTCACGCACAACAGAAAAATTGCTACCATGTGACCTGCCCAGCACGGTTCGGAAATTTTATAGAACATTGTATCCCAGTCCACTGAAATGAATTCTTGAACGAAAGCTAGGGATGACTTCCATAAAATCTGTACGTAGTGCATAGGTGCGGCTTTTAGCAGGTTTGTCCACGCGCCTTCAGCAACTCCAAAGTGGCCTTCTAAGTGAAACACAAAAATTTGCCTGCCTCTGTGAAAGCTGAAATCTCGACAAAGAAAAAATATTAACAGCTATACATACGACAAGAGCTCAACTACAATTTTATAGCATCGTTTTTTTCTTTGTAAAATCTGGTTGGACGAAAGTATTCCAGCGCTAAAATATTCACAAATATGTCGAATTGCGGTTACGTCGTAAGCTTGGGTTTTGCAACGCTACAGCTACTGATATCATTTCAAGTTAGATAATTAGACCTCAATTTAAAATTACGTGCAAAAGAGGAATCATCCGGGTCAGATAGTACATAATTTGATTTGATTGATATGATTTATTTTCTAAAACAAGGAGGTAAAAGTTTGTGGTGGAAGGCAAGGGGAAGAAACTGCAAAAAAGGCATCTTGACTGACCCCAAGTTCTGTTTACAAAATTAGCAGCATAACTGACAGGACGTAGAAGAAGGAAGACCAGTGCTGGTGTGTGTTTTCGTTCTTCTAGGTCCTGTGTGTTGCGCTGCTTATTTTACATAGATAAGATTACATCTTACTCACTCTTAACTCTTCATGTAAAGGTGTCAAATATTCTTAGATCAGAAAGCAAATCCTCGGAATCGCTCATACGGAAGCTCTAAAGGTGCTAAAATTATATCGCAATGGAGGGTTTCTGTGCTTTAAACACCAAGTGGTCATTACATGTTTGTTTTCGTCTTCACTTTCTTTATGCACATATCGTAGAGCCTGTCAGAGCACCACGCGAATTACGTGTGACCGGAAGATGCACCAGTGATTTCCTTCACACGTAAAAATTTTTATTCTTTGTAAATAAAAATAGTGATCGAGATTCTGCTGAGGTCAACTCTTGCAGAAAAACCTATTTGGTTTGTCTCGATAGTTTCACAGGATCACACAAAAAAAAGTTTGTTGCAGGCAATGTCCTCTCGAAGAACTGCCGGAAACACTTTCTGGCTTTCCCCTTGTAATCTTCTTTGTAATTTCTGTTGTTAATTTTAAGATTTTCACTCACGCGGTAAATAAATTTAATTTTGCATTCCCCTTCATTCACTTTAATGAACAGATATTACAACTAGGGGGGGGGGGGGGTCTTTTGACGTGTTAAGAGTTTAGAATGAAGGCGGAGGTTCTGAACAGTCAAGGTTATGCAAAGCCGTTTAATCCGTTGCGATATACACCTTTCGTCATTTTATAGTACCTGGCGCTCATAATTAATTCCTTGTCGTACTTGTTCCAGTGCTCGCTGTAATGCGCCAACTCAAAATCGGTCACAAACGTGCTTTACTGCGAAGGGTAGTACAGCGAATGGAAGCACGTAGATTGCAGAAAACGCATTTATTTACTGGAAAGGAAATCATATAAAACAGAGGCCGGTACCCACATGTGGAATAAACCGGAAACGTTATAGTGGCCAGAGTAGACGTTAAAGCGCTAAAGGCTTAAAAGGCTTTAAGGTGCTAACGACAGCGTTAAAGGCCCCGTTACACAGAAAATCCAGCGCAGGAGTTGTCGGCGTCGGCGTTGTGACCGAAAAAAAATTAAGCAGTGGATTAGCACTCGTTAAGCATGGACATACAAGCGAAAAGCTGCAGTTGTGCTTGATTTGACGTCATGGCTGTCGCAGTTGCCGCAAAATGCACTGGGAGCACCACGATAACGGTGGAGCAGGAGGAGGAAAACTTTTATTTCCATTTACAGTGAGAGGGCGATGGGGCGAGCCGGAAGGGCCCGCCCCTTACAAACACTAGGAGGGATCACTTCCGCAGCGGCCCGGGCTCTAGCTACCAATGCCTGTTGGGCATGGAGTTCGGAGCAGCCGCGCAGGGCAGCTTCGAGGTGTTCGGCAGTCCACACACTGCCTGTACGGAGGCGGAGGAGGAGACGCGCGTGTAGGGAATACGGTGCTCTCTTAGAAGATTGCTTTAGAGACATGTACTGTGGTGTCCATTCCTTTCGGGTGTACACCAAAATATGAGAGACGGACATTTCCTTTCCTTCAAACCAATTTTCGTTTCATTTTCTTTAAGGCCCTTACGGCAAGGTTCGGGTATGCACAGAGATGTGAGAGAGACAGGCGTTTCCTTTTCTTAAAACCAATTTTTTTTTCATTTTCCTTGTCTTACGACGCGGTTCAGGTGTCCACCTAGATATGAGCGTTTCCTGGCGCACTGTTTGTCTTTTATTTATTTTTTATTTGGGCCGCGTGTGACGTCACTCGGTTTCACGCATCCGCAGCTGTGGCAAATCTTGGCTCCGACGGCTCACTCGAAGCGCGGCTGTGGTGCGGGTAATGAAGCCTTTCGCTTCAAAATCACGAGCATGACTCTGGAGGATGATGTCCAGAGAGCAACACAGGAGGCAAGTTGGCCACCTAGGTCACGTGACATTGCGGCGTCAACACAACCTGCCCAACTGAGTGTGAGCAAACTGCCCACCGTGGCAGGTGTCAGTAAATTAATTATTAGACACTCGGAAAAGGCAACCTGGGCCGCACAAGCCACACAGCTGGGAGCGCTTGCCATCGCAGGGCAGTGGCGCATCCCTTAACCGCTGCAGCACCGCTCCAGTAGGGGTACGAAGACTTCCACTGATCTAAGAATGCAAAGTAGAAAACGACCTTCTGCATATATGGGAACTAATTCATTACTCAACATGTCATACCCTTCAGGCGGAGCTTAAATGTCCCCACCATTTTTTTTTTCAGTGTTGCGTGAAATAGTTTAGTTTGCAACTTAATCAATTCGCATAAAATTCAGAACTTTGCAGTTCGACTTCCTCATTCGAGGCGCCAAAGCTCAGAAGCTTAAGAAATCCTTGTTTAGCGCTGAGAGAGCAGTCTGGATGCGACCACTGGCGCTATTACATCATCTTATGGTGGATATCATACCACCGACTGTGGTTAACATCAGAAATGGACAGCAACCTTGATTATCATAATATGTCTTCACTGAACATCCAATAGAAGCGGACAGCATGTACCTATTTTCCAGACCACCACTTTAGCTTGAGATCATGCGATGCAGATCACAAATGAGATACTTCACTCGAAACTCCCCGATATGCGGTCATCAAAGAACTAAACTATTGATGTGTGACAGGAAAGTAAAGGCTGAAAAAATAAAACACCATCGAGAGGGCTTCTTAAAAACTTATTGTTGTATTTGGAATGTTGTAGCTGGTGTGTTCTAATCTGGATTATCACGGGAGATATTAGGGCTAACGCTGCTTCAACATTTACTTTGTGTGTACATGCCTGTGGTAATTCCCAACAGCACAAAGAGCGACATGTGCAATATTGCTCGGAGCTATAGTACAGGAACAACAAAACTTTTCTTAATCATCAAGTGTCTTCTCATGGGATAAAAGTGGGAGGAAATTCGTATACAACAAAATACATGTGCAATAAAAGCTTTCATCGGCAGCTTCATTACACATATTTTTTCTACCATGGAAATTAGAAAGCGCTCACTGCAGAAGAATCGTTATAATCGTACACTTTGCCCCAAATTTTGCGATTATTTTCATACATACTAAAAAGAGTAACATCTAGAACACAATTTACCAGCAGTGGTCATGCAAGCCGTGAAGAAAGAAAAGATATCCAGAGCCAGGTGCTGGAACTAGTAAGAGATTATGCCTGCTTAGGGCAAGCAGTGACAGCTGATTCGAATCATGTGAGGGAAATAACTAGAAGAATAAGAATGGGGTGGAGCGCATAAGGCAGGTTTTCTCAGATTATGGGTGGGAGTTTGCCAATATCTCACAAGAGAAAAGTATACAACAGCTGTATCTTACCGGTACTGCCCTATGGGGCAGAAACGTGGAGGCTAACAAAGAGGGTTCATCTTAAGGACAACGCAGCGAGTTATGGGAAGAAAATGATAGGTGTAACGTTAAGAGATCGGAAGCGGGCGGAGTGGGTGAGGGAACAAACGTGGGTTAATGACATCCTAGCCGAAATCAAGAGGAAGAGATGGGTTTGGGCATGGCATGTAATGAGAAGGCAAGATAACCGGTGGTCCTTAAGGGTAACGGAGTGGATTGCAAGAGAAGGCAAGCGTAGCAGGGGGTGGCAGAAAGTTAGGTTGGCAGATGAGATTAAGAAGTTTGCAGGGATACGGCGGCCGCAGCTGGCGAAGGACAGGGTAAATTGGAGTCTAGACATGGGAGAGGCCTTTGCCCTGCAGTGGGCGTAGGCAGGCTGATGATGATGATGATCGCATGTACAGGCGCGATGGAAAGAAATCCGAACAGAGCAGACCCTAGGCGCTACACCGTTCACATTTATTTTCATCGTGCTTTTACTTCGGTGAGAGCAAAAAGAAGCTAGGGTTGTCCGTTATGCAATCTAGGTCGACTATAATGTCTCCTTCTTGCCGTCCAGGTAAAAGCGCGATGAAAAGAATTTCGAACAGCGCAGCTCACGGGCGCCGCGTTGTTCGCATTTCTTTCCATCGCGATAGTACAGTCGCGGGTAAAAAAGATTAGCACACGAGACGGAACACCAGAGCGCCGGAATGACAACGCGTGGCGCTGCGGGTGGCGAAGAGGCTGATAACGAGAGTGCCGGTCCGTTCCCATTCTACAGTATTAGGGGGGTTCAGTGGACTGCCACGGACGAGCAAAATTACTGGCTAAAAGCAGCGCTATCAGCTATTGTTCCCGCGAGTTCCTTTTGACAAACCATCGCGGACATAAAAAAACAGTAATAAAAAGAAGCCATCTTTGCTTGATAACCGAGCCAAAATAAATGCCGCATGCGCAGTCACGTAGGGTTGGCACTTCAACGACCGGGGGTGCACGCTTGATAAAGCTTACTTCCTGCCGTCCCCCCCTAGGCCGCAAAACATGGAAACGGCCCGATAAGCAGGTCTGCGTACCGCAGCGCCGCGTGGTGAGATATACGAATTCTAATCGCCAGTGATCTGTGCTAATATTTTTTGCTCGCGACTGTACCTGTTCGCGACCCAAGCGATATCCATTGAATAAGCTGTGGAAGCTTGTTCGGTTTACCTTTCCCAACAAAGGAAAACTCGGCGAATGATGACGGGACAAAAACTTGAACTTTTGGCAGCGAATGCGTCGGCACAAGTAACATAAGACACCCATATGAAGAGTAAAACGTTTTATGCAGAATAAAATGCAAACGTAAGTACTTGCAATAACATTTTTCACGTGATCGTACAGTTTAAAGAAAAAACAAACACGTATTTCTACGTCCGCTACATGGCGGTTCAAGCAAGCGGACGGGCGTCGCATCGGTTCCGCACATTTTGAGCAAATTCCACCGGACCAAATCATTCTCGCCACCTGATTTTATTCGGAACGGAAAGATATCAAGTGCTGGATCCCCAGGATAGACATTTCAAGAGGTAGGACCAGTTTTCGGCTTTCTACCGGACTTGAAAGTTATAAAGCGGGCGCCGGCCCGCTAACCCTAACGGGCCACCCAGCTCGACATCGTGAGAGCATGGGCCGCTAACCTTGTCGACGACGCCGACGCCTAGCATCGACGCCGTTTCAAAGACGGACCATATGGCGGGGCCCAGCCAAGACAACGATGTGCCAGCACAATCGTCAAACGTCCTTCTCAACGAATTCCAAGTGATGGATGAAGACGACTTCGGAGACGCCGACTTGGGAAGTGAGGACGAGATCCCGTCCGACTCCTCGTCGAAGCCAGCCGGGTACAACAACGATGCCAGCTGGGAGCTTGTACAATCCAAGCGCCAGAGAAAACTTCAAAGGCGAAAGGAACGCAAAGGCACGGGAACCGGCCCGGACGCCAATCCTCAAGACGGAAAATTACCGGGTGATGCGACCGGCTGCAACAAGTATGGATCAAGGGGGCAGAGCAGGCCTAGGCGAAGAATGCCGCCACTCCCCAGAAGCGACTACAAGATCATTATTCGACCCAAGAAAGGACTCATGGTGAAGTCCCTCACCACCCACCAAGTAGCGCGCGCAATTGTCATGGCGTGCGGCCAGCAATGTAAGGACGAGGACCTACTTGTAAGGCTTCGCACCGGATCCAATATCATTATCGTTAGCACTCCGCACGAGCAAACGGCTCAGCTAGTGCGGCACATTACCCGTCTCAAATTCGACGGAAAGCCTTATGATGTAAACGCTTACGTGGCAGCACCGGAAGACGTCCTGCGCGGCGTCATCCACGGTGTAGAGCCAGGTACCCCTCCCGAAGAACTTAAAGCACACCTACGGGTCAGAACTCAAGGAGTGACCATACTTCAGGCAAGGATGCTCGGAAAATCCAAGACGGCAGTGCTCACGTTCGACGGCCCAGTCTTGCCGAAATTCGTCATTTATTACGGAGGTGAAGTACCATGCTACCAGTACCGCCCCACTAGGCAAGTGTGTTACGTCTGCTTCCAGCAAGGACACCGTTCCGACGTGTGCCCCACACCGAACATTATTGTGTGCGGACTGTGTGGAGTTTCAAACCCGCCCGCCGACCACGAGTGCACGCCCAAGTGCATAATCTGTGGCGAGGCACACCGGACCGGATCCAAGGAGTGCCGAGAGAGATTGAAAAAAGCCAGGCCAAAACCCACAGGAGAAAGAGGACGGAGCGACCAACGCGGGCGACCACCCAAGCGATGGCTCAGCTCAGAGGGAGAGACATCGAGGAGCCGATCGAGGTCCAACTCCTTCCCGCCTCTACCACCAGCCGGCCCACAGGAGGGGGAGAAGCAAGAGAAAAAGAAAAAGAAGAAGGTTTCCCAGACAAGCGGCAGCAAGGTGAGCTGGGCTTCTACCACTGCTTCGCACTCGGTAGGAAAGGGTAGTAACATAGACAACACAAACAACAAAGACAGTCGCGTCACAGAACCGAAGGACGCGAACAGCGATGCGCTCAGACGCGAGCTAGAACTCGCTCGAATCAAACAAAACGAGCTCGAACGCAAAGTTGAGGAACTCACAAAAACACTAAAGGACCAACAGCGGGAACTCGACACGACTAGAGCACTTCCAAAACAACAACCACAGGCATCGAATGAAGGAGACCTTGAAACACGAATGCAACAGATGATGCAGCAGATGATGCAGGATATCATGCAGCAAATCCAATCGCAAATGCAACAGATGCAAGTACAATTCCAAGGGCAGATCGCAGAGATCAGAAGCGCTTTTCGAAAACAAAAACATACCGAAAACATTAGGGAAAAAGCGTACAACCGTCCAGCGCTAACAGCTTTCGCAAGCGAACAAGGCAACAGCAGTGACGCGTAAACATGATCAATACGTATCGGCAAGAACAAGAACACTTAGATATTTGGCAATGGAACTGCAGAGGCTACCGCAAAAAGCAGGCCCTTTTAAAACAATATATAAACACACAACTGACACCTCCTGATGTAATTGCGCTCCAAGAGACTGGAATCAAGCCGACCTTACAAGGGTACGAGGTTTACGAGAGTCAAAACGAAGGTAAAGCGGCCGTCCTAGTCAGCAAAACCATTACCGCCATCAGGCACGATACCATCGCCGACACCGACATCGAGCACGCGCTTGTTGAAATTATTCCGAAAAAGCGACAGGGAAGCAGCACGTTCTTACTTAACGTGTACAGCCCGCCGAGACAAAGAAAAGCCAAACTCTTCGAACTGTTCTATGGAGCGCACAAGCTGGCCAAAAAAAATGCACTCATCATCGTAGGAGATTTCAACGCCATGGACAGGAGTTGGGGATACCAGAAACAAGACATCAAGGGAAGAACATTAGTGGAAGTAGCGGAGTACTTTGGCTGCAGTCTAATCACAGATCCTGCGACCCCCACGAGAATCGGAAATAGCGTGAGCAGGGACACATGCCCGGACCTCACCTTCGTAAGGAAGAGCAGGGAGTCACAGTGGGAAAACATGATGGAAAATCTAGGCAGCGATCACTTTATCCTCCGGACACGAATAGCATCCGACACCATAAGACGCCAGATTGGACAGGCGAAAATCACTGACTGGAACGCGTTTCGCGGGGCTTGCAACAAATCTGAAGGCGGTATCCAATCACTGGAGGAATGGAGCGGCATGCTGAGAGAAACGCGACAACGATGCACAAAAAGCCTAAGGAGAACGACAGCAACGCCTGAAGTAGACGCCCACCTCCTCAGACTATGGGAAGCGAGACGCAGTCTCACCAAAAGATGGCGGAAGCAAAAACACAACAGGAAACTAAAACTAAAGATAGCAGAAATTACGGCAAAGGCGGAAGAATATGCGATGCAACTCGCGAAACAAAATTGGGACCAACTCAGCGACTCGCTTAGGGGAACTCTAGGCACGGCCAGAACCTGGAATCTCTTAAGAGCACTAATCGATCCGACCAAAATAAAATCAGAAAACAATAAAGCCATCCACAGGTTCATCCACTCCTTCGAGGGATCAGACATCACCCTACTGGAGAAGGCACGAGAAAAATGTTTCGGCGATCACAACCCCCCGCGATACCAAGGAACGTATCGAGGAGCCGAAAACGAGAAACTCGACCGCCCCATAACTGTGGAAGAGGTTTACGCGGCCATAAGAAACACCACCAGAAACACGGCAGCCGGAGCGGACAGAATCGACAACGCCCTAATCCGCAACCTGAGCGACGACCTCATACAAGAGCTCGTCAGCTTTCTTAACAAACATTGGGAGGCGGAGACGGTTCCCGAAGATTGGAAACACGCCGAAGTAATAATGATACCTAAACCTGGTAAAAAGCTACAAATTGAAAACCTCAGGCCCATATCACTCACGTCGTGCCTTGGCAAACTTTACGAACGGGTGGTAACTTTAAGACTGCAAAATTACATGGAAGACAACGACTGTGTACCACATACCATGTTCGGCTTCAGAGCGAAGCTCTCGACGCAGGACGTTCTCCTCCAAATACAAGAAGATGTCCTGCGAAACGTGCCTCGGACGGGAGAAAATGTCATAATGGCCCTGGACATCAAAGGGGCATTCGATAACGTCAGCCACGAAGCGATCCTTACGGGCCTAGACAAGCTGGATTGCGGGCGCAGAATCCACGGCTTCGTCAAAGCCTTCCTGTCCGACAGAACTGCCACCATCGGCATAGGAGACCTTCGATCGGACAAAATTCGCACTCCAAATAAGGGAACACCCCAAGGGTCAGTTATCTCCCCCTTACTTTTCAACATAGCTATGATAGGCCTAGCTCGAAAACTAGAGAACATCGAAGGCATCAGGCATGCAATGTATGCTGACGATATAACAGTCTGGACAAACACGGGTTGTCTCGGAGAGAAGGAAGAAAGGCTACAGCAAGCGGCCTCTTGTGTAGAGCAATACCTCGCAGAAAGAGGACTCGCATGCTCGACCGAGAAATCGGAACTGCTGAGAGTCTGGAGAGGCAAGCAAAACCGGACCGTCCCAACCAACGAGGACCTAAAACTCAACGTCTACCTTGACGGGACACCTATCCCCGAAAAGACAACAATAAGAATTTTAGGCATGTGGGTTCAATCCAACCAGCGCAGTACTCACACTTTTACCCTGCTCAAAGCAACAACACTACAAGTCTCACGCATGATCACCCGCATCACCAACAGGCGACATGGCATGCGTGAAGAGGACACACTCAAACTAGTCAGAAGCCTTGTAGTTAGTAGAATCACGTACAGCCTACCCTACCAGTGCCTCAACAAAAACGAAATACAACAAGCGGATGCCCTGCTACGCAAAGCGTATAAGACAGCGCTCCGACTTCCGCGCAACACGTCAACCGAAAAACTCATGGCCCTGGGATTACATAACACCTTTGAGGAGCTACGAGAGGCGCAGCTTGAGTCGCAAAAACTCAGGCTGTTGCAGACAACGACTGGAAGAGCGCTCCTGCAGAGGCTCGGATACCGCGAGCAGATGCGAGAAATGACGAGGACGGCAACGATCCCCGACGAGCTTCGCAAGACCCTCAAGGTAGCGCCAATACCAAAAAACATGGATCCCAATCTCCATCGAGGCAGAAGAGAAGCGAGGGCCGACTTCATCGAAAGAACATACGCTCCTCAAGCCACGACCGTGTATGCAGACGCGTCTTGGAGAGGAGGAGACACCAAAATCGCTGTGGCGGCGGTGGTCGATTCGTCTTTACGCGAAATGACCAGCGCGTCTCTCCGAGGCTGCACAGCTGCAGAGTCCGAGGAAGTAGCCGTTGCTCTAGCGGTGGCGGAGGGCTATAGAACCGGGCGGTCGCTAACAATACTCACCGACTCTCAAACAGCCTGCCGAAATTACATGAATGGCAGAATAGGTCGTCACGCGCTCCGTATACTCCTCGCAGCGAGCGACAGAATTAAAAACCAGGAAGAACAAAACGACAAGATCCCACACAAAATTGTGTGGGTACCGGGGCACACGGGGGTGGCAGGGAACCAAGAGGCCGACAGGATAGCTCGAGGATACATTACTTTCCGAGCATCCGATGAGCCCGCGGAACTCGCGCCAGCACCCAGGGATTACTCGGCCATACTACAAAACTACAGAGGCAGAAGATTGCGGTATCCCCCACCGCACAAATCTCTCAGCAGAGAGGAAGCTGTCACTTGGAGACAATTACAAACAGGCTCTTTCCCAAACCTACATATACTAAACAAAATGCACCCTACCATATACGCGGACAAATGTCCCTGGTGCGACGGAAAACCTACTCTCTATCACATCACATGGGCCTGCCAAAAGATAGACGTGGTCCCCAAAATACAAAACCCGAGTGCGGAGCAGTGGGAGACTCTGCTGTCCAGCGACCGCTGTGAAGACCAAGAAGGTCTGGTACAGCGAGCTCAACGGGCGGCAGTGGCCAGCGGAGCCCTGGACTGAGGGCAACCGACCACTGATTAGAGGCGGACGACTTCGACAGAGAAGACTCCTGGGGGTAAAATCAAGGAGAAAACGTCTCTGAAGATGCTCCCAAACCGCAGGAAAAAGGACTAGAGTAAAATAAAGTTTTTCCTTCCTTCCTTCCTTCCGCGCAAAAGTAAATGGCCTATATCCACGTATTACAGCCAGTAAAGTCCTACAATCTCCTTATGTCACTGTCGAGTGAGAATCCAGCTTGAATAGACGTCCGGTTCCTTTCCACACACTGCTCACTCATTCAGCAACCATTGTGCTAGCATTCCCCCTTTTTTACTCACACAAGAAGCCTGTTCTGCCTTTCCATTCTTTAATTTAAGCCGATTGAACAAATCAGCCTAAAGAAAGTTATTTGAACAACCCTGCAGCTATTAACATCGATGATATATAAACCACTTCTCTTTAACACCATCCCATAGTTTTCTTTTTTTTTCAGGAACGATGCTATTAACCGACTATGCACCGCTTAATATGGGTCAGAAATATTGGTTTACACTCGTGGTTAGAAAATTGATGTGTTCAGCGATCACCAAGCACACGCCACCTCACAGCACTATAGTCAAGGCGTTGCTGACTTCATTTCCTCCCATAGTACTTCTTATAAAAGCCGAGAAGCTGGAGAGACGCGCTCATGTCACCGAAGTGAGATTGCTGCGGCCAATGGAAGCCATCATAATTGTTTCGTCATCTTGAAAATTTCATTAGCGACGTTTAGTTCAGGTGTTCACAAATATCCCTCACTTCCAGTGGCTCTCTACGCAGGCTGTTGATCTACAACTAAAATAAACACGGCAATCTCGTTTCTGCTACTCCTTCACTTGGGATGCATTTTACTTCCGCTTCCGGTGTGCCGGTCTGCATGACACACGGCTGTTTGAGCGCGGTGAGAGGGCTCAGAATAAATCAGGGTCTCCTCTCCCGAGCAAAGCGAGCCCACGAGTTTGCCTGCATGCGCCAGTGGGTCAATACCTGTTAAAGAAAGCGCCGCGCGCGTGTGTGGCGAAAGGGTGACTCATTTTCTCTAAGTGGAGCCAGGACGGAGAGGCCGGAAGCGAAAAGCTGATCGATTTCTCTTCGTCTGCTGTCTCGCGCATGTCGGAAGGGGTTGGAGCCCAATTCACAAATCTTTCCTACGATGTAAGTGCAGCGCTGCCATTTGACATAGTCTTTCTTTGTCGCTTTTTATTTTTATCACCATCTCTCCCACCGTAATATCAGTATTTTCCTTTTTCGGTTTCCTGATCGCTGCAGTTATAGAATTGACTGTAAGAATTCTGCAGTCGCAAAGAGAATGTCCGACCACCTTCCACTGCACTGTTACCACTGATAGCTTTCAATAAATATTAATTGATTTAGTACTGACGCAGTTACTCCTATTCGACTTCCTTTTGGTGTGGAAAGCTTGAAAACAAAGGTAAGGGCTCTTAAAAGTTTTTCAACAAAACCTTTTATTGTGTCCAAAAAGTATAGGCGCTACGTAAGAAACACTAAATCAGAGCTTCATGTCTGGCGTTGGCTCAAAGTAATTCGCCTTTTTTTTTTTTGCGTACAGTGCGCCCCCTTCCACCTCCCCCCTCCCCGCCTCCCAAAGAAAGAAGAAACAAAAAAGAAAACAAGAAAGCTTCCTTTCTTCCTTTCGCTGTGAAGCGAGCATTGACTGGTGTTTTACGATACCACTGCGATTACCTACGTCATTCTGCTCAAAAGAAACTAAAAACTTGGATTGCAGCCGCGGATAGGAAACCCCCTCCAGCTATAATATTCCCACTACAAACGTGCTCTGCTTCACTTTTGAGCTTCAGGACACATAAGACATCCATAGCCACTCCCCTGTTTCTTCGAAACCCGATATTGGCTGTGGTAAATATGCGAACACCAGATGCGAAAAAAAAAAGTAATTTTCTCAGGACATGGGAATTGGGAAGATTGCTGCCGATGTGTACTGATGTGTTCTTTTTGCTATCACTGCTACATAACGCGACGTGCTCTGCGTGTCATCGTGAAGCGCTGTGGGAATAAATAACTGCGGGCGGCACGCCCCAGCGACTCGTGGGCGCAGACGACTGCTTCGTATTTCTGCGCTTGCAGAAGGAGCTCAGTGTGCGTGGGATGTCGATACCGGCTGCTGCGCCGGAAACCAGGCGTTCTGTAGCACTCGAAACGCATTAACTCAATGGATCATCGAGGACATGGGACAGGAAACAGAAAGACGCAACGTATGCTAGACATCAACTCACTTTTTCTCTGGAAAGGCGGGTACTTATGCTCAGCTTATTTTTTTGCACATGCGCACGTAGTCAGGTCCAGTGGCGGGGCTACAGTAAAAAGTCTATTGGGAAGACCTGCGTTACAGAGAGCCATTTAAAAAATCAAAAACAGGCCAGGTGATCGAAAGAAAAGGCAGTGCTGACCACTTCAGGAAGAGGCTTGCGGGGGTTCGGTATCGGCACTGTGCGTCTCACGGATTGAAATAGGTAACGGGAAAGTGTGGCATCTTAGATCTTTTTTTCCTCCGAACAAACTGATAAAACTTGCCCGATGATCGTAGAATAAGCGAAGATTGAGCCTTCTGGAAGAAACAGGACACTGGGTTTTGGCTCGCACCACCAATGCGTTAAACAGAATGTTTTTGGGCTGTGGGAAAAGTCAAGTTGGCCAGACGGAAAGCTACCTCAAGGACAGGTTCAAGGCGCACCACACAACAGTCGAGGCCATTGCAGCGTCAGAGCCTGTAGGCAATCACTGCAAGCGATGCAAGAACACTGAGATAGGTATTGGAAGTTTTTTTTTTTTATTGCAAGCCGGAGGCAATTTATTGGCAATTATTAAGAATTGTTAAGGGGCAAGACGGCAGTCCTTTAGGAGAGTTATGTGCGATGTGATACGCTTTAAAATATTTCTCACCTCTATCACTTTTTGAGCCAGTGGAGGAGTTATTCTATAGCCATCTCTCCTGTTCTTTTATACAATTTATCGATCAGCCTATTTTTACTTCTATAGTTTTTCACTGAATTCCGCAAATTAGTGCTGTACTTTACCAACCGGGCACTCCTAATCAACTTCCCTGCCTTTAAATTATTTTTTCTTATCTTTCAGATGATGTGTAAGGCTTATTAAGTCTGTCTGTTTCTTGTTCCTTGTCATTTATGAACGCAGACCAGTCACCAACTAGCCCGATTGCATGCATGAACATTTACGTAGTAGTTCTGGATACGAGGGCAGCCTCATTTAACAGCAAGAATACGCTTCTGCGCTGAAGCCTTCGCGCATATTGGCGATAAATCTTTTTTACGCGGATCTTGGATCCCTTACTCCCGACCGTGTTTTCCAATTTAGACGTACTCCGTAAGTCCGCGTGCAATATCCAGATGTGAGTCGGTCATCAACCCCAACTGATTCTAAATTGAATCTCGTTGAATCCAATTCCGGTGCAGAGCAGGTGACATCATCGTACTTGTTTGGATCAGCGGCGGCGGAATCTGTACCTAATAAGTCAACACGAAACAAATCTTTCAGTGGTGCTGGCTCTTAAGGATGCTGAAATGGCTTAAATACTTCTGGAAACTGTGCTGAGGGTTCCCTTTAGGGATGTTCTGTAGCTTAACATGGACATCGCTTCTAGCAGTCTTGATAGAATAGGCATCCGAAATGTAGCGCCGCAGAGCATCCGCCATCACTGTTAAAGCACGGTCCACTTGGCACTGTAGATATTACAGGACGTCCCACGTTCTTCGTTGTGATTGAGAGTGCCGCTTTTAATGCGATTGAAATAAAAGCCTTATAGGGAAAAAATTTGTCATAGGTCATAAAATCCGCCCATTGGCGGGAGGTATTGACGTTGCCACAACGGATATTTCCCATTGACTGGAAGGAAGCGGCACTCCAGAGCGGCTGGTTCTCATTCGCTGGAGCAAATTGACGTCACTTTCAATAAAGTCATCAACAATCAACACCTTTAATGATATCGCACTGCCAACGCATGAGATAGTCGGATGTTCCTGTAAGTTTTTGTTAACACTCTCAAGGGCAGGCTACAAGCAACTTGAACACACTCGAAGTAGGATTGGACCGCCGCCGTAGATGAGTTGGCAGAACATCGTACGCGACCTGCGAAGGCTGCGAGTTCGGATCCTGCATTCGGTTTGTGGTTCTCTTCTCTGCTACTATCTCAGAAATAAATTTCAGGAAATATTAAGTGCACTGCTAATTTCCTGTTACTCAGCCCCGTTAAGAAAGCGCATTCCACTAAGCTTTGCTCAATCTCGATCACTGTTGCTCTTAGCTTCCTGCATAAATAATATGCAGTAACTAGCCCTCATTTCCCAACCTTTCTCTTCTTCAAAGGAGACATAGAGAGAGAATAAACTTTAGTAATATAGAGTAATTACGCGGGTGGTTCACCCAGGTCCGGGAAACATTGGCGAATACGGCCCTCCAGGCCTGACCGATCAGCTGGCCCTGAATGGGGGAGCTCTGTGTGGGCCAGCTTCGCCTCCCACTGCTCATGGCTGAGTTCCTGCAAACGGTTACGTTTTTCTTTGCTCGGGGCAGTTCCAAACCATGTGGAGGATGTGTGAAATCTCTCCTCAGGCCGGGCATGCCTTTGTTGGGTATTGCGCGAGCCAAATCTTATTGTGTCGGGCTAAGTTAGGAAACAACTGCGGCTTAGGCTCCCATCTTGACATAGCGTACTCAACAGCAAGCGTGCCGCTCCCTAGAGAGACGTTGTGAATGTTTCTTTGAAGTGCATATTAGCAATACGCATATATAGATTAAAATTGTTGTGTCCCCTTATTGCTTTTGTGTGTGTGCGCCCCCTCCTAACGACCACTCGCATTCCCCTCCTAACGACAGTTCGCATCCTCCTCCTAACGACCACTCAATCCTCCTCCTAACGACACTTGCCCCTCGTCGCACGCTGTCACCAGATGCCCCCCCCCCCACGGTGCGCCCCCGCACCCTCCTCCTGTTCTGGGAAGCCACTCCCTCCCGTGGACGCTTCTCAGCTCCCTCCTTTCTTCGGGCGGCCAGTTCGGCTCCTACCTCGGTCGACGCTGGTCGCACCCTCTTCGGCTTAAAATAAACGAAGTCTAAAAGTACCGTGTGCGTCTTTCGCTGCATTCAACACAGCGACCGGACACGACAGTGGCGACGAGAAAGTGGATTCGACCCGCGCTACGCAACGCTATTGACAAGCCATGGCTACGCGAGGGTTTCCCAATCAGATACCAGAGTTCAACGGCTCATCGTGGTCATCGTGGGTTGGACGCCTTCAGTTCTACTTTGAAGCTAACAACATCACAGACCCAGCCTTGAAGAGGGCCAACCTGCTGACGCTGTGCGGGGAGCAGACCTACGATACTGTCTGCGCCCTTATTCAGCCAAGCACACCAGCGGCAGTGTCTTACGACAACATCGTAAAAGCGCTGCAAAAGCACTACGACCCAAGGCCATCCGAGGTCTACAGCCGGGCTCGCTTCCAACGACGAGATCAACTGGGAGGAGAAACTGTGAGCGCCTACGTAGCCGCGCTCAAGAAGCTCGCTGCCGACTGCAATTTTGGAACGCTGTCGACAACAGCTACCGGGCAGGAGGGAGACGCAGCTTCTTCTGCTAACACCACCATGCTTCCCTTGGACGTGATGTTACGCGACAGATTTGTGTGCGGACTGAGTGACGAGTCACTGCAACAGCGCCTGTTCGCTGAGAAGGACCTCACATTCAGCAAAGCTTACGACATCGCCGTTCGAGCGGAGAGCGCCGGTCACCAGCAGAGAGGGATTCGCCGGAACACCGAGCCGGTACACCAGACAAGCAACCAGGTGCGCAAGCCTTCTGTTGTTGTAAAATCGGTCAAAAAGGCACAACGCTGCTGGCGGTGTGACGACCAACACAACCCCCAGGGATGTCGATTCCAGTCAGCCATGTGTAATTTTTGCCACAAGCGAGGGCATATCGAAAGAGCATGCATTACGAAACGGAGACTTGCCAAGATAAAGTCACCTTACCAGCCTAATCACAGCGTCAACGCCTCAGAGAATACGCCGCTATCTGATCTCCATGGAACAACATCAGCAACACCATCTGTGTTGTACGACCTGAACACCATGAATCTCGGCACGCGACCGAAGATTTTTACAGAAGTAAGCGTACATCACCAGCTGATTAAGTTCGAGGTGGACTCCGGCGCAGCCTGTACTCTGATCAGTGAGGACACGTTCCGAACTTCATGGCCATCTGACGCACCCGCCCTGCAACAAGACGACACGCACCTGCGAACGTGGTCAGGACAGAATCTGCCACTATTGGGCTCTGCCAACGTGCAGGTTAACTACAACGGCCAGACCCATACGCTACCTCTGCTTGTTGTGAAGGGCACAGGATCAAGCCTTCTAGGGAGAAACTGGTTTTCTCCACTAGGCGTGATGATATGCGGCAAACATCAAAACGCCGATGCGCTAAGCCGTCTGCCACTAGACGCAACTGTTGACGAACCATTTCCACCAGGAGACGTTCTGATGTTCGAAGCACTGCCAGAACCTCCGCTTACAGCAGGCACAGTTGCAGCATCTACGCAGAAGTGCGCAGCTCTCCGGCTAGTTTACACAGCTGTTCAACAAGGCAACGTGCATAAACTCAAAGGGGACAACTTCGACGCTTACCGCAGGCGAGCTACAGAGTTGAGCACCCATCGCGGCTGCATCATATTTGGGTCCCGAGTTGTGATGCCGAGAGAACTACGCGCACAAGCTATGTCTCTCATCCACGCCGGACATCGGGGCATCGTTGCAATGAAAAAGTGTGCCAGAAGCTACATGTGGTGGCCTGGCATTGACAACGACATCGAAACAGTGGTGCGAGAATGCAAGCCTTGCCAGAGCAGCCGGAGCGCCCCGCCGAAAGCTCCTGTCCCAGAATGGGAAAAGCCAGACACACCATGGCACACACTGCACATTGATTTTGCAGGACCAATTGAGGGCTGCACTTTCCTTGTGGTCGTAGATGCCTACACAAAGTGGCTTGAGATAAGGCAAATGGGACAGACGACTTCGGCAGCAGTCATTGACAACCTCCGATCACTATTTGCAACGTTCGGCCTGCCGCGCAAGGTAGTGTCGGACAACGGAACACCGTTTGTGTCTGCGGAGATTCTCAAGTTTTATCGCGACAACCGGATCTCCCCAGTTACATCGGCCCCCTACCACCCAGCGACAAACGGACAAGCCGAGCGCTACGTAGCCGAGCTAAAACGCGCCCTTGAAAGAGATCAGACAGGCTCGCTGCAGCGCCGCCTGGCGCGCTTTCTCTTCAAGCAGCACACGACGGTTCAGAGCACAACAGGCGAGACCCCCTCGAAAATGATGTTCGAGCGTGAAATGCGAACCCAGCTCACAGCCATCCTCCCCGAGCCAAAGGCAGAGACGTTCCGGGAAGAAAAAGCAATTCCGCGCTGCGGCACGCTTAATGAGGGGCAGCGCGTCCTCGCCCGACAGTTTCTGAAAAAGCCACGCTGGGAGGAAGCTACAATTGTCAGACGCATAGGCCTGCGCTCTTGGCTCGTCAACATACATGGCACAGTAGCACGCCGACATCTCAACCAGCTGCGTAGATTTACGACGCCGTCTGAGAGCTGTCCGCCAGCGGAGAGAACACGTGCACCGTCTTCCCACATAGCCTGGCACCTCTTCCCGGAAGAAGAGACTTCGCCCAGGACAGACCTAGGAGACACAGCGAACAACAGCGCACAAAGCCAGCGCGCCTCCACGCGTGAGCGCCGACCCCCTGCACGATACCAGGCAACTTTCTAAGGGGGAAGGAAGTGTTGTGTCCCCTTATTGCTTTTGTGTGTGTGCGCCCCCTCCTAACGACCACTCGCATTCCCCTCCTAACGACAGTTCGCATCCTCCTCCTAACGACCACTCAATCCTCCTCCTAACGACACTTGCCCCTCGTCGCACGCTGTCACCAGATGCCCCCCCCACGGTGCGCCCCCGCACCCTCCTCCTGTTCTGGGAAGCCACTCCCTCCCGTGGACGCTTCTCAGCTCCCTCCTTTCTTCGGGCGGCCAGTTCGGCTCCTACCTCGGTCGACGCTGGTCGCACCCTCTTCGGCTTAAAATAAACGAAGTCTAAAAGTACCGTGTGCGTCTTTCGCTGCATTCAACACAGCGACCGGACACGACAAAAATATACCGGACATTTCAATACAAACAATACAGTATGAAAGCCTTTCTAGCATTTCTTGATTACAGGTTCGTGCACCATTGTCCTTGATAAGACCTTCGCATTCAAGCTAGTACCGCACCGCATTTAATCTTGCTTTTGTTGTGCACCGGGCGTATGGTGCTCAACCATGCTTTGTCGATCACGACGCCTCAAATCTGTACTTTTCGCGCTTATTGACTTAAGTTTTCGAGAAATCGGCATTTATTTATAGTTATTTTGCTTTTTTTTTAGGAATCAAATACTTCATTTCTCAATTCCTCAGTTATTGTCTAAGGACACTATGTTTATCTGAACATTAAAGAAGCCAAGAGGGCTCCCACAATTTTTAGCATCCGCTTTCAGCGGCAGTTCACGCCCTTATAAAAATGGTCTATAGACAGTCTATAGACTTCTTATTGACTCTATTGACTTCCTATTGCCACGTATCATTGTAGTGTTTGTTCGTTCACGCTCAAGGCTGCAGGAAAGGGCTGATATCATTTTTGTTCCTGACGCGAGAAGCGACCGGACTAATCTCGATTGTTCACAGCCATGAACAGCTTCGCCTACGTGTTTCTAGATTACTCTAGATGATCTCGACCTGTTATCTCGAAGTTTCCTAGCCGGCTTTAAATTGAACGATGCCGCGAGCAGCCGGCATTCGTAGTTCGACGACCGACGAGCACGTTTGTTGCTTACGCCGCCGCCGAGTGATTCAGTTATTTTGCGGGCGCAAGTCAGCCCAAATAAAGAGCTTCGTTTCCAAGACTGGCTGGTGTCTTCCTGACCACTGGACTGCCGTCACTACAACGTGACATCTGGTGGAGGTGCTGGGTAGCCTCCCATG
The DNA here is from genome assembly GCF_055824585.1 of Amblyomma mixtum. NCBI lineage: Eukaryota > Metazoa > Arthropoda > Arachnida > Ixodida > Ixodidae > Amblyomma > Amblyomma mixtum. The sequence goes on along the minus strand of NC_143012.1, from coordinate 280,645,001 downwards.
TTCCAGACACCCCCTACAAGCCGTGACGCCAGCCCTCTGAGTCATCAACCGCAGGACCTGAGTCCAGTCCACCGCGCTAGCCGACGCCTTCAAGGGGACGCACCAGAGTTCGGGAATCTGCCGGACCCTACCCGGAAGCGGAAGCCAGCCGCAACGTCTACCATAAGCTTGCCCCAGACGACGACTCCAATCATTCTTCACCAGCCCCGGGTGCCACCAACCTTCGACGCTTCGCCTGGCGCCGACCCCGAAGAATGGCTGGAGCAGTTCGACCGTGTGGCTATCTTCAACAACTGGGACGATGCCACAAAACTTAGGTACGTCTTCTTTGCCCTGGAGGGACCAGCAAGAGTCTGGTTTGAGAATCAGGAAGCCAGCCTCGCGAATTGGGAAACCTTCAAAGAGCAGCTTCTCAAGACTTTCACAAACGTCGTGAGAAAGGAGAGAGCCCAGCAGCTGCTACAGTCTAGCATACAACACCCAAACGAGACCGTTGCAGTGTACACTGAGGAGATGAAGCGTCTCTTCCGGCGTGCCGACTCGAACATGAAGGAAGAAGAAAAGGTCAAGCTGCTTATGCGAGGAGTTAAAGAACAACTCTTTGCCGGCCTCGTACGGAACCCACCGAAAACCGTGGCGGAATTCATAGAAGAGGCCTCCACGATGGAAAAAACTCTTGACGCCCGAGCCCGCCAATATGAGCGCCAGCAGCGCGTTTTTTCAGCAGACTGCCTGGACGCCGCTAACAACGATAACCTGCGGGAGGTTATACGCCAAGTTGTACGAGAAGAGCTCCGACGATTGCTGCCAAATGGAACGCAGCCGCAGGTTACATCACTTACTGACGTAATCCGGGACGAGGTTCAACAGGCCTTGGGTGTGACGCCGACACCCACGCAGCCTCTGCAGCCCCCAGCCATGACTTACGCCGCAGCTGTGCTCCGTCCTGCACCTTGACGACGGGACCCAAGCCCCTATCGCCCTCAGCCAGCTGCGTTGGACCGCCGCCCACTCGCCCCAACCCGCCCGTCCTACGAGCGACGCGCGCAGCCGAGGAAATGCGACGAGTGGAGAACTCCCGACCAGCGCCGCCCACTATGCTTCCACTCTGGCGAAGCCTGGTCACGTCCTCCGGCACTGCCCATACAGAAGACTGGGCATCCGAGGGTTCTCTTACGACGCTCCACGACCCCAACCCGCCCAGCGACCAGCCGAAATCGAGGAGTTTTTACGTCGGGAAGAATACTCATCGCCGAGCCGCCTATCACGTTCCCCGTCGCCATCGTCCCCGCGCTTTGTATCCCCTAGCCGAGGTTACGCCGTGCGTGGACGCTCCCCCAGCCCCCGAAGGTTAAACTAAATAAAGCAGCCTCTGGAGGTGAGGTTGCTTCTAAGCGCAATGACAAAGATCCTCCATCGACGAGTACTCAAGACCATGCCTCAACTACGACGACAACACCGACGACGACGACACCGACGACGACGACGCGGCCAGACTTGAAGCTTTTACCGCTGCCCAGTGAAGTAACGTCGCAGTACGCCCACCGCAGCCTCACTACTCGACGAAGCCGAGATCGGACACCGAAGACAACGTACAATACGAGAACGCGAACAAGTGACCTTGAAGTTACGGTCGACGGTCACGCGGTTACTGCCTTGGTGGACACGGGAGCTGACTACTCTGTTATGAGTGGCCCACTCGCTGTCCGACTCAGAAAGGTAACAACAACCTGGGATGGCCCGCTGATCCGCACCGCAGGTGGCAACCTGATTACGCCGTCAGGACGCTGCACCGCGAGAGTTGTTGTAAATGGGAGAACCTATGCGACAACCTTCCTGATCCTACAGCAATGCTCGAGAGACGTGATTTTGGGAATGGACTTCCTGAACGAACATCGGGCGATCATCGACCTTCGATCTAAGTCGATCAAGCTTTCCACGGAAAAAGCCATACCTGTTGCGACGGGCGCGACTCATCACGTTGCCTTAAACGTCCTCGATGAAGCATTGAGCGTGCCGCCCCGATCAAGTGTTCTCGTCGGCATAGGTACTGGAGACATCGAAAATGCCGAAGGCGTTATCGAGGGGAACACACAGTTACTCCTGGATCGAGGATTGGGCGTCGCGAGGGGAGTCGCCGAAATCCGAAATGGCCAAGCCCAGGTGTTGCTAACCAACTTCACGGAAGAATACCGGCATCTAAACAAAGGTACTACGATCCCTTTCCTCGACGAGCTGGCAGACATCAGAGACGTATTTGTCCTACCCGACCAACCCGCAGAACCATCTGACCAAGGCCATCAACCCACGTTCGACATCAACCCGGCATTACCCCGGAGCAGACAAGACCAAATACGCAGTCTTCTTCAAAGGTACACCGATTGCTTCTCATCAGCATCGAATGTGCGACGAACCCGGCTTGCCAAGCACCGCATTGTCACAGACGAACACGCGCTACCACTGCGACAGAGCCCCTACCGCGTATCGCCGCTAGAACGCCAAGCTATCCGCAAGCAAGTTGAGGAAATGCTTCGTGACGACGTCATACAGCCATCGAGGAGCCCCTGGGCAGCACCGGTCGTCCTAGTGAAAAAGAAAGACGGCAACCTTCGCTTTTGCGTCGATTACCGCCGCCTGAACAACATTACGAAGAAGGATGTCTACCCCCTCCCCCGCATCGACGATACACTGGACCGGCTGTGCAACGCTAAGTACTTCTCATCGATGTACCTGAAGAGCGGCTACTGGCAAATTGAAGCCGACGAAAGAGATCGCGAGAAGACTGCGTTCATCACGCCAGACGGACTCTTCGAGTTCAAGGTGATGCCATTCGGCCTCTGCTCTGCCCCAGCGACGTTCCAGCGAGTAATGGATACGGTGCTCGCAGGCTTGAAGTGGCAGATTTGCCTAGTCTACTTAGATGACGTTGTTGCCTTCTCCTCAAGCTTTGAAGACCACCTCAGAAGGCTTCGGATAGTGCTGGAAACGATCAAGTCTTCAGGCCTGACACTGAAACCAGAGAAATGCCACTTCGCCTACGAGGAGCTGCTGTTCCTTGGTCACGTCGTAAGCAAGGATGGAGTTCGCCCAGACCCCCAGAAGACGGCTGCGATCGCAGAGTTTCCACAGCCTAATGACAAGAAGGCTATACGCAGATTTCTTGGATTGTGCGCTTATTACCGACGATTCGTCAAGAACTTTTCGCGCATCGCTGAACCTTTGACTCAACTTACCAAGGCTGACGTGCCTTTTAAATGGGAAAGGCCACAAGAAGAAGCTTTCAACGAGCTGAAGCGCCGCTTACAGTCCCCTCCTGTGCTCGGGCACTTTGATGAAAACGCCGAAACCGAAGTTCATACCGATGCAAGCGGGGTGGGCTTAGGAGCGGTCCTCGTTCAGAAAAATGGCAGACAGGAGAAAGTTATCGCGTACGCTAGCCGTTCACTGTCGAGAGCCGAAGCCAACTATTCGACGACAGAGAAAGAATGTCTCGCCATTATTTGGGCCACATCCAAATTTCGCCCCTACCTATACGGACGACCATTCAAGGTTGTGAGCGATCACCATGCTCTGTGCTGGCTGGCCAATTTGAAAGATCCCTCCGGCCGCCTTGCTCGTTGGAGCCTGCGTCTTCAAGAATTCGACATAACTGTAGTCTACAAATCTGGCCGCAAGCATTCCGATGCAGACTGCTTGTCACGAGCTCCTGTCGACGCAGCACCCGAATAGGAAGACGACGACGCTTTCTTAGGACCGGTAAGCGCCAGCAGTTTCGCGCAGCAGCAGCACTCGGATCCTGACTTGCAAAGCCTAGTTGATTATCTGAAAGGCAAGACCGCATCGCCTCCCCGAGGGTTCAAGCGGCAACTGTCGTCCTTCGTCCTTCACAATAATGTCCTCCTGAAGAAGAACTTCGCGCCGAACAGGACAGTGCATCTTCTTGTCGTGCCCAAAAATCTCAGGCAAGAAATTATGCAGGCATGTCATGATGAGCCGACTGCAGGACATCTTGGGATTGCTCGCACGTTTCACCGCATCCAGGAGAAGTACTATTGGCCACGGCTAGCTACCGACGTTTCCCATTACGTGAAAACGTGCCGTGAGTGTCAGCGACGCAAAACGCCTCCGACTAGACCAGCCGGACTCCTGAACCCCATACCACCGCCAACTAAGCCCTTTCAGCAAATAGGGATGGACCTCCTCGGCCCCTTTCCGACCTCTTCATGAGGAAACAAGTGGATCATCGTGGCCACCGACTACATGACCCGCTACGCCGAAGCAAAAGCATTGCCTAGTGGCACCGCAACAGAAGTCGCAAAATTTTTTGTCGAACAAATTCTCCTGCGACACGGCGCCCCGGAAGTGCTCATCACAGACAGAGGAACGGCGTTTACAGCGGAGCTGACGCAAGCCATTTTAAACTACAGCCAGACAAGCCATCGGAGGACCACTGCCTATCATCCACAAACCAACGGACTCACAGAGCGTCTGAACAAGACCATCGCAGACATGCTCTCCATGTACATCGACGCCGAACACAAGACGTGGGACTCCATTCTGCCCTACGTGATCTTCGCTTATAATACTGCCGTCCAGGAGACAACCAGGTTTACGCCATTCCAGCTGGTATACGGCAGGAAGCCCACGACAGCACTCGACGCAATGCTCCCGCACGTTTCCGACGAAGACAACCTCGACGTCGCCGCCTACCTTCATCGCGCCGAGGAAGCCCGAAGACTTGCGCGGCTTCGCATTCAAGACCAGCAGCACACCGACGCCCGACGCTACAATCTGCGCCGACGAGACACGCATTACAAGCCAGGTGATCGGGTTTGGATATGGACGCCAGTTCGCCGCCGTGGATTGAGCGAAAAGTTGCTGCGACGCTACTTTGGCCCGTACAGGGTTCTCCGTCGGATCGGTGACCTCGACTATGAAGTCATCCCCGACGCCACGACAGCATCTCAGCGACGCCGCCCACGCCCGGAAGTCGTACATGTCGTACGCCTGAAGCCATATTATGAACGCTAAAGGACTCGAAGTTTCATTTTCCGTGTTTATTTTCATTTTAAAGCATCGAGACGATGCTTCTTTGGAAGGGGGGTAATGCCACGTATCATTGTAGTGTTTGTTCGTTCACGCTCAAGGCTGCAGGAAAGGGCTGTTATCATTTTTGTTCCTGACGCGAGAAGCGACCGGACTAATCTTGATTGTTCACAGCCATGAACAGCTTCGCCTACGTGTTTCTAGATTACTCTAGATGATCTCGACCTGTTATCTCGAAGTTTCCTAGCCGGCTTTCAATTGAACGATGCCGCGAGCAGCCGGCATTCGTAGTTCGACGACCGACGAGCACGTTTGTTGCTTACGCCGCCGCCGAGTGATTCAGTTATTTTGCGGGCGCAAGTCAGCCCAAATAAAGAGCTTCGTTTCCAAGACTGGCTGGTGTCTTCCTGACCACTGGACTGCCGTCACTACAACGTGACACTATAGATATTGCTTTTTGTCTATTCATAGTCGATAGACTGTCTATAGACAAACGTCTACTAAAAGTGTATGGCCATAAATCTATAGATTGTCTATAGACTGCCTATGGCATTTGTATTGCCTGTAGACTTTTGTCTCTAGACAGTCTATGGAGTTTATAGAGTGAAGTGTATAGACACTCTATAGACTGTCTAAAACTTTTTTTGTAAGGGCGAGAAGCTTCCCTTATTAAGAGCGTGCATTAGCAGACCCATGCTTCATTAGAGAAGGTAGACATGTTGGAGCCCGAAGTCAGTGCTTGCAGCAAAGGCGTCGCGCCCGCAAGAACATCAGCGCCCTGCCCCACTCTCAAAAAGCGCAAGCTCATTACCAACGCTGTGGCAAGCAGGGACGTATCTATCTCCAAAAAAAGCCGAGCGTGTACAGCGGCTCAGAGTTTTCTTTCGAAACCATGCTTTGTTTTTTGTTTGTTTGTTTTTTTTTTCAGTCGGCAGAGTTCCGGTTACTTTGACTATATTTTTATTATTCTGGACTGGGAAATAAGTCGAAAAATCACCGTGGAGTGCACGCAACCAGTAATTTTTGTATTTTCTTTTTCAGACACTAAATGGCCATTAGGAGCCTACGTTTTCATCCAAATTAATTAACTGACAGCTAAAAAACACATCAGCGTTCCAGCGGAGATTGAGCCTAATTAGGCATGCAAGTGACCTCATCTTGCTTCTATGCAGCTAACAGCATGGCGCGCCGACGGGAGCGTCGTAAGCTAATACAGTCTGCGAGTATCCTAAAACAGTCATGAGCGTATTTGCAACGACTAAAGAAGACAACTGCAGATAATGTATACGGAAAAAAAATTCCGGCCGCTGACCCGGTGAGCAACCAGCGCCTGTTGGTTCGTGAAATCACCGAAGAAGCGACGGCGTGATGTGTAACCTGTATTGTAATGGTTGCTTATATTATGGTGGCAGGTTCATAGCAAACTTTTTATGCTACCAAAATGCGGGTTATCATGTTTGGTCACAGCGCTTATTAGATGTTTGGCGTTTCCCGTCCTTGCAACCTGATCGTGCCATCTTTGGGGTGTGGGAAAGGTGAAAATATAAGCGTAAACAGCTCTGCATTGCACTCCTGCTGAACTCCAGATCTATAGTCATGTCTATTGATGTGCTCGATTGGGTTTGATTGTTTTTTGGAGTTTGGGTCCCTGATGTGACATCGACAGCACATTGCTTCTTTTTCATGGCACCAATGTTGAAGCGGCCAGCAAGGATGATTGGTGAGGTACGATGAAAAGTGGCTCGGGAGGACACGATGAACTTCGGGCTGGTTTCCCGACAGGAGTATTGAAGGTATTTTTTTTTTCGTTCTCTTGTTGTATGCTCGCGTCCTATTCGTGAAAATGAAGGTAGCATGTGGTGGAAGGCATGGACAGCATGAACGGGGCGCTAACGAGATGGCGGAGAAGCCTGCGCCAGCCGTTTACGCAGACGTGCACCAAGGTCGCAAAAAAAACGGTTGAGTAGAATGCGTTCGTGTGTTCATGCAGTCACGAATTCATAGTAGCCATAAATTTTTCTCTCAATAAAAACTTCTCATTCATCGTTATTGATTTCTCACTCAATTTCAAGGCTCGTTATGCGTCTAGAAAAGGCTATAGAAACCCTTTATAGTGATAAAAAGTAATTTAGCCTAAGTACTTCAAAAGTAGTATTTCCTCAGAATAACTAGGTATCTTAATTTCATGTAAGAATTTTTTTCCGTATGAAAACAAGAGACTGGAATATTTACCCATAAATGCTATGAGACCTCATGGTGAAATTCTACCGGTCAAAAGCAGAAAAAAGAGATATTGCTGAAAAAGAAATCGGTTTTTGCCCTTTTCATAAGTGATGAACTAATGTCACACTGGATCGCAATTACTACCACAAAAGTGATGTTCACTCCGAAGAAGAAGCGAAGAACTATTGACCAATTGATAAAACAATATTGGTCAATGTTCGCAAGTTGTCAATAGAAGTAACCCCATCGAGAAAATGACCTGTGGGGTCGTGTGAACCAGGCAAGCAGGACCCATACCGTGGACGTTTCTAACCGATCTTTTAACATGCCGTTAACGGGCGATGTTGCAAAGCAGGAAAAAGAAATACACGAAGTACAGCTTTGAGAGAATTTGCATTTGTCCTCTTTCTTTTCACTAATTCACTATCCATGATGATAATTAAAAGTACCAACCGATGATAGATAAATGCATATCGCTCCATGTACGTCTCAATCCGTGCAGATGTCTCCTGGAGCGGGAAATACAAGGTGCTGGAGAGAGAATAACGCATGCCAATGGTGTCCATACCAACCATGGCCTCGGAGGCAGGTAGTTAAGTAAGGCGCATATTAAGTTACGCCGCGTATAAACAATAAATTTCAACGTTGTCTTGAAAACCACGAGCAAATACAAGTGTTGCAAAGCAAAAAAATATTGGTATTACTCACGATTACTCAGGTTTGACGCTTATCGACTGCTGGCAAATACATCGTCAACACTAGCTTTCCTTTAAAGTAATGCATTAGCAATATTTTAGTCACTGCCGTCATATTGATTTATGATCCATTACATGAATGTAGGCTGCGAAAAGAATTTGCAAAATATTCGGCCCTTCTTACAGCAAGCAATTTTGTCGTTCTATATAACAGCCAGTGTGCTACTTGAGTCAATGCCGTGAAAAGTTCAAGCAACATCTTTTGACCGCGCGAAAACAAAAAACAATTAATAGTCCTGGTATTTCTAGAGTTTTCATCGATTGCAACAAAAAAAATTATCAGGAGAAGATAAAAGTGCTTATTTATTCTTCTGCTACCAAACCGCCTACAAACTCGCATAACATCGCTAATATGTGAACTTAATAGAGGCTTCATGAGTGACGATAATGATTGTTTAATTTTTTCTCACACTCATGCGCTTTTTAAAGCTCTTACTTAATTGCGATGCCTTGGCGGCAAGCAAACATTGACACCTGCAATTTATGCGGCTTCCAGCTGTGTGAACAAGTGCTAACTATTACAGTTCGCCGACACGTCTCTTTTCTTTCGTCTTTTTTCTTTTGCGTATTGATATCAGGGCACTATCGAGCAGGAATATTAAGCTTGCGGTGGAACAAAAATGTAAATTTCAAGTTCACACCATCAACTCCATGAACAAAACACCCCATCGCATTTTTTTATTCTATTTAACGCCATCAAGCTGATTGTCCCCTATACCACAAAATGCTTTTATTTGAAGACAAACTGAAAAATAGCCGGTTGTCGCCAGTATCATTGCAAAACTGTATACGCAAAAGTCGACCGCAAGTATCCCTTAAGTGGCTCGAAACAAGAGCGTAACGAAGTTAGGTGATTTGAAGTCGCGTCGCAAAGCTTCGAGATTTTATTACAGCTTATTTGATTATGGATTTCAAGAAGGACGTCCTCCTTCACATTCGCGCCTTACTCGTGACCACTTGAACAGCGTTTTAACTTCAGCTCTGCACGCGCTTGTAGCCCACTGTTTAATGCCCTGCTTATTCAATTATTCTTTTTCTGCTCGGAAGTTTACAAACCTAACATATCACAAAAGGAAAACTAAACTTATGAAACGCATCACCACGCACAAAAAAATTACGAAACATTTTTGCTGTAAGAACATCACAAACGCTGATGGATCATGACAGGAATCGTAACGCTTGAAATGGGTTTATGAGCAACCTATTGGAAAGATTCTCTAAGAAGATGCTACAAGAATTCAGATACGATGGTTGCTAACATATTTCGTGGAACAAAGACATGCTATAAGGCTCCAGAGGCCAAGCTATGACGATAAGGTTTGGTGAAGAATCGCCACGACGACTTAAGGCGCAGTCACTGGCTGCTAGAGTCAATACTTTTTGTGTATGTGCGTGAGACTTCAATCACGAGAAAAGGCTGATGTCTCAACGCAGAAAAGAGAAATTTAAAATGATATAATAGCGCATGGTATGGCTATTTTATTTAACGGTAGCTCTCGCCTAGCTGGCACAGTCGAAGAGCGGTGCGGTGTAGATATTCAAGTGCCCCCCGCCCCCTGGCATTAGAAATAATGCACTTGCTATATTTACTTCCACAACGAGCCCTGAATAGTAATTATGACACAGTTAAAAACTAGCCGTTAACCCGCGTGCGCGTACGAATCAAGAAAAGTTTGCTCGCTCTTGTTTCTAAAACAATGGCGCTTGCTAAGATATCTAAATAATTAGGATGCATTGCTGTGAACTCTCCTCTAACATGTTGCGTAAGTCGCTCGTAATACTATTTTAGAACAAAATAATGTAATGATTTGTTATGAAGCCTTATTTTTATAACCACATCTAATGAAGAAAGGACCAGAACGCAAAATCGCTTTTAAAGTTTTTTGCCATAGAATAGGCAGGACGCAAAAAATTCAGCACGTTTACTTTGGACCACGTGATGACGAAGCAATAACAAATACTGACTCCGATAGAATACAGTACAATACTAAACTAAAATGGGAAATAAGACAATAGACACGACGTTGATTGTTATGAGAGTTTTAAAAATCAGTCGTTCAAGCAGCAGTAGTTCAACAGAGTGGTTGAAATGTTAGCAGTGGGCCACAGGCGGCTGCGTGAGCCTAATAATATTAGTACGGGCCAGGACAAGAATTCATTGTTGGTCACGAGAGGAATGGTCCTTCGCATTACGGAAATGTTAACAGGAGAGCGAGACCTGAGGTTCCGCATAAATAGCCAGCGATGTTGTCTCCTCAGTATGGACCTGACTACACGCATGTTCGAAGAATTAAAAGTTCCATCTGTGCCTTCACGACCGCTTCCGTCCGTGTCCAGTCACGCTAACTCTAAACGCAACCCGGGATCGAACTCCTTAAAAGTGCAACGCTCTCGACCTCTGTCGCCCCCATGCGAAAGCACCTGGATTGTGCAAGCGCATGTAAGTGCTCTCAAAAATATTATGCTCTAGCGCCCCCGATGCATCTGTCTCTAAGCGTGGCCAACTACCATAGGAGCGGCGCAGTCCTGCTATACATATTGCAGAGAAGCGTCACGCATTACGCAGTAATGCTGCTTACTTGGTCGCTGTTTTAGACTGTGATAGAATGAATTAAAGGAGCGCGCGTTAGGCGCACGGCAAAAAGCGTGATTAGTGCTCCTGTCGCTCGAGAGTTTTAGTGCAGTCTCATAGCACGAGTAAAAAATGATTAAAAGTGACATCAGAAGTTAGCTCTCGTTACTGTATTAAGTTACTGCACAGGATGCATAGAGTAATAGAGCTGGAAACTGAGGTCGAAGCAGGTTATTCATTAACAAGAACAGAAAGCACTCTACACAAAATATGCAGTAGGACACTACAGCTTGTGACGAAATCAGAGAATGTACATTTCTTTTTTCTTTTTCTTTTTGTTATTCTTTCTTTATTTCAGCATCAGACGAAACACAGAGCCTGATGCAGGGACAGAAGCTAAAGGATAATGGTGCCTGACAAGGCTACTCACCCGACACAGTTCACCGCGGTAGAGATACAAACGCATCTTAGAAACAAAAGAATAAATTGTGTCTCCCAGCTGTAATCACAAAAGATAAAAAAACGCAACATTTGACACTTGTACATAAACGTATTGCATATAATGTTGCACACACAAACAAGTCACACATAATAGGACGTTACACGAATTACATGAATAAATCAGCACAAATAGCTGCTGTACAAAGTCATACAAAAATACATAATGCAAAGTAAAGCATTATAGTTTGGGAGCCCTGAAGCTCAACAGTCTTACGTAACGCTTCCAGTTCGGTTCAATCTTTCAATTTACTTCGCTCAAAGCATTCATGTCTTATAGCAGAGGTAAAAAATGAGACGAGCTGATCCAAGATATCAATTCTGATTGTTAAAAAACCGTACTTGACTCTTTCTTTCTATCGCTCTCTGTTATCTTTAAACTTGTGCAGATGAGTACATGCCAGCTAACTTCCCTGAAATGAAATTAAAAAGAGAAAAAATAAACACTTCGTTTCAAAACGACCGCTGCTTGGACTCGCAGCTTGCCAGTGGTTGCGGAATCACCAGGCAAAACTAGTTAGCCGGTATATGAGTAACTATACACGACCATAGAATTAAGACCCTTCTGATATGGCTGCCAGACAGTGGCGGCCGATAGCAAGCTAATTAATCAGAAGTCGAACGTTGCGCAAGCTGTACCGCGTAGGGTGCTTCAGAGGCAGCAGCCTGAGTTTTAGTGTAATTTTGCTCACATGATTAAGGCTTTGCGTTAAGCAACTCCAGGCGTACTATTGTTCATTATGTGTTTGTGAGCCGAACGAACAAAATGGAGCAACTTGTGTAACGAGAATTGGCCAGCGCCTGTTGGGTTCCGGACTGAGTTAAACAAAGGCAGACTCTCCACATCAGTTTCTTTTCTCCTGGGAGCGAAACTCGAAGCGGGCTAAGCGCAGCGGGCTGGCTTATTTCAAAACACAGGGGATCCCACAGGAACGCAGGGACGGGCAGTGGGCGAATGCAATCTTTAAAAGAACCACGCGAAAATTTGTTGTTGGTCTATAGGACTTTTTTTCTGGACATCAGTCAAATCTTGTTTCTCTCTTTGTGATTCTTTCTTGGCGTCGTGGCATGCTAATTTCATGTCTGGTTGCGCTTCAGGGTATTTTGGAGTAGTCGTTTGCAGTTAAGTTAGTGCGACTACATTTAGAAATGAATGAGACCATGTTGTAAAGAAATTAATTAGCGCAAAAAACGGGCAAGGGACAGAAGAAAGGGCACAAAGACATTCACGAGCGCTTATCAATGTCTTAATGTTTCTTTTCTTCTGTCCCTTGTCCGTTTTTTGCGCTAACTTCTTCACAAAAGGCATCACACACTAGCCCGGAAGCTTGCTCTCCTGAATACGACTGTCTTCGCAATTTGATATGCTGGCTATTCACAAGGAGGGAGGCCTAGCGCGGCGATGGCGGAATTGTTCCGCACAGCTTTGTTAATCGTTCATATAAAACTGAGGCAGTTACCCGCGTTTCCTTTTCTCAGAACCAAAGTATTTAGATGTCAATAAATGCAGGCACTCTAGTTCCTAGTCTAGCCTTAAATTGGCTCTGAAAGGCGCTCTAATGAAGTTGCGGTATGCATGTTATTTTAAATGACGCCGATTTACGGATACCCTCCAGGAAGAATTTTTTTAATTTGCTTTGTAGCAGCGGAGTTATCTGTTAAAATTTGAATTTCAGCGTCTTCGTGCCTTTCCCTCTCCTCCTCTCGTCACTTTTTGCACTCTGATAGATTGGTGCTCTTCCGCCGGCCCTACTACCGGGGACGGACCTTTCCCACCCGCCGGAGCAACGCCTCTTATTGGCCGCAACAGTCGTAGCTGCCTAACATTTGACAGAATCTAACCAATAGCCATCTCTGAAATGGTATAAGCTGGGGCGGTGCAACGGAGAAGGTTGCGAGCATAAAAAACTCGCGGGAAAATGCTCGCCAAATTTCGCACGTGATTGTGAGTTGTCTGCTGCGTGTAGAAAGGTATATTTGGCTCAGGTGTCGATGACAACAAAATGCAGTGACAAAGCGAGTCTATGTGCTCTCCTGGAAGTTGTTTTAAAACCCTTTAATGTCAGACTATACCCTGAGCTGGATTTGGGGAAATACGAATAACTGGCTCACTTTGCCGATGGACACCTCAACCGCGGCCTCTGAGACAAACACAAATGTTGACTAAAAGTGTGCTTCCAGTGAGCATTCGTGCTTTTCTGACACGGCGCAGTTCAGGTGTCCAGAAACGCGTTTAATGCCCCCACGCCTCGAATTACGCTAATGTTTTTTTCTGTCCGAAGCCTCTCTGAGTAACCTTCAGTTCGTTCGGGAAAACAACCCTGCATCACACAAGCCCCAGCGATGGAAGCAGCTGCCACTGAGGAGTAGTGGCGCATAGCTTAGTCGATGGAACACTGCACTAGGAGTGGTATGATGAGACCCAGTCATCTATGAGTGTAAAGTAGAAAATGACCAATTTCACATATATGGGCATTAACCGCTAGCACTATCATAGCATACCCTTAAGGCAGGGCGTAAGTAAGAAGCCGGCTTTACCTTGAAAACAGAGCATCTAACCGAAACCGAAGTGAAAACCGAAGTGCTAGCGTATCTAATTCGCGTTTGGCTTAACCACGCTAAATCGGCAGCCTTTTTTTTTCTACTAACTTCTTACAAAAAATCGTGCAGCTAAATACCCATTACATCACAAATTTCTCGTTGATGAAGACCAAAATAAAAATAAAAACATTCCTTTTTAATTGCCTTGGTACGAATTGCTATTGGCTTCTTTGGTATGTATGTCCTTGCGAGATGCTTATTTTGCTACTTTTGTCTGCGCAAATAAAATCCTGGCACCCCGTTGCTCACCATCACCAAAATGCACCCCAGAAAATTTTTTATTTTTTTACTTCATATTAGCATTTATTTTTTAGCAAAAACGTACTAGCGAACTAAGGACACTGCATTATTTGCGCACGAAGTGCAAAAAGGCCTATCTGCTACCTTTGTCAAGTGGATTTGCTGATGAAGTATTTGATGTCGCATGTTTTACTGGTTGTAAGAGTCTTTTAGGTTTTCTATCTCTAAAACTCTTCTATTAAGAAAATAACAAGGGAGAAAACAACTACAGACAAAGCTTTACGGGCAGGCAAATGCCCGGCGCGCTTAAATATTTTCCTTTTCTCCTATCAAGAAAACAGAACCATATAGGAAATCAGAAAGTGCTCCATCGCGAATTCACCAGCAGTTTTTTTTTTCAGAACAGATTATTGCTGAAGTAAGCGGTAATCCAATGGCAGCTGAGTAGTTTCTGCGTCTGCATTTTATAAATGTAGTTGACTCCTAATGAACGATATCCCAAGTTTGATTAATGTGGTCCATCTAGTGAAGAGAAAGTAGTAAAAAAGGTTCGCCGTCAAAGATTGATTAGCAAATAAACAGAAGCTCGAATAATAGGCCTATGCGTGCAAAATGAGTGTTCAGATGTAAGAGCTTCCGTCTCCAAACAGTTATAGAAAACGTCTTTTTCATATTGCCTCTTTCAAAATGACCACTATGCGAGGCTCAAATTTAGTGTCTGCCGAGAACTCTTGTGACAGCGGAGAGACTTGTACATTCTACTGAGCTGAATATAATTTGTTGAGGAAAGTTTTACTGCTAGTTAGCTGTATATGCCCTCTTAAACAACGACACGCCATGCCTGCAAACATACGCACGCATATAACAATAATATATGAGTTCACCTATAGCGCAGTTAATCACAACCGAAGCTTCCTTGTTAGGTTTAGAGCACTAGGCGCGACTGGATAACATCAAGCTTTTTTCACGAAGCAAAAATCAAACGCTGATCAGGAGCACGAAAGGAACAAAAAGGCAAGACATATATGAAAGTTCAACAAACCATAGCCAATGACGTAATCACGTAGGTCACGATCTTCGCAGAAAAATATTTAACGTGGCGCCGTTTTGTAAGCTGCCTTCGCATAAGGGCTGTTCTAAGCTAATGTGCAATGCTGCCCCAATCGGAGCTATATTTCGAAGCTAGCTGGAGGTGCGTCCAGAGCATAGTAACGCCTCTACAAGGGAATTGCAAATGCACGTATTCTGCGTCAGATAGCAGTTGTTAGTGTTTACTATTTTGGTTCTAGTTATATTTCTTCTCAGTTCAATTTTAATGATCTTGGGCTGTGTATAGGAAGCACTATAATATAGATCTCAGGCAAAAAAACAGTTATTTTGGCTGTTATCCCTGTCTATAGCCATCGTGCCGTCGGCATCAGCGACACAGTTAAAGCATGCGAATTTCCCCTGAGAATTTTCACGGTGCATGCCTGTTCAGCAACACCAGAGACACAACCGAAACGCAATTTGTTCAAAGCTACAAATAACTTTAAAAAGATGCAGATATATTCTCTTCGTACGCGTACTCACTATCAGGTTATAAGACGCGTCTTTGCAGGGGAGGAGCTTTCGGGGAGACTGGAGGAAGAGAAGTGTGGAAAGCAGCTTAACAAAGAGGAAATTTCTGAAAACTTCGTGTCCTTTAGAATAGTAGTATCTAGTTCCACCATTGAGTTGGTGTTTGTGTTAGGCACTGGACGCACACTTATATGCCGCAAGCAACTACTGGCTCTAGTACTTGCAGAATGCAGTACCTTCGCCAACTATTCAGTGCTATTTTGCAAGCAGGAGTTTCAACATGACGAATTTCTAAGACGATATCAGTCACAGGCAAAGACAATGTTCGTCAAAAGCATTATAAAATTCACTACACACGCATGCGCTCTGCGCTTTGAAGTTTTCTGTACATTTGAAACAAATTACAATAAATAAAAGCCGAACCATCCGCTGATTAGGTGAAAGCGGGTAGTATTTAATTTGCAAGTATCTCGAAATCGGTGCTTGATATGAAATGTGTACACTGAAACTACAAATTTAATAAGGACAAGAAAAAGAAAGAAATAACGTGACAAATCGTTCCCATCTCAAGCTTTGGCTCCATTACCACGTATAACAAACCGCGGTATCGCACCGCAACAGACGGTAGCGTAAAACTAACCAAGATTTCACCAATTTCAATTGTCCAAAAAAAGCGCTCGCGCAAACAAATGATCTCATTTCGCAATTGTTTTTTCTCTGTTCGCCACTATGCGAGGCTCAAATTTAGTGTCAGCCGAGAACTCTTGTGACAGCGGAGAGACTTGTACATTCTACTGAGCTGAATACAATTTGTTGAGGAAAGTTTTACTGCTAGTTAGCTGTATATGCCCTCTTAAACAACGACACGCCATGCCTGCATGTGAAAGACGCGGCAACTCATCGAGCACGTGTGGAGCGGCGAAAGCGTGGCATTTCAAAATAGTTTACGGAGGAAGAAGAACAAGCAACTCGCAACATGCAATGCCGAAGCAGGGAGCGTGCTCACCTAGGAGTCACATACGATGGTTATGGACAGACGTTTTTGTCCCGTCAAAAAAGTTCTGCTTTAGGGCAAGGGTTCATTGAACGAGTGTAATGACATTAAGACTCGGTGAATATTTTCGTGGCCAACTTGTATATACGTCTTTGCTGCTCGCACACATCAGACGAATACTGCAGGCGCGAACCATTCTTAGCAACGGTTACTGGGTTACTGGTATCGTCCAAGAACGTGTCGAGTCTCATTTACGCAAAACTCCATACTGGCATGTCTTTCATTTTTTTTTTTTTGTCTTCTGACAGTATGTCGCCATCCTTCGTTTTAGGACATGCAGAGTGCGTAATGACCAGCACCTTTTCAAAGAAACTTTTCCTTGCTCAACTACGTGCAACTGTGCGAATAAATTATTTCTTTTCTATGAAGACGGAACCTCTGGCTCTTTTTCTACTCCGAAGAATCTACGAACTTGCGCAAGATTGAACATATAAATTTGAAAATGGTGCGCAACGCACACTAAGAATTTTGCCATTTCTTCTTTCAGGAGCCTTATAATCAAAAAGAGAAATTGGTCACCCCAACGTTATTCAAAAACCTGAAAAGCATATGTAAGCATCGGTCAATGCAAGACTGGTGCAAGATGCGCATTTGGTGCTCCAGAAGCGCAGAATGCACCGAAACGCCAAGGCATTCTGAGGAACCAAGTTAAAAGACATTAAACACAAAAGGGTGCGCATTCTGTGAGGGTTGTTTTATTATTATCTTGCAATGAAGCGAAGTTTGCGACCGAGAATCTCGATAGAGAAGAGTGCAAGAAGTTGTTACAATTCTGTTTCTTCTCAGAAGACGAATGTACTTACGTGGAAGAAATAAGGCTGCTTTTCTGCCTTTATGTTCTTATGAAAGGGTTATGCTTTCTACTAAGTCAAATTTACCCTCTTTTTATTGGTGCCTGTAGCTATACCCAACCACGACGCCCATTAAAGGGTGGCATGAGTGCTCCTAGGCAGAACGTGTATACAGGGAGTTGTTCGCAACGTATACTTGCTAACAAACTCGGGCAAGTTGATGGTATCGAATAGACTGGTAACTGTTTTGACTCCTTCATTGCTAAGCCGTTGTTAATGTATATCTGTTTTCTTTCCCACTAACCGTTCTTTCTGCGCTTTATGGCACTCGTTAGCTCCCCACGAATTTCAATCGACAGCAGCGCATGGTCTTAATTCTGTATAGCGAAAAAGGCCCGGCACACAGCACTTGAAAATTAAAAAAAAACATAAGTTCAAAGCTCAATAGACAGAGGTACGGTACCGGTTGAGAATATGGAATAATTCTGACTCAACCAAAGCAAATACTGGGGAACCCTCAGCAGGCTTAAGCACGGAAAGCACGAAGACTAGCCACACGATTTATTCGAGCTCTTGTTTCCTGAAAAATTCGGTAATGATTCCTCCTGCATAGAGGATATTTTTTCCTCCCTCTTTGAAACTTTGAACTAAGAGGACACTTCACGTTATTTGTTGTTCACTTGGTTTCGCGCTTTGGTGGCATTCCCTTCTTTGTACCAGCGGCAAATCAGTGCACTTTGTTTATAACCATTACTTCTTTACGTCTCTCGCTACTAACGCAAGCCAGATTTTCATTTTTGAAAGTCTGGTACTCGCAATCATCAGAACATTGGAGCTGGTAACGACGCGTTCAGATAAGGACTAGGATGCTACATGCATTCACTAATATTAAAAACATAAAAACATAATGTGCACTGTTGTGCGCGGCGAAAACACAGTTTCATGCAGCATAGTTTTGAAACGGAACATATTTTTTTGAAAAAATGATACCCGAGGCAGCTGCCCCTTTACATGGTGGAAAGGGGGGGGGGGGGGTCTACGAAGGGGAGAAGGCCTGGTTCAAAACGACAAATATAGCATACAGGCATAACAGCATATACACCATCGGTGGCTGGCGACGTCGCAGAAGTAAAATATGCATTGTTCAGCCTGAGAGCATTGCCCCATCTATTGTACCGACTGGCCTTTAAAAGACAGAAACCAGTCTTCTAAATTATGGTGGCTAGCTCCACTGTAGATGGCTGAGGCCCTCTCATGCACAGCCCACAGGGCAACTAGCTGGCGTCTGTCAGTGGAGCTGGACAAATTGAAATATACCTGCGCTTAAAAGACACGGACTGAAAGATAGAGACACACACACATAGCGCTGGACTTACAACTGAATCTTTATTCGGGAAACACTGCTCTTTATGCACACCAGCAGCTGATAAAAATGGAAGATGGTAACACCCGGATGATAAAAAATCGACAAACTGTCTCGTCACATGTCCAGTCCTACCTTCCCTTTTGCAAAAATGCCCTTTCCTTTGATAGTAGTGAAAGGGACGTGCTACTCACGCATGCATCCCCACTGTCCGCTATGCTCATGGCTTCAATTATTTCACGCGCCGTTTGGTCACGGTTCCTGCTTACTATCTTCGTCTCGTTATAGGAAGGTACACATTTACACTCTTGACAATGAACCACCAAATTCCCATCGCTTTTCCGTTCCATGTTCTTCCGATGTTCCCGGAGCCGCTCATTCAAACATCGCCCCGTTTGGCCTACATATGCTTTGCCACATGTAAGCGGCAACCTGTATACCACTCCTTCCGCGCATGCGACCATGGGGACTTGGTGTTTCTTTTTACACCCCTTAGTTTTTCTTTCTGGGTACGTTACTATTTTGCATAAGCTTTCCAATTTGTCCGGGGCTGAAAAAACGACCCTAGTTTTTACCTTCGAACCAATTCTTTTAAGATTATGGGACACCCCATGAATGTACGGAATCACCACCGTTTTCTCCTTTTGTTTTTCTCCCTCCTTGCTAGGCACCGTACCCTTTTTGCCAAATTTCTTGAGCATGCTTTTTGCCACCGACACTAAAACCTGATCCGGATAGCCTGCTTCCCTTAGCCTCACCACCTGCTGCTCAAAACTTTCTTTGACTAATTCCGGGCAAGATTTCTTCAACGCATTTTGAAAACATAACCTCACGATTGCCCTCTTCACTAATTTTGAATGTGCAGAGCTGAACGGAAGCAAACCTTTGTTACCTCTAGGCTGGTACATCCAAAATGTCCCATCAGACGCCAGTGACAGCTTGATATCGAGGAAGCGTATCGTGCCTTCGTTCATTTCTTCATATGTGATTATTAGTGGGTTAAGGGTTTTACTAAAAACAGCAAGTAGCTCTTGCACAGCAGCGTCATAAATACCGTCAAGGTGATTAAAGACCACTAAAAAGTCATCCACAAACCGGAACACTTTAACGCCAACAACTTTGTTTTGATCTCGCAACAGGATAGCCAACTTTCTGTCACACTGGGCAAGGAAAATGTTACTTAGAACAGGCGCGCTAACCCACTAATAATCACATATGAAGAAATGAACGAAGGCACGATACGCTTCCTCGATATCAAGCTGTCACTGGCGTCTGATGGGACATTTTGGATGTACCAGCCTAGAGGTAACAAAGGTTTGCTTCCGTTCAGCTCTGCTCATTCAAAATTAGTGAAGAGGGCAATCGTGAGGTTATGTTTTCAAAATGCGTTGAAGAAATCTTGCCCGGAATTAGTCAAAGAAAGTTTTGAGCAGCAGGTGGTGAGGCTAAGGGAAGCAGGCTATCCGGATCAGGTTTTAGTGTCGGTGGCAAAAAGCATGCTCAAGAAATTTAGCAAAAAGGGTACGGTGCCTAGCAAGGAGGGAGAAAAACAAAAGGAGAAAACGGTGGTGATTCCGTACATTCATGGGGTGTCCCATAATCTTAAAAGAATTGGTTCGAAGGTAAAAACTAGGGTCGTTTTTTCAGCCCCGGACAAATTGGAAAACTTATGCAAAATAGTAACGTACCCAGAAAGAAAAACTAAGGGGTGTAAAAAGAAACACCAAGTCCCCATGGTCGCATGCGCGGAAGGAGTGGTATACAGGTTGCCGCTTACATGTGGCAAAGCATATGTAGGCCAAACGGGGCGATGTTTGAATGAGCGGCTCCGGGAACATCGGAAGAACATGGAACGGAAAAGCGATGGGAATTTGGTGGTTCATTGTCAAGAGTGTAAATGTGTACCTTCCTATAACGAGACGAAGATAGTAAGCAGGAACCGTGACCAAACGGCGCGTGAAATAATTGAAGCCATGAGCATAGCGGACAGTGGGGATGCATGCGTGAGTAGCACGTCCCTTTCACTACTATCAAAGGAAAGGGCATTTTTGCAAAAGGGAAGGTAGGACTGGAAATGTGACGAGACAGTTTGTCGATTTTTTATCATCCGGGTGTTACCATCTTCCATTTTTATCAGCTGCTGGTGTGCATAAAGAGCAGTGTTTCCCGAATAAAGATTCAGTTGTAAGTCCAGCGCTATGTGTGTGTGTGTCTATCTTTCAGTCCGTGTCTTTAAGCGCAGGTATATTTCAATATGGCAAACCAACTCGCCCAACAAACCACTCTGCTAAACTTCATTTCTTATACATCGGGCTCTTTTTCGTGTTCTTCTTTGCAACCATGTTCCGTCATACCTCTCCTAGCAACGGCGTGCTGCCATGCAAGATCCCTGTCCTGCATCCGGAAGCGTGTGCTACCGCAAGCAGTCAGGGCTCTCTTCGGTGGTTTCGAGCCCTCTATGGGGCATGGCATGCGGATGTGCAGGATTTTGCGATCGGAGTGGAGGTGTCAATTCCGTACATTCAGGGATCTCCTGCGGGTGCAGGTACTTGGCTCAACAGGTGCTCCCCGGGCCTTCAGAGTTCTTCGGGACTATCAACGTACCGCTGACTGCACGGCAGAAATTTTGTGGCAACAAGTTCTGCCTCATCTTCGTGCCTGCGTTCCTGCAAAATCAGTGACGGAAGTGAAAGCAGTTCACACCCTAGACGACGTTCGCCTGCCTCAGGATGTGCAGCGGGTGCTCTCACTTGGCCCCAAGTTCGCCGTGGAACCACGGAAGACCGCGCCTGAGCTGCTGTCCCTCGTGCGCCTAGTTGCAAGGTTCGCTCCAGCGTCCGAGAGTGAACGATGCATATCGGAGGGAGTGGACGTTCTTTCAAGATGTAAGCCTGCGAAAACCAGTCTTCCAATAGGGCGGGTTATTTCAGTGCTGCGGGATGACTCTTTATGTTTACTTACTGCGGACAAGGACGGTGGTTTCGTTGTTTTAACGAAAGAGATGTTTGGTAAAAAAGCTTTGGAGGCTGTGAATTCAGTTTTTGAGAAACTTCCCCGTAATTCCTTACGCAGCTTGAAAGCAAAGGGGAAGAAACTATGTGAAAAACTGGAATTAACTAGACTCGTTTCAAGTATAGACAAGAGTGAATGCAATAGTCTGAAATTTATGTTTACGGCTAAGACCCACAAGCCTGGTTGTCCCCTAAGGGTTATCGTATCTGAGTCGGGAACATGGCAAAAGTCAATTGCTGAATTTCTTAAAGGCAAGCTCAACCTACTGAGTATCGATGATCCGTTTTTGGTGAAGGATTCCCAACAGATTATAACTTTTCTGGACAATCACAAAGACAGTCGGTTCATGGCGTGCTCGTTTGATATAAAGGATCTATATTATTCCTTGCCACATCAGGAGTTGCTTCAATGCGTGGCTGATTGCATTGATCAGTTTGGAAGTGTAGCATTCCAAAATGAAACGGGAATGTGCGTGAGCAATTTTCTGGAAATGTTGTCCTTCTATTTGGCTGCCACGTGCGTCACTTGGAATGATGCGGTTTATCGGCAGAAGAAAGGTGTTTGCATCGGGTCGTGTATCGCGCCTGTTCTAAGTAACATTTTCCTTGCCCAGTGTGACAGAAAGTTGGCTATCCTGTTGCGAGATCAAAACAAAGTTGTTGGCGTTAAAGTGTTCCGGTTTGTGGATGACTTTTTAGTGGTCTTTAATCACCTTGACGGTATTTATGACGCTGCTGTGCAAGAGCTACTTGCTGTTTTTTAGTAAAACCCTTAACCCACTAATAATCACATATGAAGAAATGAACGAAGGCACGATACGCTTCCTCGATATCAAGCTGTCACTGGCGTCTGATGGGACATTTTGGATGTACCAGCCTAGAGGTAACAAAGGTTTGCTTCCGTTCAGCTCTGCACATTCAAAATTAGTGAAGAGGGCAATCGTGAGGTTATGTTTTCAAAATGCGTTGAAGAAATCTTGCCCGGAATTAGTCAAAGAAAGTTTTGAGCAGCAGGTGGTGAGGCTAAGGGAAGCAGGCTATCCGGATCAGGTTTTAGTGTCGGTGGCAAAAAGCATGCTCAAGAAATTTGGCAAAAAGGGTACGGTGCCTAGCAAGGAGGGAGAAAAACAAAAGGAGAAAACGGTGGTGATTCCGTACATTCATGGGGTGTCCCATAATCTTAAAAGAATTGGTTCGAAGGTAAAAACTAGGGTCGTTTTTTCAGCCCCGGACAAATTGGAAAACTTATGCAAAATAGTAACGTACCCAGAAAGAAAAACTAAGGGGTGTAAAAAGAAACACCAAGTCCCCATGGTCGCATGCGTGGAAGGAGTGGTATACAGGTTGCCGCTTACATGTGGCAAAGCATATGTAGGCCAAACGGGGCGATGTTTGAATGAGCGGCTCCGGGAACATCGGAAGAACATGGAACGGAAAAGCGATGGGAATTTGGTGGTTCATTGTCAAGAGTGTAAATGTGTACCTTCCTATAACGAGACGAAGATAGTAAGCAGGAACCGTGACCAAACGGCGCGTGAAATAATTGAAGCCATGAGCATAGCGGACAGTGGGGATGCATGCGTGAGTAGCACGTCCCTTTCACTACTATCAAAGGAAAGGGCATTTTTGCAAAAGGGAAGGTAGGACTGGACATGTGACGAGACAGTTTGTCGATTTTTTATCATCCGGGTGTTACCATCTTCCATTTTTATCAGCTGCTGGTGTGCATAAAGAGCAGTGTTTCCCGAATAAAGATTCAGTTGTAAGTCCAGCGCTATGTGTGTGTATCTCTATCTTTCAGTCCGTGTCTTTTAAGCGCAGGTATATTTCAATATGGCAAACCAACTCGCCCAACAAACCACTCTGCTGAGCGGGACAAGTAGGAATTCGGGTTCTAGGGCGATTATGGCGGCGAGATTCACGGCATCTGCATAAAATGAAAAACAGATTAACTGCTCTCGCTGAAGCGAAAGGCTTACATAGCAGTTAATGTTGAACAGGCAGAGGCCACCCATGCCTACTAACAGAGCGAGCTTGAGTCTCGTGCACGCGTGACAAGCGAATTCGAAGAAGCACCGCGCGGCCACTTTACTTCATCTTCTTGCTTCCATAAGAAAGGCTTCTGTCTGATGTTTCGTTGGGCAGGCCTCAGCGCTTCTGCTGTATGAAACTTAAGATACACACCCTAACATTGGTGTCTACCTCGAGCACCTCTAAGCGGAGATACAGTATGTTTGTGAACACGAACTGAGGCTCAGTCTGCGGCGTTCACTTGCCGAGACATTCCACTACTTAGACTGGACGTAGAAACAAACTGCAACACCACAAAAGAGATTATACGGGTGTGATGCAGTCTGGGGGGCCGCAACGGGGTCGTGGCCTTTGCGCTCCAGTCGCCTGAGAGAAACGACATCTGCTATCGGGGCAACTTCTCTTGGTTCAAGTAGCTGCGCAACTTTTACCCTCGGGACAACAATCTTGTAGTCAACATTCTTGTTTGTGTGAGACAACATTCTTGTTTTCTACCTGAGCCCACATAGAAGCGAATGTCCGAAAATAGCAAGAATTTCCTCACGGTTGAGAATGTACTTTCTAAAATGAGTTTCACACGCGGGGTATTTGATGTCAGAGAGGCCACCACTTTTTTCCTTAATCTGCTTCACTGCCGGATCTCGCATCAAAAAAGCTACCCGCCGACGACAAAAGCGTCGACATCATTCATTATGGAAAAATTTGCACTGGCGCTCGACGCTGCTATGCACGCAGAAAGTACCGGGAAAAGTCAGGGTTACGTGGGAGATGCTGCACAATCTGGGCGCAGAAAGCACCGAAGAGCTTCTCGTCGACCTCAACCGAGGCGGTGGGAGAATGTTGATATATCCTAGGAATGCAAGCACAAAGTTGTGACGCCTGTACGAAAATTGGGTAAGACACCAAGCACTACCTCAAACTTTCGACCTATATCACAAACACCTGACATGTGCAAGTGACTACGAAGAATCCTGCTCGCCAGACTCACACACCATATTGAAGAGAAAGGTCTCTATTTGTACAGGGCTTTAGCAGTATTCTGACCAGGCTCGGTACACAGGATGGCCTGTTCTTCCTCCACCGGATATAAAACAAACGACACCGAGGGTGACGATAAGAGTCCAGGCTCCTGTTGCCAGTGCGCCTACACAAGGCTTCCTCCAAAAGACGCTCGGCTCGGCTACGGCTAGGCGTTCCAAATAAACGCACCTCGGCATGCGCATTGCCACTGCCATCTAGTCATTCCTCCAGAATCGCGTCTCCGGAATAAGCAGTGGCAGTCAAGATCCCGTCTTTCATTCAACGACCATAATGGCGTCCTCTAGGGAGCTATACTTTCGCTCATCTTATTCAAAATGGCAATGCGAACGCTGGCCTCCCACCTGCAGCGAGTCGACACCGCCCACTTCTTTATGTACGTGGGGGATGTGGGCTTGTGCACTGATCCTGGGCACCACGCCGCCACGAAAGACGTCTGTCACCGCGATGCAGAGAGCAATAGAGACACTGGTGGACTACCTACAGATCACTGGCTTGTAGCCATCTCAGGAGATGACACAGTATGTTCTCACAGGGGATCGATGACTAGAGCGCCAAGTTACCCTGTGTTTTACACACCATTTTATGCAAAAGGGAAAAATTATTTATACGCAGTTGTTTGCTCAATCTATGACACGGACTTGAAACAACTGGTCCCCACACTACACCAGCCTGCTAGTTGTGTAGCCTTGGAGCTGAGCGGCCAGCTCTCAACTGGCTTGCTGCGTGAGGTTGCTGGTTTCACTTTTTCTTCCAGTGTTTGTGCAGTGCTGGCGACATTATTTTTCACAGACCTGGCTTTAAAAAAGCATGTAAAGTTTCCTACTAGAATCGCAGCGAAATTTTCCAAGTGGCCAGGCCACCGCGCAAAAGAACAAGAAATAGTTACCTGTTTCGGGTCAATGCTCTATATTCTAGCACGTGAGGTCTCAGGTCTCTTGTGAAAACTAGGGTATCTGGTGGTCTGAGGCCCTCCAGCCACCCTCGTGAATTTGAGCCCTGGCTACGATCTGTTTCAATTGAATCTTACGTGCACATTGGTCAATAACGTTCTAGACCGCTTCGATACTTATGCAAAAAAAAGTCCATTAGAATTCTGTAGTTCTGACGATCCCTTTACCGATCCAAATTGCAGACTCAAGTCAGGACGCATGCCGCGGCTCTGCTTTTGTCACCGCGGCCATATCCTGTTATTTGAGCAGCAGACACTGCACCCAATCGTTCAGGTCTTACGCAGGCAAGGAGAAGGCGCAGAAGTATTACACTGCAGCGTAAGCTAAGAAATGCGTTGCCAGGCCACATCAAAGAGCAGGACTATCGTTACGGTCACATACAAAGAGCGGGCGTGCATCAGGATATCCCCCGAACGTAGAACTCTCAGGTCCTTGAGAAGGAGACACGGATGAATCTTTTCTTCCTCGGTTTACGCAGATGAGTGCCGGTTCCAGCACGTCCAAGGCAAGGTGCAGCAAACAAAACAGCAACGGAACTCTTCAGCTGTAGCGCAAAGCTCATTCTCGAACAATCATAACCGTTTTTTGTGGTTTACACTATCTACGCATACGCTCATGCGCTCTTGGGTATTGAAGGAAGATAATGAAATAAAAGCAACCATTGGCGCGAGCAGTGCCCAGGTTGTTTCGATCGCGCGCCCACTTTATCTCAGGCGAAGGAGACGGTAACGAGACGGAGCTCGCTGCACAGCAACTGTACCGAGCTCGGCAGGGAACGCGGCGCTGTACAGAACGCTTAATGAAGGCGAGCTCAGCACCCAATCCTCGCTGCGAGCTCCTTCCATTAGGTCCTGCGCATTTTGTCTCGTGTTTCCCTGAAATGTGGTTCAGTGCAGGAAACAGGGCCATTCCCTATCTGCACCTTGCATTTAGTGAAGGTCTCCGAAGGTACCGTCGTTCCGCCCAGCGCCATCCCCAATCTTTGAATACTTTGTATGGTTGGCTATCTTCTCAAGTCTTCTTTCTACCCTGCTGCTCCCTTCCTAAAATTCTTTACACCCTCTCTGTCACTGAGGAATCTCTTCCCTTCGCTTTTCGCCCAGGTGAAAGGACAAATGTTTAAAGAGGCAGTGATTTGTTCGTTCCCTTGTTCGATGTGTATTGCGCGCTCAGTGTGTAGTGACAGTAAAGATGATGCAGACTGCGTTGTCCCATCTGTAGTAATGTCATCATCCGAGTCATCTGTGCACGCTTCATCACAAGTTATGGGGGTACACTGCGAGAGACAGGTCAAACATTCAGAAAGGAAAAAATTACCTCAACTTTCCCTCAAAGTGACACGAGCTTCAAGCTGATACATCTGCGTATGATAATTGAGTGTGGAGTATACAAGGATAGCGAGATCAGGGGATAGTAATGACACACGTATTCGAGAATGTTAACAGTCACCGCAACCGTGGGAAGCAAAGCGGAATTTTAGTTTTTTTATTTGTAGTGTTGAGAAATGGTTAATTATCTCCGTATCATTTTGACTGAGGTTTAGAGATTATCGCGTGGTGCGTCCGTCACGGAGTGACTCGATTTGATTGACATCGCTTTACTCTCCTAGCAGGAGAGTAAAGTTAAGCCACAGTGGCGAGGGTAATCGCTTTTTTGAAATTCTAAGTGCTGATTAGCTATTACTGAAGGCCGGTTACAAATCTCTAATTGCAGAAAAGCGCTGATCGCCACAGTTGGAAAGTTAACTATTAGAATAAGTTAGTAATTTTAGTACTTATCGTGGTTCGCCTGCTTTTGACACTGGTATTACTATGCCGCAAAAAGCTTCTATTTCCCTCAAAATACCTATCTTTAAAAATTACTGGCGGGATTTCATGAAACGCCTGGGGTATGAGATTGCTTACAATATCTCGTGACATCGAGGCAAGGAACTGAGACGAAACGCTGTTTCAAAAGTCACTTGAATTCTATTTGTTGTTCTTAAGAAGCCAAATTAGTAGCAATAAAAAAAATGACTTCATGGTCTCCTTTGGCTGCAGATATCACCCTCCCCCTCTCATTTTCAACTGTGATTACGGCTGAAAATTAGTCTAATATGGAAGAGAATTATTTTACTCCTTGAACACTTCAGCAAAAAGCGGATAGTGGTTGTCAATTCAAGTTTTTTTATAACAGCCGCCTAAACCCATTAAGCATTTAGCCTTGCAAAACGAGGTCTAAGCACAATTACACCCCAGGCTAGTTAGGTTTATAACACTGCAATAATTGGCTATTCTAATCCCGCAGTTTTCATCCTAAGAGGACTAGAAGCTTAGCAAGTAAACAACAAAAAAAGATAAGCAGCAGATGAAGGGCAACGCAAATGCAAGTTTGCTCAAGAAAGAAGGCAAGTTTTGCTGACAAGTTTATTGGCAGCGTTCTCGGCACGTCGCTGGATACTTCAAAGTAAATGCCTCTCTTTTCTGTCCAGCACCCACAATGCCAGATTTCTCTCTATGGATAAAAGTAGGCATATGTAATAGTCACTACGTATAATGAAAATAGATATCAAGTAAGAAATACGAGCTACAGCTCATGTGGCGCCGCCAGGTTCAAGTGAGGCAGATTAAGCGGCTAAGGGGTGTTGCTTGCTCAAGACAAGCCGGCTACGTGTTTAGCTACGTCCGCAACTACCGAAGTTCCGACAGAATGTGGACCGGCTTTCATAGAACTAATGCTATTCGCGATCACTTCGGAACTAGCCCGACCGTTAACATTAGCGATTTGATTTGCCAATATTCATCATTCCCATGACTACTAGAGATTCGGCATCTTTTTGCAACCAGACGAGAAATACTTTTAGCTCAGAAAAGTCCGCGCATAACGATTGTTTCCAAGCATCATGGAAAAATTCAGGGGGCACTTTTTCTGTCTAAAGTGCTGCAAGGCGAAAGCGTTTCCTGGCCACTGTTTGTTTTTATTTACTTTTTAATTTTTCATATTTTGTTTTTATTGTTTTTTGCTCCTCTTCTTAATGTTATTGTTTTTTATTTTTATTTCCACATCTTTTTTATTTTGTTTTTATTTTTGTTTATTTTCTTTTTTTATTTTTATTTTCCTTTTCTTGACTTTACTCCTTTTATTTTATTTATGAAGCCCATGAATTCACTAGATGCGCCTTTATTCATGCTGGAACCTTGAGCCTTTTAAGCAGTGACGCCGAAAAGCGGACGAATCTGCCGACGCGTCTGTCGACACGGCTGCCGACGCGTATGTCGACACTCCTGCCGACGTGCCTGTCGACACGGCTGCCGACGCGTCTGTCGACACTTCTGCCGACGTGTCTGTCGACACGGCTGCCGACGCGTCTGTCGACACTCTTGCCGACGCGTCTGCTAACGACAGTATGAGGCATTAAAGGCTTTCGCCTTAATAAAAGGCATCGTTCCAGCTGCCCTTCTGGGGCTTCTGAAAGCTCTACTTAAAATGCTCAGCTTGACGAGACAACTATAAAGGTCATGCAAAGAAAGACGTAAAAAACGGGCTCTTCGATATCCAGCATGGTACTGTAAGATTTTTTTGAATTTTTCATTAATATTAATAATGTTTCACGCGGATCAAGTTTATTATATATATATATATATATATATATATATATATATATATATATATATCGGATCCCACCGGCGGCAGTGGTTGTTTTTTCTTCTGCTTTTCTAATCAATTAGCTTTAAGCGATGACATGTTCAGTAATATTCTAAATTGATCAACACCACAAAATAAATAAATTAATTAAAAAAAAATCCCCTGTGCCCCTTGGTTTCTGTGGCTGTTGGCTTCTTTCATATATATATATATATATATATATATATATAGTAAGAACGTAGACCAACGTTTGAAACCCTTGAAACACTTTATTGACGTTTCGACCGTGGAACGGCCTTCGTCAGAATGTCTGATCTATATATGTCTATATATGTATATATGTCTATATATATATATATATATATATATATATATATATATATATATATATATATATATATATATATATATATATATATATATATATATATATATATATATATATATATTCGGCTCGCGCTACATCGCCATGCAAAATTCAATCAATCATGCACACTGGAAAGAGACCGAGTAAATAAAACTGTGTTAATGCTTTGTCCAGAGCCGACAACTCTAAGTCTTGGAAATATATGGTCCCTGCTTGATTCTAAAAGTTTTCAATTATTATTTCTGTGCTCAGGAACAAGTATTCGATAGGATTAGTAATCGCGGTAATACCAGTAAGTAATCGCAGTATCATTCGCCAAAGGAGCCCTTTGAATCACATAAATCTTTGTCCTAATTTATGACCCCTCCAACAGCCAAAGCTGTACAACTTTCGTTGCACGTGCAGCTTCTAGCCCGTATATTCAGAGTTGTGTTTTAAATGGATGTAATAACTAATGTTCAGTGAATTCAACTAAGAAAACTTCTTCACGCGCCGATATATGTGGTGTTTGAACGAGGACATCAAAAAGTTATATTGCGGGATTAACTGGCTACATGAACAGAATGCTTAGATGGCGGGAAGTGAAAAAATACGGACGAATGCATTGACAACTGAAACAATTTACTGCAGTTTTCGCTTGAACCAAGCCTGAAAGAGCATATCTTCAAACCCGCTCTCCCCCTTTCCTTTAGAAGAAGTGGGGGCCGCAATGAGGGACACAGCATCAAACGAATGGGACTGGCATACAAGAGCCTTTGCACTCCTCTAAAAGAGGCTCGATCATCACTGAACAAGCGAGCTCGGCGTGTGACGCTCCAATGGTGCTTGTGCGGTATACCTGCGCGAGAATTTTGAGCACCGCTTCCTTTGGCTGCTACAATGACGCGAAGCATAAAACCCTTAAAAAAAATTCTTTACGCAGTCTATGGACTTTTGTCTATGAAGTGTGCAGAGTCTCTACAGATAAATCCTATAGTCTAGTCTATAAGCAATACAAACTCTAGAGAGAGCTACAGACTATCTGGAGGATTATTTGGCCTATATTGTATAGACCTTTGTCTATAGAGAGACTATATACTATAAATAGGCAAAAATAAATATTTATAGAAAGGCAAAAGAGCCTGCAAGAAGTCAATATGCAGTCCATGAATAATTTTTATAAGGGCAGTCTGCGGGCGAACGCGTTATCCCAGAGGTTGTCCCTTTTCTCTCTATTTCTTCCCTCCTCCTTCCTCGCACATGATAGGAAAGCTTACAACTCCTTCCTCCCTCGAAACTCTTTGCCGCCTTTCGAAATATAGCTGCACCGGTTACTTTTCAACCTTCGCTGTGCTTTGCGGGGTAGCCTGCAACAGTTTCTGCCTGGTAAGCTATATGTGTACACTACTTCTCTGTGTGCTAGCAAGGCGTGCCTTTACTATTTACATCTTTCTCACGGTTTTCCTCCCGCCCGCTCTCTGCAAGTTTCTCTCGGTCGAAAGCATCCTCCGAAACCCGGACGGCAATTCCATGCGAGTGCATGCAGGGTTCCCGGGGGGGGGGGGGGGGGGGGGGGGGGGGGTAACTGCTTGGCTTAGCGCTTCTCAGTCACGCCGTGCTGCACTGCGGCAATTCTCGTTGAGAGAAGAGCGCTTTATGCGCGACCCAATGTCTCAGAGCCATGGTAAATATTTCTGGCTCACGCGTGCTCCTGTCGGCGTCGTTGCTTTGCGTTGCTTTCTTTAGGGACAGGATCAAAAGTTCGAAGTTAGTTAGTGGTCTTCATTAATGCTAACTTGGCTTGGTAGCTCTTTAGTATGCAGCCTACCTTCAGTGACTGCATTCTAAAATAGGAAGGCGACTGCAGCGTTTCGGCGTTTGTTTTAGCTCGTATACGGAGTGAAAATGCAATCATCCTTAATAATTAATGCCGAAGGGACGCTTGTAGTAGTCCAAATTGAAGTGTCCTTCATTCTGTCATGTGCTACTGAAGTCAGATTTATGCGTGCGTTTTTCTTAATTTTATTGCTGAATCTTCTGGCGAATAATGGAGCACCATCATCGAAACATCAAATCTTTGAAAGAAGCAAGGCAATTCTACTATCTGATTCTGATAGCTAAATTATTTTAGCTGCCAAGCCTGAGTAAGCTAGTTCCAAATATTTAAACTTGCGCTTCCCAAAAGCACCACAAAATGCACAAATATATTCAAGAACATCAAGCAGCTCAAGCAGCTCTGTGCTGTTAATTCTATGTAAGTTTAGTAACGAGGAACAGACTAACAAAATTTTCAATCGCTTCTGTGGCCCTGAAGTGCGCAAATAGTGCGTATAACCTTTTGTTATCTTTCCCTCGTTTTAAAACTTAAGTATAAAACGGTTTACTTAATGGCGTCACCCTTACTTGTCATATAGACATTGACGCGCTAGACATAATTCTATTGCAGCATGGACCATTGACCACCCGTGAACCGCGACAGAAAGAGTGCCGGCGTGATATCGAACCCACGTAACCCTGCAACTCAAGAGCCCATTATGCGACTCGTACTTAATTATTCTACGGCTTCAGGAAGAGTTCATTAAAAAAGGCAATTACAGGCATTGGAAGTACCCTGGCATCAAACGAGGAAAGGGGACAGCGCTCGGAGTTGCGCTAATATGCTCAATAATGAGGCGCACCGGGAGTTAAAAGCCCCGGAAAGTTTTTAACGACTTGTAATGTCTCTTGTTGCTTGTTGCTGTTGTTCGTCCGTAATGTCTCTAAAACTGGTGCCAATTATAAACGGGACTTATTAAACTTATTTTTGGGCTAGTTGGTGCATTTTGAACCTAAGAAAAGGAGCAGCGCCAAAGCATGCAACCAGAGACGAAGAAAGCAGAATACATAAGCGCTGTGTCTTATGTCTGATTATTGTTCATTATTACGTGGAACTAAATCAATCATTTTTACTACGAACTTCTCTAGCATTGTTACCCGGTGATTTGTTGAGTAGAAAAATATGCGGTATTTTCACCTCCTCCTAGTCGCATCTTGAAGCCCTGATACGTGAGTGTTTTGTACGAAAGTGCCGGTGGCACATTGAAGCTCCGCGAACCGCTATCCGTGTGCACACGTGCGGAAAGATGTTTCAACTGAAATTCGAAACAGCCTGGAGGCATCACCAACTCTCTGCAACCGTACTTCAAAGTTGACAGCGATTACTTTCGCCTTTGGGCCTCGCGAAGCCGCCGTCACGGCTCCTTCAGACGTTTTTGTACAACAGATGCGGGCGCTTCTCTTGCTTCGCAAGAGAGCATGTCGCATGACATACGTAACAGGGCAGAGCACTCCGGCAAAAGGATTTCTAACGAGATGTTGCTTACAAGGTACCCTCTACAGTTGTACGCATTCACTGTTTCTGTATAAAGGTTCTCTATCTTATTTATTTTTCGACTACAGTAGCTAAATCATTTTCTAAAATATGCTCAGTGCTCACGTAGAATAGTAGAAGACGTGTGCGGCTCAATATGATTAACCAATTCTACAAGCTCATCCAACTCATCCAAGATCTCAAGCTCATCCAACTACAAAAACACATTTCAGAAACACAAAGAAATAGCTGAAAAACAAAAATTCCCCTCTGGAGCAGGTATGCATCAGGATTACAACCAGCCTCTCAACCTGCAAGAATTAAGTAAGGTATTATCTCTGGAAAAAAGACAGCACCAGGACCAGACAACGTGCATTACGCTATGTTCGCCCATCTCTTCGAGGCTGCTGTAGAGGCACTGTTAAAATTCTTTAATAAAATCTGGATAACTGGAAATATACCAGACCCGTGGAAAAAAGCAGTCATAATACCTTTTCTGAAACCCGGAAAATCACCTACAAGTCCTAGTAGTTACAGACCAATAGCCTTCACCAGCTGCATTGCTAAATCTTTATAAAGCGTAATAAACGTTAGACTGACCTTCGTACTTGAATCTCGGCAACTATTCGACGTACATCAATGTGGGTTTAAGAAAGCATGCTCGACCACAGATCACCTTATCCGCCTAGAAAACACCATCCGGGAGGCGTTCATCCACAATCAGCACTGTATAGGGGTCTTCTTCGATCTGGAGAAGGCCTACGATACCACGTGGAAGTTCGGCATACTCCGTGACCTAGCAGAGCTAGGTATCCGCGGCAGGATGTTGAACTATTTGAACGACTTCCTGGCCAACCTCCCATTCCGAGTCCGCCTAGGAGCAACTCTCTCCATGACTTTCACCCAAGAGAACGGCGTACCCCAGGGGTGTATTCTAAGCTTGACACTCTTCATAGTAAAAATGAATTCCTTAGCTAAAGCAATGCCCAAGTCCATAATGTATTCAGTTTATGTAGATGACCTACAAATAGCATGCACATCCTCCAGCATATCAACCTGTGAGATACAAATACAAATCACACTAAATAAACTAGGTGCTTGGGCAGACAGAAATGGATTTAAATTTTCTCCTCAAAAAACAGTAGCTGTTCTTTTTTCATTGCGACGAGGCCTACAGGTCGATCACAGTCTATACCTGAATCACACTGCGCTACCAATTAAACAAAAACACAAATTTTTAGGCGTAACTTTCGACAAAAAACTCATATTTCTACCACACATTTACAACCTGAAAAAGACAAGCCCTCAATATCTTAAAAGTGCTCTCACGGAAACGGTGGGGATCTGATAGAGCTAGCCTTTTAAAAATATATCGCTCTCTGGTGCGCTCCAAGCTGGACTACGGGTGCATAGTATATGGTTCGGCAAGAGCATCCTACTTAAAAAGATTAGACCCCATTCATAATCTTGGTCTGCACCTATCATCTGGAGCATACAGAACATCACCAGTAGCCAGTCTATACGTTGAAACTAATGAGCCCGCTCTTGAGGACCGAAGAATCGCACTTACATGCACATACGTCTTAAAAATCCGTTCTCTTCCGAAACATCTCTTCCATCCAGTTGTCACCAAGTGCCCATCTAAAAGATTATTCATCAATAAACCACATTCTATCAGACCATTACTATTGTGCTTTTAAAACAAATGTGAAGAGCTAACAGTACTAGACTCCTTACCGAATATTGCACAAAGGAATGAATATTTGCCACCATAGTACAGCCTGCCTTCAGTATGTGACTTAACAATGACACATTTAGACAAAAAGCAAACGCCAAACGAGTACATATTACAGGAATTATTGGCACTGCAAGAAAAGTATCACACTTACATTGAATTGTATACCAATGGCTCAAAAACAGAAAGTCACGTTGGAAGTGCAGTAATCCAAGAAAATACTAAACAGATAATGCGACTACCAGAATGCGCATCAGTTTTTACTGCTGAGTGTTATGCCGTCTTTGTAGCTGTAGAAAAAATAGTAAGATAGAAGATCAAAAATAGAATCATTTACACCGATTCCCTGACTATGCTCAAAGCACTGCACTCCAGAAATGCTGCTGAACCCATAATAGGAAACATCATACATAACATAACATCATACATACATAACATCATACATACATAACATCATACATACATAACATCATACACACATAACATAGTTAACATCATACATACATGACATAGTTAAAATAACAAAACAAAAGCAGAACATCAAATTCTGCTGGGTTCCTAGCCATGTTGGAATTGTAGGTAATGAGAAAGCAGATGTGTGCGCTGCACAAGCCCGGTATGGCCAAATAAAGCAAGTGAGCATACCGCAAAAGGATTGCTTAAAGTTTATCTACAGTAAATTCATAAATAAGTGGCAGGCTGCATGGGAAGAGCACGTAAACAACAAATTACATTCTGTGAAGCCCATTTTAGGGGAATGGCAATCATGTAGGCATCAAGAACGTTTTACTGAAGTTGTTTTATGTCGGCTCCGCATTGGACACACCCACCTCACGCACAACTTTCTGCTAACCAAACAAAACAAACCTCTCTGTGAAATGTGTGGTGCTGAACTCACAGGGAACCACATTTTAATTTCATGTATAAA
Source organism: Amblyomma mixtum (assembly GCF_055824585.1). Lineage (NCBI taxonomy): Eukaryota > Metazoa > Arthropoda > Arachnida > Ixodida > Ixodidae > Amblyomma > Amblyomma mixtum. Next base: position 280,609,283 of record NC_143012.1, on the reverse strand, counting down.
ACTAGAAGAACTAAGAAAGAAATATTTTAGAACATTTTACAGGGAAAGCATCCCATTACACCTTATGTTACTTTTAGGTGATCGAGCACTGGTTGATATCTCATGTATTTTTAGGTTTCTCAAGGAAGCCAACGTTTTAAACAAACTCTAAGTATAAAAAGCTTCACCTTTAACAAAAACTACAACCTTGTGTTTGGCACATCATAGCCCCAATTGCTTTTGCGCCATTAAAATCAACATAACTAACTAATAAAGAAAATTTTGGCTTCTGACCTTTCATCCTCATCATAGGTGTTGTCTTTAGCCTAGCAGCTAGACGCATTAGAACTGTCGTAATGATCGGCGGCAACTGACAAAGGACAGGATAATTGGAGAGACATGGGAGAGGACTTTGTCATGCAGTGGGTGTAGTCAGACTGATGATGACGATGAATGATCTGTGGAAAAAAACGCGCTCTATTTACTAGTACTCACAGTGTACTCCACAAGGACTGCTCATCACTAGAACAACGAAAAGCGTCACGAAAATGTACTAACAACTTCGAGGGAGAGCGTCATGAGTGTTTTAAGCGCTAGACCATTGCCAACAGCTCTTTCTACAGATGTCACCATGTTATAAAAAATTCTGAGGTGCTCACAGCTAGAGGCACTACATATCCGCGATAGACGGTTCATCAGGCGGCATTGCTTGGAAACACCCATTCATACTGGTGAACAGCGCAAAAAAGGCGGGACAACAACAAGACAAGCGCTGACTATCAACTGGGTTTATTGAAGGACGGAAGGGTATATATACAAAAACATAACACAAAGAAGTAAGAAGATAGTGTGAACAGGGCCGTGAAAATCAAAACTTATGTCACATCCACAGGCAAGGTGTCGAATGCATCAGCAGTCCTTCCGTGGCACTTAGCAACAAGGAATTGGCTTGCATCACTTCACATGTGACATAATTTTTTATTTTCACGGCCCTTTTCACACTATCTTCTTACTTCTTTGTGTTATGTTTTTGTATATATACCCTTCCATCCTTCAATAAACCCAGTTGATAGTCAGCGCTTGTCTTGTTGTTGTCCCGCCTTTTTTGCGCTGTTCACCAGTATGAATGCATACCAACTCGCCCAGATCTCAGCCTTACTTGTAAACACCGTTGTTTTGAGAACATCTGTCCTCTATCCATAGTTCATATGTTCAGCATGAAAGCAAGCCCGGAAGTGGCCCGACATTCAATCTCTCCAAGTAAAAACGCCTGCGTGAGTACCTGCGAAATTAAATTACATTTCGCCTGCTCGCCTATTCTTACACGAATTGATGACCAAAACAGACGTGTATGGAGTCAGGTTAACGATTCAGGCTCCTGTATTCTGTGCAGCTCCGGCTTCGCAGCTCCAGTTAGTGCGGTTGTAATGAATTAAATTATGCGACCCTGAGCTGTTCCAACACAAACTCTAGGCGTATAATATTTACTGGATATTCTGTAGGAATGAGATTACAAACTGAAATTTGTAATTATTTGAGATCTGTAACTGAGATTTGAGATGTTTAGGTCGTCATTGAACACAATACGAGGTATTCCAGAGTTGAAGCAATGCATAGCTATTTGTGTGAGTTCTTCAAGCGGCAATATATAACTGTGATGCTTTTTCCAGCATTCCTAAGCGGCACTGAAAATTACTCTATGCAATTATTCTTCTCAGTAAAAACTGGTTCTCTTGTTATTTGTGCATTTGTTGACGTTGATCACGCAGAAAAGGTGCGTTTATAGACTAAAAATTGGATTTTTAAATCTTTGTTGAGACGAGTCGAATTCATCACATCCTTACCGAATTGAAGGCATTGCCATCGTTATGGAGAGCATGGTGGTGTACCATAGCCTCTGGAATCAGCGCTTATATTCGGTGTCGACTACGGCATTTTAGTGTATTCTGCTTACAAAGGGTAAGTCTATTCACGGAGATGAGTGTATAAGTAATGGAATATTCTGGTAGTTAGCACCCTATAACGTCAATAACGAGGGATCTGCTGCCGGGTTAGGCAGGAGTTTATATTTTAATTTGGCGTTAAAAGTCGCGTAAAAATGCATGGTGGCGGCCCCAAACGTTCTTTTTGTTGCAGCACGTGGTAGACTTTTTTTGTAGAAGCATAAATGGATATACTAGTAGGCCCCAATGTCACAGAAACGTACTGGCGCGGTCATAAGTAAACGGAGCACGCTATTGCGTTCGAAGTGCAATCACGCTTTCTCCATTGGTAATGAAGAAGTGTTGTTTGTCTACAAGAAAGCCCACCAACCTCCGCTACCAGCACGTGCGCACCACTGCTGGAAATTTCAATTAGGTGACGCGTGAAACATATTCGAAGACAGTTGCGTGCTCCGTTTACTTTTGTCCGCGCCTGTACGTTTTGTTATAGTAAACAGTAGAATGCGTACCACTCGTTTTTTGTGTAAATCACGTGAATCTTATATTTTACTTCGCTTAATTATATTTCTAATAGAGTTTTTGAAAGAAAGAAAGAAGGGCCTCGCCGATGCCGCCGCTAGGCATGCATTGGCGCTTCCGTCTCTATGTATGCTATAAGGACACGTTCATACTTGTCCAAAAATCCGGTACGCGAAGCGGATTCGCTCGCCGCAAAAACTAGAACCTGTTCTGAACTGCTGACGCTAGGGCGACGCGGAACCGCCGCGTCGCTGCTGTTTCTCCCTTTTGCACACCACGCTTCCCAAAGAAACTTGAAACGCGAGGGTGACCAGTGAAACCCCGATGTATGTGACCAATGAAAGAGGGCCAAATGGACGCGAAATCGACGGCAACAAATGGACATCTTGTAAAATACGGCCCCTGCTAACTTCGCGATGGTGAGCAGTGCAGCCTGATAAAAATTGTGTGTACTCTATACACAGCATCGGTTCACGCAAATCATTGCAAAAAGCGAGGCTGATGACTACTGGGCGTTACTCAGACAAAGCCACGTTTCCAATGAACGGTTCCAGCCGGGAGAAAAGTCGAGGCTGTCACCGTCCTAAACGTTTCCTATCCTACAATTATTTACATCAGCCGCCGCGGTGGCTCAGTGGTTATGGTGCTCGGCTGCTGACCCAAAGGACGCGGGTTCGATCCCGGCCGCGGCGGCTGGAATTTCTTTGGAGGAGAAATTCTAGAGGCCCGTGTACTTTGCGATGTCAGTGCACGTTAAAGAACCCCAGGTGGTCGAAATTTCCGGAGCCCTTCACTACGGCGTCTCTCATAGCCTTAGTCGCTTTGGGACGTTAAACCCCGTAAACTAAACCAATTATTTACATCAATGTTTACACCAAGGCTGCAAGCAAGATGTAGATTAACACTGTCGAGACCTCTTATCTGTGCATACAGAGGAACAACGCAAACCGTACCATCGGCCAACTTCCCAAATCGGAATACATTACCTTCTTAAAGCAGTTGGAACACAAAGTGCATCTTTATAGAAGCTGCTTAGGCTTTTTCTTGTTAGTAAATCGGTGCTCAGCGCACCTGTTGTTCTCTTTGTTTCTTCCTAGAAAACAGCTTTTCAAACTAAATCTAGCTGAGTTAAAGTGTTTTACAACAGGAAGACACAGTGAGAGGCACTAGAACAACAGATGAGGGGCCACTATATGCACGAAAGCAGCTAGAAGTTTGCAATGTGGCAGTTTGTTCAGCTGCTTTATCGAGAACGGCAATATGTACGTGCTCTAAATGACAGTTCTTGATTTCTTCCGAAGGAATGCGGCAGAATTGCACCTCCGCCAAAACGCGAAAGCTCGCTTTAGCCATTGCATACATTAATGCCTGGAGATCGCAGTTCAATTTGCTCGTCGGCTGATTGCGAAAAACACCGGGCCTCATGTTCAAGTGCTGCCGAAAAAAAGAAATTCTCTTTAGACGAGGAAATTACTTTCCTGAATTTGACGTGTTCTGACCAACATTCATGAAAGCACTAAGCATCTGCAATAAAAAGGGCACTGAATTATGTAAAAACAAAATGCGCACAGACTTAAAAAACGCGCATTCAATGCAAGAACAGCGTGTGAACATTCTCTCTCACTCTTATTTGTGTGCCACTGGAAAAAGTTTAATTTACGTGCCTTTTGGCAAGAACTTACGGTGAACCGTTGTAACTGCCTGGTTTTTTCTTCTGAAGCATTTTGGCGGATGCATACTGTTTCATTCATATCTCTATGTCTGAAGCTTCAGTGACTTCACCAGCTTGTCCATAGTCCCGATACTCGAGACACTAATGCGCGACTAGAGGGAATGCGTGATTAATTCATGCTATTGCACACCATGACGCAGTTACCTCAAACTTGCTTTCACTAAAACCGAATTTCTAATGATAAAAGAACTGTTCTTCCTGTAAATAATATTTCGGGCATCATCGAGCAGCCCAGTGTTTTAAATCTAACGTACAAATGCATCGAATATCACCGCAACGTATCTCCATTGAACAGTGTTGCAATATTCATTGCTAATTTCTTACGTAACGAAGCAACGCCAATGTTAATGAACCATGCTCTAGTAGAAGGCCCCACAAAATGTTGACTACATTTATATGGCGTTTCTTAACCTGCCTTATATTCTCAATACAAGTGCGCTAACGCCTGTTAAGTTCAAGCAAAATGCAGTCTCCAAGGCAGTGTTGGAACCCCGAGCTTCGGCAGAAGCTAAATGCCAAAATTAAAGAGCATCAGTGGCTGGTCGACAAGTATGAGACGTATCACTCCTTTTTTGCAGGTTACATGTTCATGTTACATGTTTACATGTTACATGTTTTTTACGTGTTAGATGTTTTAGGATGTTAAACCTTCATAAACCAAACCAAATCATAAACCTTTTTTTACATAGGAGAGAACTTTTTAGGCAAAATCTGCTCTAACTCTAGCACCTTTTGAGTGTTGACTGTTTCTATCATTAATTGTCAATGTCCCGTCTCCTTCGGTGGGGACTAAAAATGGCCGAAGTATGGAAGACTAAACGCGCACGATGCACGGCATACAAGCGAGCTTTCCCCCTGCGGGACTGCTCCCATTTAAAAAGTAGCTGAACGCTACCAGTCGAAAGCTAACAAGGCTAAAAGAAGTTTAAAGCCACCAACCGAAAACTAACAAGACTGACTTAAAAGTTGGCCTTGTTAATTCGCACATGAGCGCCATAATATTTAGCCAGCACATTAAGCAGCAATTAACATACGATGTGTTGGCAGCATCCGCAATGCATACAAAGCAAAGAAAAGTTATGCATTGATTCCATTCGGTAGAAAGTGGTACGGTGACAGTTTACAGCCCATATCGACCCTTAGTTTCAGTGAATACCAATATAAACCTGGCAAAGCGTTTTCAAATCTTAGATTAGCGCTCTGCTAGAGGCTAGGTTATGCTAGCGAAGGAAATCGATGTTGGTACCTTCAGAAAGTTATCGATGATAACGTGCGGGAAACAGAAACACCAGAATATCTCGCAGCCTGCATTTTGCATAAGACATGACCGTTCTACTGAGCACTGTGAACCAGTCGTCATGGGGCGCAAAAAAAAGCATCGACAGAAGCTAATCAGAGCGTTCACTGATTGCTACCCTTCACGCTTCTTCTCAAAGACCAACTAGCCCCAACGACTGCATGTGAGTAAACTCAGTGCCTGACTCTCTTTACTTCTCACAACTGCGTGGTGCTGCCGGTCATACACGAGACTTCGCCCTGAAAGTTGCCTTGGCAACGGCTAGACACAAGCTTGCATTGACGAAACAGTACCTCCCGCCAGACACCAGCGAAGCTCTACCACCTTTTACTCAACATATTTCGTTGCACTGCTATGGTCTGCGGCGATATGTGCGGAAATATCGGACTGGAACGAAGCGCAAGAAAACTGGCTGGTGCGTGTGTTGCAATCGGGCATCTCCTGTGGTCGCCCGACGCGTGGTTAGGTCGTACATGTCTGCGCAATAATGGGAGAGTAGTGCCTACTTTTTCTGCAAGCGAAACTCCTCTGGATAGCGCACCCGCTCGCAGTTTTCTCATCCAAATTTTATTTACTTCTACTTAGTCGTCTCTTCATAGCTGTTGAAGCTCGCCAATGCGAGAAGGGGCCGCGTTTTGAAATTTTGTTGTGAGAGAAACTATTCTCATACCGGAACGAGAAAGCATCTCAGCCTGCTTTTTGTTCGGAGAGCGCCTATATCTCATGAGATGACATAGGACATGAAATATATCTGATATTCATGACATATACACAGAAATTCTGGCCTTTGTATCCAATGCGCTGATTGTATGATAGTAAGGACACGTCATTTTTGACAATTTTAACGCGCACATATAGGGAAAAAAAAAACAAATTAAAGATGTGATGACTGAAATAATAGAGAAAGAAATCGAAGACCTTAGCACAGACATATACAAGAGGTCATTCAGTTCTTTTAGGCATGTTTTGCGGCACTTCGCACGATGGCCGCAGTCATTGTCAGCTGTGAAAGTCTGTCCTACACTGTTCCGTTTCTTGATGCCGTAGTGACTACGCGATAGGCTAAGACATTCCCGTGAGCAATGCCTTTTACGTGCCTCCATTTCTGACCTCTCTGAAAGATTCAAAATCTCTAGCTTCTCCTCAACTTCTTGGTCTTTTCTTCTTTCTCGCTCTCTTGAAATTGTGAGATTTTGAGAGTCAGAAGAGCCTCCCACAACTTCGCAACAATGTTTTAATCCAGAGTAACTTACCGAAGTGTCAGCAGCCTGTTATACACCAAGTAAGATGCGTTACTCCGAACCTCACGGCGCCTGCTAAACATTCTCTTCTTTTCTTTGCGTACTGGATCAGCACGTGATAGATCGCCTTTCATCTTTACAAAAAAAAAAAACAGCATGGTCTTGCAGGCAAGCAGACTGTGCGGTTTTATATCCGTGTTTGTTATTTCAGTTAAATATTTCAAATTTCTGCCGTTTTTCAACCTACGCAAAAAAAAGCTGGAAACCCGTTACAACGTGTAAGTACTGCAACAGTATTGTGCTTGGGGGCGTATGGCAGTTCCTCATTGACAGCAACGGCTGCAGAGGGCACCTCTTCGAGTGTAAACGAAGTCGATGGTCGCAGCACCACTGTGGTTTTCTGGGACCCAGTACTGTCGTGTTCTGCTGCTAATTATGCAGAATGTTGCACCACCCTTGTGGTCATCGGAGTTGACAAGTTCACATAGGATGAATAGACGGGTTGCTACATGAATTGCTTTCATTTCTTCGTCTTGAAGTATAACGAGAATCCAGATAGTTTACACTTTTGTGCTTCTCTTTTAGGAACTTTTCTTTTCCAGACACACTAGAGCTTCCCTGATTTCTCGACGTGGAGAGTAGTGTCACGACGACACATAAAGCTTTCCGCTCTTCAATGTTAAGCTACCTGTCTTCCTATTAAATAATGAATGTTTTCAATCATTTGACAGCGCCCCGAAGATGGGACTTCCGAGCATTAACAGGACTGACTGGGTGAAAAACGATCGAGCTGTCATCCCGTTAATAGCGCTGCTCTTTCCTCTCTCTCCTGTAGTTCTGGCGGTACCGGGAAACATGCTTCACTGCACGGAATGAGTGGTGACAAGAATCTTCTTGCTTCTAAGTTGGCACTTTGAGCTCCAGAAAGAAAGAAATGAGGAAGGGCGCTTAAAGCTGTTCGAAAACGGCGAATAAGGAATAGATGTTATTCTTAATGGCGCCAGTAAGTTAGAATTTTTTTCTTTATTTATTTTTGACTGGAAATATCCAAATTTTGCATGCGGTACGTGACTCAGTATCGTTTTCACTTTAGATTTAAAAGCTTGTACAATATCTTTAGCAACCCTATGTTCAGGTATATTCACAAAGCAGACTTTTAAAGCTTTCTGTAATGAACAGTAAGTTTTTAGTCCCGTGCCACTTACTTTATTTCTTGAAGTTTACTAGAAATTAACATCAAGTTTGTACTACTGATGCCAATTTTTTGTTAAAAATTTAATAAAAATTTGAATTTCCCGCATTCAGGCGATCAGTTAGCCCATGTGCGCACGCAGGAAAACTTCCTTTGCTTTCATGACGCTTCATAAACATGCTGTAATAATGGAACATATTCGATCCTTTTTCCGCAATCTCGGCTACGGTTCTCGAGATTTCTTCCAGCCCAGAATTTCTGTCGGTAAATACCGCGTTTGGTTTCGATAATTGTTAGGATCTTAAACGCGAATGATATCAGCTTCTCGCAAGGCTTCTCGAGGTGAAATGGCAGTAACTATGCGACTGAAATTAGAGCTTACAAAAGCTTTCATATAGAAATGAAAACAAAGTTCGCACTTTGATGAAAGCAAGGCACGTGATGCTGTTAAAAAAAGTAGAGAAGGGAAAAAGTAAAGCAACGTAAAAATATATATGTTTTACAGGCTTCATATAAACTCCGTAATAATTCTGAACAAAAATTCGGAAGCTGCCAAAAACAGTCAGGAAACGAAAAAAGTTTGTGCAAGGGCCCTGAGTGTCCCCTTCAGCTGATTCTTTCAGCGCCCGTCTAGCGTACAGAGCTTTCTTTAGAGCAACAAAGTATTATAAAGTTTAAGGTAAGGAGAAAAAGGCACTGATCAGAACACTTTCAAGAAACCACTGCTCCCTTTGTGAACAAGCCCGCTGAAACGCCTGCAGGTTCTTTTGGTCGGTCCTACCCTTGGAATGCATTTGGCCAGTGGTGTTCGTTTATCGTAACGTCGGCACACCACACAGTAACCCCGGCAAAGACCAAAAGGAACCACTTCGTTCGGCAGCATTTCCTAAAAGCGTCCACGCTTAAAATGGGTGCGCGCCTGGAGTAATGTGCGTCGGTGCAAGACAGACCCTTTGAGTGTAAATTTTCTGAGAGTTTTAATTAGTTCCTGCTCAGTTTGACCTACTGAAAATATTCTGCGTTTTTAATGACAACATTGCTCAATTACGCTTCCTTTAACTGCACGCCTTTTCCATTCTTTTGTCATTTTAATACGGCTTTATCTGCGGCACAGATGACTTCAATTTTCTACCAAGAATAAGATAGGTGGTGGCGGTGCTGCAGAATTTTCTCGATAGTTTAGTTAGTACTAGATAGTGTTAACTATTTCCTCTTCTTATAAGATGAAAACACAGGTTGGATTACAGCAAATTCTCCAGACCTAAAAATATTCGAATACTCTTCGTTCGTGTCGTTTCAACTTCTTTGTGCACTGGTGCCATTACTGATTTCCTGCAGTGTTTTGTTTAAATAGAAGCAAAGGTGACGACCGGCGCGATTTAAAAGCTAAAAATGAATTTTTCGTAATAAATGTATTTTGCTGTTAGATAAAGCATTGCATCGTAAAAGAAAAAAAAAAGAATATCTTCGCCAGCCAGAACGACCGTAACGTACTCTTTCCAGAGCAAGAATAGACAGGTTACAAGGGTTTACCACCCACTATTATTACCGAACGGACGCCGGTAGCGGGGGGCGACCTCAACAAAAAGTCTTCATGGGTAAATTAACTTTTTTCTTCATCTTTTCTGTTCTGACGTAAAGGTAGACGACTTCAGAGGTGCAGGGCCCACGGATGCCTGATGGAACGATTTGTCTTAAAACACAAAGTGCGAGGCGTACCGTTTTTAACAGAAAGCGAAGGCCTTTGCCCATCGGAAAAATGCTTTAGTAATGCTTTCTTGCGTAATATGAAAAGGTTTGGTTTGGTTTATGGGGTTTAACGTCCCAAAGCGACTCCGGCTATGAGAGACGCCGTAGTGAAGGGCTCCGGAAATTTCGACCACCTGGTTTCTAACCTCGGCCAAGATTCTGAGCGAGCTTAAGCCTTTGGTAACTTTTTCGTACGTCCAAGAAAACCAATATATACATAAAAATTTCATTGTTACAAACATTAATGAAGAATACAAACTTTCGATGAAATATGAGTTTTTACACTATCCTTCCTGTCAAAACTATCTCCAAGAAGAGCAATAAAAAGCCGTCATTTAATTTGGCGCATTTTTCCTTCATTGAGAATAAACAATGGCTGACTGCCCGAAACACATTTGTTTTGTTTTTTTTTTCAGTTTTCGAACTCTCACAGAAGCTTGAAGCAAAACAATCGAACGTTTCTGCCACCTTAAAATTGGGAAGCTCACAAAGCGTGCGAACATGTCAAGCCGTCCAGAAAACCCAGGAGAAGAGGACATTAACCCCGCGGACCATGAAGAGGAGGTACTCTTTACCTATTAATCTTTGTGCCTTTCGCTCGCACTTTCGATCAATCACGGTGCATTCATGTGCGAAGGGGAAAGGTAAAATTTTGGTGCCTAGAAGCGCAGGGCTCATCTTTTCAACGAAACAAGAAACGGACAAAAAAAGTGGCTTTGCAAGACATCAGCATTCCCCAGAACTGGACCTCTAATTTATCAAAAAGCACATTGCGTATAAGTCATCAGTATCCTGAGGCAGCGAGCACCATAAGTCATGCATAATTAGGTTATTTAGCTGACGGCAGTTTTGGAACAGCCACTCATCACAAACTTATCAACCTATTGTTTCCTGTTCCTGCCCGTGATGTTGTGAAATAAAGCAGCTAGTTGTGGTAATCTTCTTGCATGATTTCTTTTTTTATTTATGCTTAGGCAACATTAGGTATTTAAGACGAGCTAAGGAATTAGACCAGCACACATTTTTCTATACCTCAGAATAAGCCACAATGGTAGTAACGACTTCGGGCGATAACATTCTCTGTTCAAGGCACCCATGGGATGCACTGTTCGTAAGTTAAACTTTCCTTTCTGGCGTTTTCTAAGCTTCGTTCGATAACTGCCTTTCATAAAATTTTAAGCACATAATAAGATGGGAACTATTCCTACTGATATACCTGTATAAAGCCTACAAGTGAAAACTTTGCGCAAATGTCGTGTATATTAACTAGCAAATAAATATAAAGCAGTACAACTCGCGTATGCAGTTTTAATCACAAAAAATTTCGTTATTGTTTGTGACCATAGTCGCCCTATATTTATTCCTGGTAATGATTATCATTTTTGAGCGAGCTGTCAAAAGTTACATAGCAGGTGACATCACCGTAAAATACATTCAAATAAATTATGCTCTTTGTCGATTCTTTTGCCAATGGGCGTTGAACAAGTTACTATGCGGTACAGTTAAACCTGGTACCTTCTTCATGTTGGACTGGACGAAAGCAAGAGACGTGCTTTTTAACCTTCTTGGTGTCCACTACAACATTGCAGAGAATCTGAGTGGCCGCCACCCCATTCTCTGAACCGTGGCAGTTGGCCAAAAAAGGCGGTTGAAGAGCGCGTCTCTGTAACCCCTCCAGAACTCCTGAAGAAGGTGCCGCGTCGGCGGCGAAACGTCGGTTCTCTGGTGCGACTTTGGTCTGAGTGTCACAGTCTTTTCTCTCTAATATCTAATCCAGCTGAGCAGGCGCAGCAACATTGCCCTGTCACCAAGGACCATTCTGAGCATACCCAAAGCCCTTTCATCCTTCGCCATTTAGTAATTCAGGAACGAGATTAAGCATCCTTGCCACGGATGCGATTTTACAAGCACGTTGTAAATCACGCTTATGCTCGCTGTCACTACGAGTGATTTCCTCCTAATTTTCGAGGAAGCAGCTGTCTCCGCTCGTGCGTCAACTAAAGACTGTCGACAAGATTAGCCCGAAAGACTATGCCATTGACTGCGCTCTTTAAAGAGACTTTGGTTTTAAGAGGAGGAGACTAGACTTTAGCATACGAGCGATGAAGCGCTTTGCTGCCACGTAGGCTGACGATTGTTACATCTTGAAGCAGTTCTGCCAGCAAAAAATGGAACGTCTAGAAGGAAAAAAATCTGTTTCAAGGAGAGCTTACTGCTCTGAGGCTTAAAGGGAGACTGAAGCACTTTTTTTGAAAATCGGGCTGGCAGCGGCATCCTATAGTTTTTCATGCTGTATACTGGAATATCGCATCCAAATAAGGCAAAAACAAGCGCGAATTGCCTTTTTTAGCCGAAATATGCGGCCTGTGCCGCGGGGCACGCCGCGCGGCGCGCCGCCGCCCGTGATTGGTCAAGAGAGGTCGTGACGTCACTTTGAGGACTGGAGAAGCTGCCGATGCGGATCCGGCGCTGCGTTGAGTGCAGATTCCGTGTCGTTGTAAACGCGAATACGGTGACTATTTTTTTTTTACTGACCTCCGAAGAAAAGGATACTACAGTTTGCTCATTCCACGTATCGCCTGAAACCAAAAAAGACACAAGCAAAAAATTCTACGCCTAGCACAAGCGTACGCCCGCGTCAAAGACGCGATGCAGACCATGCGTAAAAGGTGCCAGCACAACCGATCGGCTCGTATTCTCGGAAAGGAAGGGGTGCGAACAATAATCAAGTCAATTACCACCACCGGACGCCTCCTGGCTCGCCCGGAAGAGCGTCATCCTAAAGAAAAGGCCCAAAGCACTGTGTACAAAAAATCCTGTTCGCAGTACCAGGCGTTGCAGGTTGGGGCAAGAAAGTATTTCAAGGAAACCATGAAGGAGCACAAAGTTGGTGTCAAAATTAGCGAAGCGGAGTGGCCAAGCACTGCATGGCATGTGACCACAAGATAGTGACGCAATCATTGTGCACTGGAAACCAAGCCAAATACGCGCACAAGGCTGCTGCTTCACTCGTGGCGCGTTCAGCAGATGCCAGAAAATATTAATCGCTGTCTCGGAAACGTTCGCCCTTCCCAGATTTGCAGTTTAGGTTCAGTGAAGTAGTTGCCAACTATATGTGTGTTTAAAAGCCAAGCTAGCTGCAACTCGCCCGCTGCCACAACTTGATGGTTTGGTTTGGTTTATGGGGTTTAACGTCCCAAAGCGACTGAGGCTATGAGAGACGCCGTAGTGAAGGGCTCCGGAAATTTCGACCACCTGGGGTTCTTTAACGTGCACTGACATCGCACAGTACACGGGCCTCTAGAATTTCTCCTCCAAAGAAATTCCAGCCGCCGTGGCCGGAATCGAACCCGCGTCTTTCGGGTCAGCAGCCGAGCACCATAACCGCTTGATGAAGAAACCGAGTAAGGTTGCGGTGTTTTTTTGCAAAAACTCGATTGGGATTCATTTCTCTCATAAATTTGCATCCGAAATTAACGTCGAACGCTTTCATTTTAATTGCTTAGCTACGATTAAACGAGATGCCGCATATGAAGAGCTTCGATGCTTGCTTGCTTTGCTTTATTGTGCTTTGCTCTGCTTGCTTGCTTGCTTGCTTGCTTGCTTGGACACATCAAACCGAGTATAAAATCACTAACCGAGCCTTGCTGAGCACGTCTCAGGTGGTCTGGCCGCACCTAAGCTGAGAAGAGCAACACATGCTTGAGCCTCTATAAGGTTTTTGCAGGGGCTAAGTGAGCATGTTTCACGCCTCTCATGCGCGAGAAAATCGCAGAAACTGTGTCATGGTTCAGCCGCGCCTTTTCGACAGAAATCTCCAGAGCTCACATTAGGGACAAGCTCTGCATGTAGCCGCTCTTACGAAAGTGCTTCGAGCAGAGTAGGCTTGCTTTGGTCAGCTTGAATTCTTCGTCACAGCAGCAAGCGCTTGCTCTGCGAGCTTTTGATCTTGCTAAAAACAGTGGAAGACGACACAGTCTCGCCCGTATTTGTTCATGGACACGAACGCAGAGCAGTACCTCGTGTTGAATCTGATTCTCAAGGTCGGCTGACACGCTTTGTACGTCACAACGCACGCAGCACGAGAAACAACGCGCGCTGAAAGCTCGCTCGAGTGCGCCGAAGTATCCGCGGCTCCTCAACGTGACGTCACGTTGGCCGACATGGACGAGGTTTCCCTCTCCGCTGTTCTCCTCTCCTACGCTCGCGCGGGGCGCGGGAGATTTGAACATCGCGTTTTTAATTGGTGATTGCTCCACTGTTTTAGCCAAAATCGAAAAAATAATTTCACAGACGTGATCAGCAATGACACTACTTCAAAACCCTAAAAAATCAGCTGATTCGAAAACTGCCTCAGTATCCCTTTAAGGTCCAGCAAAACGCGGGAACAGGCTAGGAGGGCATTCTTCGTAGCGTTCAAGGTTTAGGGTACAAAGTCTTCGCTTATACTGTAAGCTCCTTATGAGGGTAGTCTGGTAACACAGACGACTTTATGCAACTTACCAAAAAGTAAGCATTGCATCCGCAACTGATAACATGAAACCCTCATTTTAAGGTGTTAAGGACTAGTATAATTAAAAAAATACTGAAAATATAAAGTCCAATACTGCAGCATATTCTTTTCATGCATAAAATGCTTTAGCTCCAGTGGTCGGAGCGCCGAAGGTGACATTGGCATTAGAGCGCAAGAGGACACGGAGCCAAATTAAGCGAGCACTGGCAGGTCATCACGTGGTCTGTTCAACGAGAGCGTGGCTTTTCGAAGGCGACGCAGATACAAGTCTCTCTGTAAAAACGTTTCACAAGCGCGGCTTCGCCATCTGGGAGAGGCTGGTAGAGTAAGGGTTTTATGCGGGGTTTCTTCAGTTGTCACGAAAGGTGGGAATATCTGTAGGCTGGGGCCGGAAAAACGAAGCAAACAAGTGTACGTTCCTGCGTGCTAAGACTGCGTGTGCTCGTTGTGCTTCTAAAAGACCAGAGAAGAGGGCTACCGAGACGCTCCTTCGGCTAGCTGCGCGCACTCAGCAAAGTTGTGGCGGATGACATAGCAGTCGCGCACGTAAGAAGTCAGCGGGCGCTTCGGGCGTGTCGTGCTCGATAAGACATTCCGAAATTCAATCCTGTGCGGCCTCGTCTTTCCTGAAACTTAGAGGCTTAGCTTGGTGAGGATGCAGTCCTGATGGCCCATGAACGAAATATATTGTATCAATGGAAACGCCGGTTGTGTGCAATGCATCTGTGTTTGCTAGATGCTTTCTAACTACATATTATTTTGTCACCACAGAAATAAATTCATATTTCTCTTGTTTTTTAAGCTCACTGGCCACTCTCATGAGATAAAACTACATAAGAGCGAGTTGGTTAGAGATCCTTTCAGCTCTTATCTCTTTTTTCGCCAGCACAACAAAAAGCGATAGGCCTACCTGAAGCCTATCGTGGTTTGTTTTCACGATTTTTCTACCTTTGTCCCAAAGGCAGTAATCTGGATTAAAAAAAAAGAAAACGTTTTGTTTTCAGGAACGAGCGTAGTTAATAATAGCCAATCGTTTTCACTCGCTCAAGCGCGTGAGCATGACAGGAATGCAAAAGTGTTCAAACACCGATGACACAGAAAGACAGAAATATAAAATTACAGATCTTTAAACGGATCTACAGCCATGAAGCGGTATGAAGCGGTTTGCCATGAAGCTGTACTTATGACCTTGGCGTCAACTTGCGCATACTTACCAAGTTTCTACTAGTAAGTTGCGGACAGTGAATTTTCCCCCTCTTTATCGGGCACCATCGGTGCTCGATGCGCAAAGCTGCGTTTAAAAAGCACTTACGCTATCATTACCAGCTCACGCTATTTCCATTTCTTGAATAATATTTCGCCTAATTTAAGGATTTACTTTCAGAAACCACCGAGCATGTATGATGCCAAGGGCGGCAACCACTTTTACACTTCAAGGAATAACGGCTCAGGTGTCTCACTCTTTTTCCAAATTCAATTTGCGACCCCTTAATCTATCATTGAAACATCTTCCTGTTTGTCCATATAATGTTTTCTACAGGTCAAAGACATTTTACAGACAACTTCTGTGCATGTTACAAATGGCTTCTGATGCCGGACTGTGCAAGCGGCCTTGCTTGCCCCTTTTGAAATGCTTCGCCTGCGTAGTGTTCTCCGCCGTTTCGGTGCACAAAACATCACGTTTACTGTAACCCTGCTGCCATTTTCCTTAGATTATGCGTAAGCGTATGCTTATAAGGTATTACTGTGGCTTTCCTGCTGTATTTGGTCATTTCCAGTTTTCACTGAGTCAATGGGAGTTGCCTTTTTTTTCTGCTTAAGAAGTCATTCAGCCACTGTTACTAGCATGTGCTGCGAATAACCTGCAACGTTTTGACGGGCACGCTTTCCTCGGTTTGTGAAAGTCTCTTTTAAAGCATTTGTGAACACCAAAAGGGCTGCTAGCATTTTAAGATTTTTTAATCTCGAGGACTGGCGGATAAAGGCAGTTTTCTCTCTCTCGAGTGATAAAGGCTCACCTTTTCAGAATTTTGGCCTCATATCGACAAAGCTCATGCTGCTATAATTAGGAAGTTCATGAGTAAAGACAACTCTTGATAAAAAGTCGAAAAGCTTCTTTAAAATCCTTTCCACAGCTTAATCGTGACTGTGGGATGAGTTCTCTCGAATTATTAGAGAATCCCCAGCAAAACAAAACACACTTATAACACTTAAACTTTAAAAACCAGAGTTTTCTCACATTCATTTAAAAAGAGATAATTAAGTTGAAATTGGTGTGACAATTTACCCTGTGCATATTCTTTGTTTTTGTAGGAACAAGTCATTGCCATATTTATTAACTTGGATAGCGGACAGGTGCTTAAAAGCCCGAAAAAAATATAACGCTCACACCCACTTAATTGCGGAAGGTATTGGGACTGGCGCTTTTATGCACTTCCGCAAACTCTATTGTTGCTGATAATAATGTAGATCTTTTAGGTGGACTGAAAAAGCAACCAAATTTTGCCTTCATTCTACTCTAAATGTGATATTATATCTTCAGCATTTCATTTATTTTTTTTCCTCTAAGGTCTCTAAAAAAACAATAAAATTAGGCACCTTCAGCAGATATCTGCTACTGCTTTTCGCTGTGTTCCTGCTCCGTAACCATAATTCATATGAACCAGCCAATTTTAGAAGAAAATATAATATCTAGGCTCAGATCACTGGTTCCTTTAATGTACTAAGGTGACCCAGTGACATTCCTGGAACTCCGCTTTGTAAGCATCCATTAGTCAAAGCCAAGAGCCTAAACACCGCTTCGCTGCATGAACATAATCAGTGGGAAGTTATCTCACTGATGTTATTGTTCTGCTCGAAACATAATGGCTCGTACCCAAAATGGCGATTGGCCAATAGACAGGCAGGCGCACTCTGTGCAACTTTTCGTGCCTTCGTCTTCACAACCTTTTTAGAATTGCATAAGGCACAAACAAGTAGTCCAAACGCTGCCTCTGCTTGAGCCTGCGCAATCATTTATGTCGTAACTGGGCGCAGCCCAGTTCACGGCGACTTACATAAGCCCTTTTTTTCGCTTTAGTTATTTTTTTCTGCGCCTCAAACCACTGATGGCGAAAATAAACCACTCGAAAGGGCGGATGGAATACTCTGAAGTGAGAAAGAAAATGAACTCTTATGCGTGGTCTAGATATGCGGGCTCTTGGGCGGGCTCTAACGCAATCTGCAAACTGTCAAACCTCCCAATCTTTGGGGTTTTTGGGGTTTTGGGTTTTGGGGTTTAACCGAAAAACATTTGCGACACAAAACAAATTATTGTGGGCCTCAGGGATAGTAGGCTCTCAAAGCGTTCGAAGCAGCAATTCTCTCTTCACCTGCCATACCAACTTCGCATTCGCTGTGGCCACTGAATGTTCTCTTCCCCACGAATTGCAGCACTTTCAACAGGAAGCTCACGTTTTGCGCCTTCGGCAACCGCGGAGCCACACAGCCGTCTCTGCTCGAAACCACTGTATTTCCCCACGCTCAGTTTATTGTCTGAAAGTTACTTCACATCCCAGGCACATCGCATTGCGTGGCAGGTAAGTTAGCGGGTTTGCAAAACGCTGCCTGAAGCGCTTACTTCAATGCAACAGACCAGCAAAATACCAGTGGATGAGTTTTTTTTCTTCAGCACTCAACTAGAGTGTTCTCTACTCTTGGAGATTTTCATGTCTTGAGAAAGGCGCTCAGAGCTATAAAATGGCTATTCAGTGCATAAACCTTCACTCTCCTTTCCTTGCTTTCTTGCTCTATTCCTTCACAAATGAAGCAGAAAGCCGTTAGACCATAATACTTCAAATTTACGACATTCAATTAGCCCGAGCGATTAGGAATAACAAGTAAAAAGTCAGTAAGTTATGAATAGAAGCAGTTTATGTCGTAGGTGGTCTATTTTTGCATTCTTCACCAGTCAGCGCGTCTTTCCATCCTGAACAAAACAAAGTGATATAGAAAAATGCGTCTTAAATCTCAGGCACCATTCGCGTGCCCTACTGCTTGAAGCTCAATCAGAAATAAGCTTCAAAGCTTCACAACAACACTAGATGTCTCTGGATGTTTGAAGATTGTTTGATTGACATTTCTTTGCTGTTGTGAAAAAAATAACCACACATATGCGCTAGATAATAAAAAATCTAGCACCTAAGCAAATTACCCACGTAGCCTGTCCTTTGGTTGGTCAGGCCTCTAAAAGGAATTGGGAAAGCGTAAAAAAAGGCCTCGTGCAGGCATCTCTCTTTCTTTTTTATATGCAGAGGACATTTTTAACATCATTCGCCTTCAGTATAACAAAACGGGAAAAAACTGCCACCGCAAAGCTAAGAAAGCCGAGAAAGACGAGAAGCCAGGCAAAATGGAAAGGAATCTGGCAGCCGCTGAATCGCGCGGACCTGTATGCCATTTGTCATCTGTAAAGAATGCTTCGCGTCGTCATATGAAGCTGTCCAACAGGCAAACAGCAGTTTTTTTTTTTTTTGGTTTAGGGCACTTGCATACCCCAGCCTTCTAACGCTTCGCTTCGTGGGGCAGGACAGTGTCATTAGTTTTAATTCCGAGAACTAACAGTGACACCGGTGGTAATGCAGGCGAGCATTCTTCTCTGGTGACTTTCCCCTGAGCAGCTGGCTCTGGAAATGGCTACTTCCTGAAGCATCGCATTGTGCGCATGCCGCCTCAACCGGTTTCCACGTCCCCATTATTCCTTATTGCCCCGGCCTTCTGTATAACGTGGCGTGCGTCGATGGCCCAAGAATCTCTTCATTGCTAATCAGAAAAATGGGCGTGCACCGCCTTCTAGGCTTATTTGTTTAGTGGTCTCTGCGAAGATTTTCTTTTCAAGAGCATAATACTTCTAATGGTTGTGGAAACGAGCAGCAAAATGACATAATTTTCGCTGGCGCCACTGCATATTCTGATGCACAGAATACAGAAAACCTGATCGTTCACGACGCGAATTCTTACGAAACTGCAACCGACATTACACAATATCTGCATTGCTCAACGAATGGACACCGCCTGCTCCTATTGCAGCAAACACGATCGTTCGTGGTCAACGCTTCATTCCCCCCCCC
The DNA here is from genome assembly GCF_055824585.1 of Amblyomma mixtum. Lineage (NCBI taxonomy): Eukaryota > Metazoa > Arthropoda > Arachnida > Ixodida > Ixodidae > Amblyomma > Amblyomma mixtum. The sequence goes on along the minus strand of NC_143012.1, from coordinate 280,590,010 downwards.
CCCCCCCCCCAAATTTCAATATGTTGCAACAGAGAAATTTGTCGCAAGTGCGCCTGCGAAAGATGCGTTATATTTAACGTGCTCTTCTCAGCAGTACATTTTTTGGAACTACCTATATTTCCCATCTTAGTATCTTGGCAAAAACTTTTTTTATTCCTCGCGTTTAAAGGCTCTTCGACCGTTTCTTAGCCTTGGCGTTATTGCCGCTATAATGCTTATTTATTTTGTGTATAATACCATCAGGGTAGAAAAAGAAATAAATAAGCCCCTTCAATGTTCTGAACCACGCTGCATTGCATGCAGCGCCACCTGACGATGCACTACTGTTTTCTACACCACCTTTTGCTTCTTCCTCGACACTACATTCTAAACGGAAGGTGCCAAACAAAGTCAAAGCATAGAAGAGAAACTATAAGCAAAAAACAGAACATAAACATAAAAAAAGCATTTGAACCGAGGTCATATAGCAGAGCCCGGAAATCAAGGCATACAAAAATAGTTGTCCATCCGCGGAGAGATAGTCATATGAAAAAATGAAAAATCCAGTGCACAAGGAAAACACCTACAGTAAGATCAGACTTTCACTCATAACAATAAATTATAGAAGTGTTAATACACAACACACCAGGTTCTTTGTTATAGCTACTCTATTTCCCTTTTACGGTTTCTTTTTAGGTGTCAACATTGCTTTTTAGTTGAATTCGTATAGCACCGATAAATGGATAAGCAAAATTGCGTTTAGAGCGCCAAGATAATCCCTGCGCCTAAGTTAATGTAGTTATGAGTTCCTTTCATTCCAGTGTGGTTTACACCCTCGGGAATTTGTGCATAAAGGATGCTTTGCTGAGAACAGAACTTTGAGAGAGAGAAGGGGTGGGAGAGGGGGGACTTCACTTCACAATTACAGTGTCTCTTCTCTGGTATTCTTGCGGAACTATCTATGAAACCCATGTATTTAACCCAGGCTATCTTATTCTTCGGCTTCTACAACTGATTCCAAGTCCATGTGAATAGCGATATTTTCTCTTCTTGCCGTGTGATCGGACAAAGAAAGAACTACAGATGCTGAGTTGTACGCAACGCTTTAGAAGCAGTTGGATGCTTGTAGTCAACTGCAGTTTATTGTAATTTTCAATTATTCGATCACTTTTTTCACAGTAACATTCCGGGTAATTCAACAAATTTCTTTCTGTAATCGCTCACTGGTAATGTTTTGCTTTTCTTTCCCCAAAAACATTGTAAAAAATTTGTAACCAACTGTAGTGTTTTGAGAGCCTCCCCCTGACAGCAAATCCTGGTGCTGGCTTAAATTGTTCGCCCCGTGACAGAGCGAGAACGAACCGGCTGCGGAGCAGCAGCTTGCGCGATCATGCCTGGGCTACAACCGTAACATCGCCGTTTTCTACGGCAGTTCTCGTACCCAGAACCGTCCCGTGACCAGCCTGTAGTGACCCCGCAGTCGTATCAGAAGCGGCTGCAGCTTACCTCCCGCTATGCCCTGCTGGGCGGCTTCCACACAGAACACGGGATCGGAGATATAGCTCCAGAAGAAGCGTAAAGCAAGGATTTTGTGGAAACCAACACTACTGCTAGAATTTTTGTAGTATTCGAAGGAAAACCATGTGGACCACGTGAGTTTTACTGTTGAAGAAATAACAGCGCATCCTTTCTTGCATTTTTATTTTTCTTCAGTATTTACAACTAGCTAGGTTCAAGTTCGCCACTCGAAGCATTTAAGCTTGTATATTTTTTAGGTGCACCTAGCAATGCAACCAAGAAATGAGGAGCAGGCAAAATGGCCGTCCATCAAGCAACCATATGTCAAGCAACAGCAACGCCATCCTTGACCCTGTTCCTCGCCTCACCTCCGCGCTCCTCGCCTCACCACCCACCTCCTCCCCCTTGACCTTCGGTAAAATTTTGGCGATTTTTTAATGCCTTAAATTATAGTGTGAAAGCATGAGATCAGTCATCGAGGGTAAATCCAACTGCTTTCGCAGAATTGTCGCGTGAGATGTATGAATGAACCGTATTTTTACAGCGATAGCACTAAAGGGGGGGGGGGGGGGGGGGGGGGTGCCATGAAGGAGAAAACTGCCTCGCGTCGGCATCTGTGCGAAGCCTCCGCCTGAACCATGCCGTATTTCAGGTGGGAGATGGATGGAGAGAGGCAATATCATTCTCCACTTGTAGGGGACAGGAGGGATCGGTCGGACTAAGAATGATTTGGCACAAATGAATAAAATGATTATAAACAGAAACGAAATAGAGATAGAGTTAGAATTTTAAAAGATGAAATTGAAACAGAAACCCAACCTGAACCGAATTGAAATTGGAACCGATCGGTGAGTAAAAGACAATTACATTAGCATTGAAATAGAATCAAGAAGGATTCCAATTAGAACTGGAATAGATTGGAGAGTGAAAGAAAAATGGCACGGCACTTCTATCACATAAATTCAATTGATCTCCCCTAAATTCTTTGTTTTCTCATTTGGTTATGTAGTATACAGTACACCAAGGGGCTATATATCAAACAGTTAGCTAGTTACTGCCCAAAACTTGCGTTACAGTGAACACCACTATAAAATACGCGTAAGCAACGCCAGTCCAGATATTTATTCCAGGCTTATATCTTAAAATTGCATCCCATGTAAGCTTCGATATCTTTGACGCCTGAGTTTGGTTTGGTTTATTGGGTTTAACGTCCCAAAGCAACTCAGGCTACGAGGGATGCCATAGTGAAGGGCTCCGAAAATTTCGACCACCTGGGGTTCTTTAACGTGCACTGACATCGCACAGTACACGGGCCTCTAGAATTTCGCCTTCATCGAAATTTAGCCGCTGCAGCCGCGATCGCACCCGCGTCCTTCGGGTCAGCAGCCGAACGCCGTAACCACTGAGCCACCGCGGCCACTGAGCCATACGGCTTTTCTCCGCGACTTACAAAGCTTATGTCCAGTATTGCTTATTGCATGAAATATACAGAGAAATCACAGGATGTTTGTGTTCTTCTAGATTTGTTTATTAAGCTAGACTTACACAAGCGAGCAATGACAGCAACAGAAACTACGATTGGATGGTTTCTATCAACTAGGGGTACCTAGCAGACAGACGAACACATACCTGTACACCGCTTACAGGCCAGACATGGAGGATAACTTTCAACGACAATGCTAGTAGCCATGAGAACGTCCGTGGATTTTTTAACCTGCACTGAACTTTGTCTGCTTGTATTCGTTGAGTGGTGCACATTAGGCATAATCAGGATGCATTGTTAATAGAAGGCTTCCGAGGTATTTTATTTTACCCTACCCTTTTAGTTCTGCTGCAGCAGCGCCTTGTTGAATATGGACGAACAGGCACACCTGTAAAATTTTTTCCAGCGCCGCGCTTCACACAATTAAAAGGTATAGTAAAATCATATTGCGCTTGGAAAAATTGGCAGAGTTGCACTTTTCAAAATTCTTGCATCAACATACTAGTGGCTTGAAGAGGCCAGAACTGCCTTTCGCTTTAAATAATTAAATCCTACGTGTTGTGAGGTATATTGCTACGGCAGTGCGGAACGTGATAGCAGTTAAACGAAAACAAATATTCTTAAGAAATTACACAGCAGTAGGGGTCGTGAACAATTCGACAAAGAAAGCCGTTTTGCGTTCCACCGTTAGCTCTGCAGAACATATTTTATCCTGGCTTATTTAAGCCTTCTTTGAAGCGAGCGAATGGCTTAGTCTAGCTCAAAAACACACTGCTGTTGCCATGGCATGAGCCGTTCTTCTTCATTAAAAAGTAATTAACAAAAATTGCACTCGTAAACACGCCTGCAGGAAACGCGGTATGGGAGTCTTGGCACACTTTATATGTCTCATTCTTTCTGTTCTCGGAAGTGAATAACGCCGGTGCCGTTTTGTATGCTGCACACGCGAAGGAAGTAATGGTAGTTTTGTTGCACAGGACGTAAAATATTGCTGCACCGACCTTTCATGAGAATACAAACCTGCTGCGCCACATCAGGCCTTAATGTCAGGCCCATTTTGGGTGATCCTGGCACGCAGCTGGTTCCTCTTAATTGAATCACGCGCATGGCCTGCTTTCTTGAATCTTAATGTCAGCCGAGGCAGCGACAGCCGCTGTTCTTATCACCATTTCCTCAGTGGTGACTTAAAACACAGCCTAGTTACTTTTTTTTAAAAATGTCAACAACGCTTTATATCTCACACTAGTGCGGCTGCTTTTCAGTTTTTTTTTAATTTGTTTAGCTTAAAGCATCCGTGAATTATCCGAACTAAATAACACTAGTGAAGACCTTACTGTAGTAATGTGAGCATTTACTCCCGTATTCAAGTCATGCACTTACTCCTATTGCGTTTGTTCTTAAAGCAACAGAAGGCTTCTAATTAAACTAGGCGTCAAAGTTTAACAAAGCGAACTGAAACTTATGCCTTCTGAATTCGAAACTGGATTAGGTTTACTCTTAAAACAATACCATCATAGGCAGCAGTTATCGCGCTTATCTTCTTTCTATCATGGGGACCTAGTCCTGCAGTTGGCCAAGCAGGCAGAAGGAAGTTGGCAGCTTCAAGTAGAGGCAATGCCTTTGCGGTCGCAACAAGGTCGGTCATGACTACGGTGATGTTGCTGAGGGATATAAGATGCCAGCCATTTTTTCCTTTTCTCCCCCTTTCCTCCCTTCCCCACGAGGAGGGTAACCTACTGGGCATCGCCTGCTTAACCTCGCTGCCCTTCCGTCCATCTGTTTCTTTCTCTCAGTTGATCGATGTTTCCTGGTAACTTTCATGCGTAACTTCGACATTTATTTTAGCATCACATTCCTGCCTCTTCTAATTTTATGGAGGACAATATGCTTTTACTTTTCTTATTATAAAGCACTAACGTGTCAAGACGACGTACAACTTCCGAAGTGACAATCTATACCTGAAGCCAATAATTAACAAATTAGGGAATGTGTCTTTGCAACAGATCAACTTTGGAGAATGCCAAATTCATACAGACTAAGCCCCGCGACTTTCAATAGTCCTCAGTTCGTTTCACGGTGCTTCGACACTGCGTCCTTTTCAAAATCTCGGTCACTTTTAGCTGGCATACCTTATATGCAGCAAAACAGTGAAGATTGATTGAATCTCCTTTATTTTACGCGGAAGCCATAAGGCCATGGTGAGAGGAAATGTGGAAAAGACCGTAGCCACACTCGAGGTCCGAATCGGTGTATTGTTCATTTTACTATTGTTGTACCCGATAAGAAGGGCTTCAGTCGGCACCCTTAAATCGCCCTGAGAACGTCACTTAAACTCCCGTATGCAGCAAATAAGAGTTATGTGTCGGTGTCCATGAGGAGCGCGATACGATAATCTATGTGCTGAAGTGACACTGTGGCCATTCTCCCGTTTCCAAATGCAGTGCATTACCAGAGTAAATGGTTAAGGTCGGCTTGGCAGTGGAGCCCGCGGTGCGAGCACGTTACCGCGGCGGTATCGGGCCGTCGCCATTTCGCCATTGTATATGGGGTATATGCGGAGTCAGCATAAACATCACTGATTATGACCTTTTGGGAACGTGTAAGGCGATTCTTGCACGAAAAGAGGACCGGCAGAGTAAGTTCTTCGATGCAGGAACGACTTCAAGTACGGAGGCACGCAGGAGCGTAGTGCATGGTAGCTACTGAGGACATCGTTTTGCATAGGAGGTCGTACGGGTTTGCCCTGAAGTGTGGCGGTAATGAAGAATTGAACGTCCCACCCACGGATGCACCCGTATGCCCTGGTGTCCAAATGATTTCGATCTCATAACCAACCTGTGCATGCCTACGGAGAATGTGTTGGATGGCCATGACATCCTCCGAGGCAGGGCGAAGAGTTTCTGATTAAGCCGCGTGTGAATCAGTTAAGACTCTCACTGGTTTGATGACAGCGTGCGGGAGGCAGGCAATGGTTCCCCAGAATGCGAGCAGTTCAGCGTGCAGGGGGCTACTGAAAGGAAGGTGGCACGTGTAGGCCACCGAGAAGACGTAGGTCTGCGTACAAATCCGAGCCATTCGAGCTTGGTCGCCAGAGCGGCGTCAGTGTAGATGTAGTGGGTATCTGAGTGGGCATCCGCAAGCTGCCGCGTTGCAAGGAGCTTGCCGAGGGGTACACTGTCTTGAGCTGGAGGGTCGACAAAATCGAAGACAGGAATTTAAAAATCATTGAAACAATTAGAGTACATTCCAATCGATCAAACCTGCAGATGTCGGTGTTAGCATTCGAGTTAAGTTGAAGAGCTCTGCATCGCGCATATGATTTACAATTTGGTTTTAAAACTGGCAGCTCTCAGCCACCTAAGGTGGAATGACTACAGGCGTTCTCACCTAAACCTACTAATGGGACAAATGGCTGATGAAGATATCCTTATGCGCTTCACTCCCTCCTTATTCTTGTAGTTCTTATTCAGATATACTCGCGGCTTCGAAGCGTCTGTGGAAAGCTACCCGGCCATTGCGTGATTGACAACAAACCTCATTATTGGCGAGCATTAACTGCGATGTGCAGCCACTGGTGAGGCGCATCACAGCGGTCGGACAACAGGCGACCGGGCCTGCCCGGTAGCGGCCATTGGCTGCGATATGCAGTCAACGGCGAGTTCCGGTCACCTTCTAACCAATGGCCGGGTCTCTTTAAACATACGTATGATAGCCGGGGGTGTACGTGAGTGACCAATGACAGAGGAGCCAGGACTACAGCTTGGGCATGCTGATTATTCATCTGTGATGGCACAGCGCAAGACGGCAGGACAGGATAGGAGACAGGTCCTGTTTCCTGTCCTGACTGGTCGTTTTGAGCTCTTATATGTCAAGCATAAAAGCAGACGGATGTGAAACAATCAATTTAAAATCTACGGCTTATGGAATACGGACCCAGGTGTTCGATCTTCAGTTGGAAGGGGCACTTTACCTCCGCTTTAAGAGTATGACTTGGTATCTTTAGGGGGTCAATGCACATATATGGAGAATTAATCATTCTCCACTTAATCATTCTCCACTAAAAGATAGCGACAAGTCCTCATACCATTATCAGCGCAGCGGTTAAGCGATGCTCCACTGCACTGGCAGGTGGCTTTATCTATCACAGCCGCTGGTAAGTGATTGTGCGGCCCGCACTGCACTTCCCGATCAACCACTCGCGCAGCCGGCGCAAGTCGGGTAAGCTCGGGTCTCGGGTTGCTAGGCACCGGCACACGATCGTACACGCGTACAGTGACAATATTCTTGGTCGGTATTGGTGAGCGCATTAGTGCTTTCGCACAAATGTCTGTTAAGCACAAACGGCAGAAACGTGTCTATTAATAAAACCTACAATATCTGTTCTTCCAGCAGCTACACTCAAAGTACCAGTCACATGGCCCATCGCTTTAGAAAAAAAAATGCTTCAAAAGTGCGTGCAACTCATTATCAATGAGTTTGTAGATTGCTAAAGTAAAGCAGCGAGCATGGGCAATTTTCTGAACCGATCAATCAGCATTTTGTACTGTGCGGTCTCTTGTTTTACAGCTGTTCTGCACCCTTCAAGATGGCCGCTGTGTTACTTTCCGTGCAGCACGTGCGTTTTCTGTGTGATTTTGCCTACCGGACGATTTGCGAAAGAAGGTAAGCGGTGCCATTTCCTCACGTTTGATATGGATAACCTGCTATGCTTCTTTTTATGAGCGCCTTGTTGCCAGGTCGGGCTGCTATGTGCAGACAATATGTGACCCTGCCCGACCGAATTTGTCAGCGCCCAACCCTAACAGCATTTAGTGCACTCGTGTGTGCCAGTCATTGTCGTCGTTATCTTTATCAGATATTTCTTGCGGTGTACATGCATAGACTTAATGACGAGGCTTTTTGTAAATACCGAACCCTGTGCGAAAGTGCGCTAGGGACGATTAATGTATGCACGCACTCTGGTAATAAGAGTAGAGATGCGTGCAGTATGAAAGGAAGCATAAAAGTGCATGGCGCTGCAGCCGTCTACGTGCCTTTGGCTACTTTAAGGACTGGAGGCAGACGCGTTCGCAAGTGTGTGTTGCCGACTCGACGATGCAGGGTGGCAGACATGCCGATGGGCTCGATCCAAGCGCACTGCGTTTTGTGGAATAGGTACCACAGTTCCTGAAATCTGAGAGAACCCGTCGCGCTCATGAGCATCAGGCGACCGGCGCGCAGTGAAATGTTTTCGCGAGTGCCCTTTCACATTCCCCACACTTGACTCCTGCTTTCACGAGCGCAAGAATTGTGCTACCGCTAAACGGGGAGTAGCAGAATTCCCGACAGGGGTCTTATTAGCTTGTGTTTACATATAAATTTCTAAACTTCGCAATTTGATTCCTAATATTGCTACCTCCGATAGCGGTTGCAATGTACTGCAGTGCTGGACTCATGCATTATTCAAAGAGCCGCCCATGCTGAGACTGTGAGTTGCGGCTTTAGACAGCATTCTGGGATTATTGTATTGCTACATTTGTCATGAATTCACTATATGACACATTATCTAGATACCTCTAGTGCGCTAATTTGAAGCCTGTCCTTTCTTTCCAGCGGAGGCAGAAAATATATGGATTTTGGGCAGCGGCACCAATCAGGAGGCCACAAGAACCAGCACAACCTGCAACTAGGAGCTCCTGCGCTAATAATATCACTTAGAAGCTTCGTGTTTTCAATGTTTTCTTTGGGAGCTTTCTTAAAACAAAAAAGATTTTGCACAAGCAACCTCCGTGGCATAAAGCACGTTTTACAAGCAGCGAAATCATAATACCAGAGAAAAAACAGCAACAGACGATGCCAGTAAGCCAAAAACAGTCTGTAAACAACAGAAAAAGTAAGAACAGAAAACACACTTCCTCCAAGAACTTTATGTAAGTCAAAACAGAAAACAGGTGTATCAAACAGAAACGCTTTAAACAGAAAGCAGAACACTACGAAGAATTCCTGACCACGGAGATCCCAGAAAATTTCTTTATTTCCGGCTAACATGTCTTTACAGCGATAGGAAGTTTCGTGAGCTTCGTGATATATGTGCTCTATACAAACTGAGCGACTTTTATCACCAAATATTGCGCTGAGAGTACTAATATTGGCAAAGCAGCGAAGATGAAAAAAAGAGAACTTAAATCGGAGGGAAGCTATTTTTATACAACGAGAAAAATAAAAAACTGCAATAAAGACTAAAAAAGAATCCCAACTTAGCTGACATGATTTTGTACACCACAGGATCTCATCTCCAGTGTAGTCAGTGGCGTGTGCTGCGAAGTCGAGATTAATGGTGCTGGGAAAGAGCTGATACCGTCCTTCCCATGATTTCGAAAATGAAGCTCTCGGTTATATACAGCACACCAGAGATCCCCTGTGGAAGCATATGAGCTAGAACTAAGTTAGTGAGGATGTTCAATTTCCATTTAGGCTGCTGCACAGACACGAAGTACGCTTTTATTTATTGTGTTCCAGAGCGCGTCCTGGTTTTCGGAACTCTATCACCGGAAAGTTCCTTGCGTTAGTTCAGAATTCGGGCCAACCAAAAAGCAAGCAATGCGGAAGAACACGGCAGCTAAAAGAGGAGTGCCACGAGCATGTTAAGTGTCAAAGCAGTTCTGCTATCTCTGAGTCTTTGCCCTTCCAACGTAACGCGGAAATCTGCGTTTATCACGGACCGCCAGTAAACGAACTACTCAATTAATCTAGCGGTTTTGCTTGCGCCAGCAAAGGGACACACTATAATATCGTGCGCAGTACTCCTCTTTTTACTTCCGCGATTTGTGACCTCTTCTGTGTATTTTCAACACACAGGCTGGAGAGCAACAAAAGCAATTCGAATCATTCTGCCGCTTACCCCATTTCCGGTGGTGAAATACTTCCTTTCACCTCATGGCAGATTGAAAGGAGCGCATGAAGGAAAGAAGGCTACAGCGTGTTTCCATTTAGAAAAACTTTGATTACATTTAGTTTATTTATAGCGGACAAGTATTACAGAAATGATTAGAATTGCAGACCTTCTGACAGAAAGAGCCAAGGAAACGGACAATGCATCGCCGGTGAAAAACAAACTTTAAAGTTCGGTATTATACGTGCTGTGCTATACTGACTGAGTTAAGATGGCAATCGACTCCCTTCCAACTTCTCAAGCTACTTATCTAATTAACTAGACTGGCTAATCCTTACAGCGTTCACTAGCGCGGCATTCATTCACAGAGCCGGCCGTCGCACCTACTAAAAGACTGCAAATGCCATGTGGAAGGCGTGCGGGAGCTTTATAAAAAGCCTCTAATTCTGCTTTCTTTCCTCTGGGCTATAAAATGTGCCCCCATTTTTTTATTGGTTTCAAAAACAGTTCACTTCTTTCATACAGACATCAACAAGCTACTCAGCTCCCGGCACATTTCTGTAAAGGTCCGTATGAAGAAAGTCGAAGTCGTAATCACTGGTTTTGTTGGTGTCGCTTTCTGTTTCAACACGCAAGAACATAAGTACTTTGACCCACAAGATTAATTATAAAGTTGGATTTATTACAACGGTGTGGTTCACTATCTTTTCAGATAGTCTGAAACTTCCTTGTGGGGAAAAGTTCCCTTAGTTTAGGACTTTTAGGAGATTTATTTAAAGACAGCATTCTTCACCTCTTTTGTTACAGTTTCCTCCAGGAGTTCTTTATTCTTCCGAGACCCTATCTGAGTAACTGAAGGTGCGAATATTACAAACGTCAAAAATAGCTCCTCGAAATGAGAGCGACATGTTATGTCGGCTATCGCCAAAAGCTCCTTCCCATTGAGGCGTTTAAGGAACATTAAGAAAAAAAAATAGAACCCTTTTTTGGTAACATCAATACCTGAAGCGATAAGTGGTTTCTTTGTTTTGTTATTCACAATTTTACGTTCACAAGAACATTCGACTTTGAATTCTTCTGTCGTTTCTTCTAATTCGCTTTGCCTTAAGGATTCAGCGGAGGTCTCTGTTTGCGCGGTGCTACTGAGAGGTTAATATTAAGAAGCTGGAGTCGAGCATTCGTGAAACTTTAGTCAATCATATGCGCCGTGTCTCACGATAAAGTTACGGTTAGGTCTAAGTATGGGTACACACAAATTCCTCTCCATCCTTAAACATTCTTGCACCTTTTACCTTGATGCATTGTTCTGTCATGTAAAACCACATTGTTTAATCAAACTACACTCAATGCAGAATTTGTAGAGTTTAGCTCTGTCAAATACAGGCTACTAAGCACTTGCGTACGATGGTTGCGCCTGCCCTTTCCGCTCAAGCTTTACTTTAAGCAAATGTCAGGACATTAGTGCCAAGTGTGTTCTTGCATACTTTCAGACTTCATGCCAAGAATCACGGTGCGTTATATTTTACTGCTGCTTGGCGAATTCCATGAGACACAAACGCCCCACCTGTTAGACTATGAAAAACAAGAGGTGATGCTTTAATAGCGAAAAGACCTCTATGGAAAGGCTCGTCGCATAGAACCAAACTACCCGTCAGCAACCTGAGGGAAAGTTTAATGACTTACAAACATGACATAAGACAGTTTACAAATCGGATTAGACGCGCGGTTTGATAGCGTAATTCAATTACAAAATCTCAAGGCGCTTTCGACGAGTGCAGCCCGTCACAATGTGAAGCAGTGCAGGCGCTTGAGTTATTTCCAAGCAAAGCGTTGAGATTATGATATTTAAGGCATTGCTGAGTTTTCTCAAAGAGAAAGGGCCTCCAAGTAAAAAACCAGAAAATTCAAGAAATCTTGAAGTGCACAGGATTTACTGCGCAATTTTGAAAGTAGCAACAAGGTTAGACTGCCTTTCACAAGAAATAAAGATAGTGGATTGTTAAAAAGAAAACAGACTTTAATGTCCTATTTCGTGCAGTAATAAAATTACAAATTACGAATGAGAGACGCCTGTCTTGAGAACTGAGGCCACGATCATTTTTTCTGACATTAATGTCAACTCACAAGAGGCCCTTGCTCCCCAAATTTAGTTACTACAATAGAGGCACAGTAAAAAGAGCCTCTTGTGTTGCGAAGAGCACTTTTATAGCACGCTGGGTGCAACTAAATTTTGCACCCTGTGAAGCAAAGTTTTTCGCCTTAATCTCAGATTTTTATTCTCGGTTAAATAAACCTATACAGCCGTAATTAACGCAGCAATTCAGAAAGTATATGTTATCCAAAAAGCAATGCCCCTGATTTTTTTTCTCCAACGCTGTTTAATGAGCATTTGTGTAAATCTCAAATACAGATGCATGCCTAGTGGATCTATATTACATTTAAATGCAATCTAGGTCAACTTGTATGGTTTTGCGCCCCCGGAGAACAAGAAAGTGCATGCCTGCCTTGTAGCAGCTTTCTAGGCTGCCAAAGAGGCCATTAATGCTATTGCGTCCCACCCTTGAGGTGGAGCTTGTGTCCAGCGAATTTTTTTTCTTTTTTCGGAGAAATTCGGTATATGGCAACGGATCCTTATTTTGCGCTCACAATTTATCTTTTCGTCAAGATATCGTTGTGAGTGCGTTTTAGTTTTGCAGAGATTACGTTAAGGTACATAAGAATTTTTGAAAAGACATCCCATCAATGGGGAATGCTGTTATCATACCATCAAAAACGCACGCAAATATCATCTCTTGCAATCAACGGCGTGGGACGAGAATTCCTTTATGTCAAGCAGGAGGCTTTTACAGACTGCTTTCCACAGCACTTGCACATGTGTTCCCCTTTACTGGGAAATATCTCCTCTTTGCTCAGTCACTTAAATTGAGATTGTAGTGCGCTTGCTTGGCTGACAAGTCTGTGACTCCGTTTTTCGAGTGAGAGTTCTGTGAATGTTTACTTCAAGCGTCTCAACTCTGAAAGACTCTTTTAGAAGGCAAGCACAGCTGCCGTTTACGGATTTCAGCGAGGTGCCTCATGCACTTTGTATCGAGTTATTTGCTCTTGTTCGAGGAGTCTGTTGGTGCATAAGCATGCTACCAAGTTTCTGCAACTCTCGTTAGGCTGAGTTTATAAAGCGAAACGATGGGATGTCGTTGCGGAGCGAGCCGAAAGTACCAAGCAGCTATCGGAACGAGAGCGAAATATCAGTGCTGAAGCCATGTCCCGGAGTGGAGAAGCTGGTTTTAGAAGACCAAAGGAAACAAGAAAAGAAATGAGAAAGTAGTGGATAAGTGCCCAGCAGTCAATTTTTATGGAATGAAGCTTACGTGTTCCAAAGTGTAGAGTGAAAAGTAAACATATAAACAGCGGTATGTATTCGATCAAATGCGTGACCGGTACGCGCACGCTTTTCATCGTAGATTGTAGCCGGTGCAACGAGCTCTAGCCGACTTCAAAGGGATTTTGGCTGCCCTTTTCCTATAATAATTTTTATTTCAGAATTCCTATTTTCTTTTAAATGTGAATGCATTTTGCGAAAAGATGCGCAACCGTTTTTGAAGGCACGAAGTCGTGGCCACAACGCGGGCTTCGAAAAATGCTCGACAGAAAACAATTGGCAAGTGGTTACCTGTGGTACTAGTTGATTTAATCAAGCCTCGCTCATTTTTAATTTTTTTTCTGTAAGTTTAGAATAAGTCGTGCGCAAACAAGGCAGCGGCCGTTGACCCCGCATTTGCTTTATTTTGCTCCAGGCCGCGTTCGCGCGTCACAGTACTGCAAAAAACCGCGCTCAGTGCTTCGCCCCGGGTAATTCTTTCTTCTTTCTTTTCAGCGTTGCAGTTTCAGGAGGCATCATTTGCTCGCAGAAAACTGTTCTGTCTCGGTTTTTCTATTCAAGTTTGCCACTGTGGTTAGCTTGCCTCGGAGCTTTTCTCTTGTTTTTCATGCGTTGCGCGGTGTTCTTTCTTTGTATGAAAATAGATTTACAAAGCAAGAACGCCACCGAAACGTACTCCATTGACTAATGTCTATTCTATTACACGATATTCGCGTAATGTGACGGTTCTTGGAGCTCGTGAACACTCAGGTCCGCAACATGTTGTAAATGTGGGGCACAGTTGCATTAGTATCTGGGTTATGAGTGTATAAAAAGTTCAGTTTTTCGTATTGCGATATTTTTTAGTATCCTTCCTTCGCACAGCGAAGCACTAATACTCTGTGTTGCTGCTCTGAAATATTAAAGCGACAGCGTTAAGGCACTGGTTTCGCAGAATATCAGGCGTCGCCGTCAGCGCGGTCCGCGTCGTGGGCGTCGTCGGCATCGTAGCCGTCCTTGACTATGAGCGAAAATCTAAAAAATATCTGCAGAGAAGCATCCTAGGAGGCAGTTCGGCCACTTAGGCTATGTCACCTTGTGGCTTAATTCATCACAACCTGCCCACCGCATTGTGAGCAAAGTGCGCGCCATGGAAGGGGGCAGCTAAAATTTTTGGTTGTTCGCCAGAGGTTTCTCGCTAAGAGCTATACCTGCATCGCACAAGCACCACCGGTGGCAGCGCCTGCCATCACAGGGTAGTGGCGCATCGCTTAGCCTCTGCATTACTGCACTATGAGCGGTATGAGGACTTCCAGTGAACTATGAATGTTAAGAACAGAACGACCAATTCTGCATATGTGGACATTAACCCATTAAGGTATGGCGTCATACCCTTAAAGCGGGGCTTAAGTGGCCCCTCTAATTTTTACTATTTTTGTTTCAGCGGCGAGCGCATGTCAATTTTATTACAGTCGATTTATGCAGTACTCACAGCCCTTCGTAATCTAGGACAATGAAAACAAGAAAAATGAGTAGTAGCTGGTGTGCACATTGACGACTAAATAGCGACCGTATAAGTGGTGCGCTGACGAAGTTGTGCTGAAATTTTACTGAAGTGGACAAAATTATAATTTTATCAGACGATGTAATCTTCATACGCGCATCAAAAGAGATTCGAAGACTAATTCTGTGATTCCTACCAGCGCAGAGGAAAGAGCAAAATACAAGAGGCAGTATACAAAATGCCTTTTTAAGGAACATATCCAAGCATTTGCAAAACACAGAACAGGAATTGCGCTTTTGATTTGATGAATAGACTTTTGATTAGTAAGAGAAACGAATAGCTTCACGCACGCGATTATAATAATGAGCCGGATCAGAGTAGGAACACTAATAATGTATGTGCTTAAAGGGCAACTAAAGCACTTTTTGAGAATTTCGCGATATTCAAGGATTAAAATCTATACAGGCTGTAATAAAGCATGTCAAGTGTTTTTGCGATAGAGTTTAAAATAGTGACGCAATCCAAAATTAAATTTTGTACTTCTCAATGCATCGAAGGGGGGGGGGGGGGGGGGAATTTCTACGTGACGTCACGGAAGGCATGATTTCAAGTTACCGCTGTCGTCAGCCACACCCTGCCATGACTGGTTAGACGGTGCCAAACAACTCTCGGCAGGGTTTGCCTTCGGTGGCGTTGGTTTTTTTTTTCCTTCAAAGCAGGCGTTTGTGAGTTGTAAATGTACCGATACCTTCGATGACGTCATCGTGCGCCCCTACTTCGCGTTGCTCGCAGAAGCTTGAAAGGCGTTGAGATTTTAATCGGCGATTACTTCACTATTTCAAGTGCTAGCCCAAAAAGACTACGCATGCTTTACCTACAAGTTTCATACATTGCTCCCTCTTTAGCTCGTTTATTTCTAAAGCATATGCAGTTGCCCTTTAAAACAAAAGCGCTGCCAGCTACGGCCTGAAATGCTCTTTGATATCTCTTAGGAATCACTCTTCTATACTTGTGTTTCGGGCACAAGAATATTTTTTGTCAGGAGCTGTGGCAGTGTTTGCGGCTGTATGCATTACACGCAGGCTGCTAAATATATTCATCTTTCTGTTAAACTCTTGATGCTGCTCCTCTACTTTTTTTTGTACAAATCGGACCAGCTGGGCGTAGTAGTATACCGCAAGTTGAGCGTTGCTGAGGAAAAGTTGTGCCATCTAGCAATTTGAGCTCCCAGTTTTCTTTGCGAAATACTTCTTGCCTTTTTGTGTCAGACAGAAGCCTTGGCCCAATAGCATTCTGCCCTTAGGCCATAACGCTCTTTGCGGCTGTCACATTCTGACAGCACCCGTAACTCGCAAATTCGGTCAGGCTGTGCCCCTGGGGCGCTCGAGGCCAGTTCGACGCATTCGATGTATTCAAAATCGCCGTGACAGGCATATTTGCCTTACAGATAGGTGACATTTTGTCAACCGGATTTGGGGCTTCAACTAGAGCTACTTTTTCTGCTGTGCATTTTCTTTCTTGTACCGTTCACCTCGTCACAAAGCCCTGAGGCATAAGAAGACAAAGAGCAGTTGCGCATAGAGCCGCATTTTTGAGATCTGATAAAACACTTTTTCGCAGAGCACAGCGCGTATTTCCCGCGGGCGCAAAGTTAGCCAGGAAGTTTACGAGGCGGTATGTCAATAATGGTATTGTGCGTCTTTTGCGCACTACCTGCGTGCCCCTTATTTTTAGATTTGTATGCCGACATATTAAATTAAGGTCCATGACGAGATTCACCGGGCATACAGTTTAGCTGAAGGCCTAAAATTCAACTAAAATTTGTTCAAGGTGGTTCTTCACCGCGTCAAGTGCTGGCCAAGTCAAGCGCTTACGATTTATTTTTGTTTATTTTTGTCGCCTTTCTTCTTGCCGGCTCGCAGGAAAAGCGGTATAACTTTCCAGCCTCAGACAGAACGCAAGAGATTATGCTGTTAAGTTTCCTCTATGATAGTGATGGGGGTGGTGATGATCTTTTAAAGGCAGCCCAACTACATGCGCGCCATTTCGAAGATTCAAAGATAAGCGCTCGTAGACGACGCATGAAAGGCCCCTTTTGTGATAGGCCGCTAAAGGCTTGATATGCTCAGTGTGCGATAGGACATTTGGCAACACGGAACGTTTTCACCTTCGAACTTCGCCCCAAGGGTCCAGATTGATCGTAGCTGCTCGATCAAAAATTTTCTATAGGTTTGAAACATAGAGGGCCTTTGCATGCTGTCTGGGACCAATAATAAAAACGAAGGTGGAGGTTGGAGGGCTTCCCACCTTATATAGGACGTGGCGGGGGACGGGCAGGGAGAAGCGCGAACAAGGCGATTCTTTCATTCGAGCAAAAGTATAGCGATGAAAGACAACATGACTTTCTCATAGGTAGCTATGAGATAGCTGGCTAACAACAGCCAGAAACATCTAAGCGCCCCTGGTTGTTTTCAGAAAGTCCACGTTGTGAGTGCGATCCTGGGCGCCTTCAACTTATAACGGTAAACACAGCGTTTTCCTGTCATGGCTAACATGCTTTCCGCCAGAGAGCTGCTGCAGCGGGTGTTTTTCCTAAGCGACATATAAAAAAAATAAAATTAAAAATTTTATTCAAAAATTAATAAAACAAAAAATTAATGGCCGTATAAACGCTCCCATATATGCTTGAGACATGACATTTGTCTGGCTCAGTTACACAGCTCAATAAAACGAAAAAGCTGCTTAAAGCTCAAACAGTCCTTACTACTCTTTTAATTTTTTTCTTTAGATTGGAGCTTGAAAATATTACTAACAAGGTGCTCTCGTTTGTAAACCATTGTTTTTTACTGCAGCCAAAAATACCCCGTTCTTCCTTGATTGGTATTAGGACGTAATTGATTGTATACTGAAAACTAAACATTTAAACAAAATTGATTTAATGGTTGGACTTGGTAATTGATAGTGAACTGCGAGAAACCTCATACAAAACATTGTAGTTTGTAAATCCTCTCATTTGGGAACTAGCTCGGCTGCATTAAAAGTTTATCGTTATTAAAAAGATTATCCTCATAAAATATTCAGTTGGCGGTTCCTCGTAGTTTATTAAAAGGCTATATATTTCTCTGAGTTGCACTTCCGCTTTTGAAGACCGGTTCGGTTTTTCAAGAACTCTCAACACTTATGCAATGTGTCGCAGGGTAAACTTGAGATAAATTTGAAGTCATCCCAGGGGACCGAGCAAATCGTAGGCCAAAAACTAGGCGCTAGTGAATGCCTTATGTGTCCTTTCTTCTGTCCCTTGTCTGTGTTTCGCGCTAACTTCATCACAAAATGCATCACCAATTAGTCCGGCAGCTTGCTCTCCTTAAACTAGGTTTTATTGTCTTAATTCTTACGGAACTACGATTAGCGGGGGCAGGCTGTGGACGGTATAATGTCTGCCTGCTCTACACATACGACTAAACGCAGCTCAAAGCATAATGCACGCCAAGATTTCACCTGCATCTCCGTTTTTAGAGCTCTTAACGCCACCTTTTTCATTCGTTTTCCTTTTTTTTTTGCAACCGCATGAGGACTATATACTCTCCGCTGAATTCTTGAAGATTAAATAAACTGTTATATAGAGTTTCTGCTACATGTATTCCAACACAATCAAACTCTTTACGTGTTTTTTCAATGACGTCCCGTTAAGAGGTATCCAGAAACTGCATTCTTGATTGAATCTCTTCGCGATTCATTCTTTGATGATGCTCACACATCACGGCTACATTTTAAAAGATCTTGGGCAGGGCATATAATGCGAAGGCAAGATAACCGCTGGTTCTTAAGGGTGTCGAAGTGGATTCCTAGAGAAGACAAGCGTAGCAGGGGGCGACAGAAAGTTATGTGGGTGGGTGAGATTAAGACATTTGCCGGAGTACGGTGGCCGCGGCCGGTGACGGACAGGGTTTATTGGAGAGACATTGGAGAGGCCTTTGCCCTGCAGTGGGCGTAGCCAGGCTGATGATGACGATGATGACAGAGATGATGATGGTATTTGGCAACTTAATATACGCCGTCCCCTCAATGTAAGCGTAAACGAATAAAGAAAGCCTGCTCGCCCTTTTGCGCGTTTTGCGCGAGCGCCTTCGGTTGTGTGAGGCGGAGAAAATCACCTTCTTGTCGAGTCGTGCCAAAGGTATCAGTGGTCACAGCTGGCGAAGTCTAGCGTGTCGACAGCAGAGTTACAGCGTTGAGCCAGGGTCATAAAACGGCTACAGAATGTTGATTCTTACGGTTGTATTCCTCGTGGCATGGAAATCTTCTCCGCCCTCTCAGACGACTATTGTGGGAATTCTATTTCTTTTGCATATCTCCAAACCGTGACGCGATAGTTCTTCTACAGTCTTTATGTTACTTGTTTTGAAATTTTTTTTTACCTCAATACGCTGGAAAATTCGAAGATAACTGAAGCCGTTTGAAGAGCAATAAGCCAAAATGCGCATACATCGCAGCTCGCGTAACCATGTGAAGTATTGCTTTCACTAAACACTTTTCTGTGCTCATTTCGCATTCCTTGCATGAAGTGGTGTCACGCGGCTTGTCGCAAAAGGTTCCCGATATAATCTGCAGCAGTAAACTAAACCAAAGAGGCTGCGGGTATATTTTAGCGGCCCTGATTGAACAAGTGACGGGGAGTAATTTTTGCCTCAATCTATGAAATAAAAGTTATCGCTCGGCGCCATATCAACTGTCATAGCAGCATAGGAGACGACGAGTTGTCGCGGCTTGTAGGCACTTTTGCGGTTTCAGAGTGTTCAGCCCTTACCACTGTCTCTGTGCAAGCGGGAATACTATTTTTTCGCTGTACAAAGAATTTAAGCTTTTTTTTTACAAAACAGCGTTAGTACCAGAGTGCTATCCGATCAGACGATATCCTTTCGTTCATTTCTGTGCGCGCTGTATCCTTGCGCTGCTCTCTCTCTTTCTTCCTTCTTCTGTCTTCCCTCCCCTACATCTCTTATGTGCAAGGTAGAAAACCTGACTTAAGTGCAGGTACCATCCCTCGCGTTTCCTTTCCCGCTGTTTTATATCTCCAGTGTTTCCTACTATTATAACGTGGGGAAACACACACACTAAAAACAATGCCTCAAATTTCGGTCTCTTCTGGTCAGAAGAATTGTAAGCTGGAGTGGTGCCCCCTTTCATCCCATAGTTCTCATTGCTAAACTCTCGTCCTAATATACATGCTTCACGCACTAAGAGGGAAAGTATGGAACTCTTTTACTTTTTTTTTGAAGCGAGCCAGTTCAGTTGGAAGGGGGCTGCCAGTAAGAAGTCACAAATGTTCTACAGTTTTGAGTGCATGACATCTGAAGTATTTAACGGCTCCATTTGCCTCGTCTAGCGTATCAAATTTCGTACCATCTGTATAGGTGCAGTCTGTTCTGTCATAGCTAGTTAACGCATCTCCTCTACGCACCTAATGCAAGTGGGAACCTATCGACAGACATCGGCCGCTAGTTTTCTGGATATCGACACGGACAACACAGTACTTTATTCGTGAGATAACGGCATCTTGAGGGCTCACAAGGACTCTGCAAGTCCGAGTGCAGTTCTCGTTACCCTGCACTCCGTACTTCATTGATCACACGCCGCACACAGGGACTGCCAAGGTGGAGACGTGCCTGGCCTTCGAAGCGCCTGATTAGCGCTCGAGGGCTTCGGATAGGACATGGCCCAGACATTCGGATTGTCACGCTTCTAAAACTTAGAAGTTTGGAAGAGTCGGTAGGAACTACTCGATTACGAATTAGCGTATGGTTTCTTGAGCACGTGCATACTCTGAATGAGTTGTAAAGCACAGCTGCTGGTTATCAAATCCGTAAAACAGGATAACGTAGTTCGTTACTGCATAGCAGTGCGATTTACAAAAAATTCCAATTTTAAACACTTTAAAATGGCGCTGCTTATTGCTGAAGTTTGCACTCCCATATGGAGACCAAATTTGGGCTGGAGTTTCTTCTTAGCGTGTCTGTCATAATTGGTAGATCCTTAGAGATTACCGAGGAGTGCTGCTTCCCACGATATAGGTCATGAGTAATTTCTTGGGGACTTGAACTGATACTAAGACCTTAATTATCAAGAAATGCAAACGCTGGCATCTAGCTTAAAGACTTGGCCAGCAGCCTAGCGATATAAACTCTGATAGGCTTGCATTGCCTGGGCTTGTTCATGAAAATACATTGCTGTCCCATGGCCATATTATCCAACCACTGTTCACCAGCGATCGTCCCAATCTTCAATCGACGAACAGAAACCATGGCTTGCGTAACGAAGAAACCTCGCGAGTAGACCAGAAAGGCTCATATGTCGAAATGAATTCCGAAAATGGTTTCTTACAGCTACACACAAAGCTTCGTAGTTAAACGATCAGCAACTACCATCACGCATTTTATAATTGCTGCGTCCAAACGAAGCGAGTTATGACTGGCTCAGTTATTTTGCCGGGCCCACCAAGAGTTCGACAATCTCACACACCAGACAGCAGCGGTGGTCACAGAAGAAAACGTGCCAATCAAGAAGGATATAGACATCTATTAGAAAAACTTTGCTTGTTATATTTTGAAGTATAGGTTATGTGACCTTAGAGCGTCATAGTAGTGTTTAAGATAGCGATATTTCTCATAAAAAACACTTGCAGTTTGCTTCCTGCTTGCAATGTTTCGCAGAGCGAAGCTCGATAGGCAGCGGAAATTCCGCTAAATGGTGGGAGTGCAATGAGGATACTACTCAACAAGACAGATACAAAGCAATTGAGAAAAAAATTGTAGCTCATCAAGTCCTTAGGAGTAGGTATAACAAAGAAATGCCTTACAGAAAAGGACTATATCATTCCAGTACTGCTCACAAGCGGTGGCAGCGATACTCCGCTATTGGCATGTTGGTATGACTAGCTAACGTGTCCCTGCGATTGACTGCTTGTGTTATTCCAGTTTGGCAGCGAGCACGGTCTACCTCTCAGCTTTTGAGGCCTCAGAAGCCTCCGCCACGAGCTGGTTTTCCTAACTGGACAGCGCTCTCATATTCCGTCGTAATTTTTCACGCTTTCCATGCCACCGCGTTCACCCGCTTCCATTTTTCATGCAGGGCAGAGCGCTTAGCGTCTCTAGCTCCTTTTCATGCTTAGCACGCCCTAACGCTCTCCGCTGTTCTTCAGCCTTATTGGCGCATTCTACTACCCTTGCTGTCTCAACGCTATTCTGATGACTACTTAAAGCAAACATTTGGAAGCTACGGAAGCCTTTCTATAATTTGTCTTAACCGGCCCCATAGCACGGCCATGGCAGCCGCACTGCTATCGCTCAGAATTTTCAAAACCACAACTGAGAGACGAAAAATAACAAAGGTGACTTTCAAACATCTAGAGCAAACGCCCAACAATTATAGTTCACAGCACGCAAGTTGCGATGGCATCTGAGTGGTCTAATGCATCTGGAAACGAAGCTGTTCTTTTCACGAGCGCTCTTTTTAATCTCGCTTCAAGAATATAATATCGCAAAGGTTTTTATAAGTTGGACACAACGGGACAGAAATGTTTGGAATGTTTTATGAACTGTTCTCTATCATGGTCGGCGTCATGTTCGAACTAAGTACGTGGCGATTTCTGGGACGATGGTTGGCTTGGCTTTCGAAGAATAAGAGCCAAACGTACTTAATGTTCAAAACACGTCGCAAAGCCATTAAAATATGGCATATTAAGCTTAACCCAACTAGAGCTTGGAACTGCAGCACAAAAGTTTCTTAGATTTTTATGTTGCTTAAATTATAAGCGCTATGTCCTAGATATTATAAGACATACCTTCGCTCTTTTTATTTCTTTAATAGTATTGTTGGCAAATATAGAACGTGACGACAGTATTTCTTCCTTCGAAATGATTGCACAGGTTTTGAGTAGTGAAGTGCTACTTACTACCCACTGCAAGATTGTAGGCCAACAAAATAGTTTCTCATCAACGCGTTCTTACTTCAAAACGCCTGCAAGCATTAGCTGCTGCTGTGTGTGCGTTAGCCTCACTTTTCCGCGACATCGTACTCCGTAATGAACTAAGAGCACGTGGATGAAATAGGACTGCTCTCGGGAACAAAAGGCTGCACATGGTGGCTTGAATGATAGCGGAGCGCATTTTTTCAGCAATTCCCACACAACTTATTTTACAGAAAAGATTCTGGTGACCCTGAAACGACACGCTATTTTACGAGGTAAAATTTGTTTTTGTGTTATTTGCTGCAGCCGTCATCGCTTATTTGACAGTCGGCCATCATTGATATTATTTTTGCATCTTAACGGTTTTTTAGTCTTTTTAGAGCATTTAGCCACTAGCGAATAAGTTTTTTTTTAATTCCATCTTGCAGCGCGTCATTCCGACGTCCTTAAATGAAAGAAACTGGGCTCTCTTAGGAAACCTGAGACATTCATCGCATGCGCCGCCACTCTTCTAAACGCGGCCCAGACGTAAGCTCTGTTTATATAGCACCGGTGCCGTAATGTCGGTCCTATCGAAGAGACCGACATCCCAGTGAAGACCGGCAAACGACAGTCTTTATTTACCCAAAGCTTCTTCACTGAATGCCCTTAATAAAGAGGTGGTACGATATGGAGTGTTGGCGGCCACCGCGCGGTCACTCAGAAGCAATAACCGATGTTTGCACCAAAAAAAAAAAAGCGGTATCCCCTTAGGCACTCCTGCGGAATTACATTGTCCGCTATATTGCCTGTCGTATTCGCTTCATTCCTTTTCCTATCGCTAGTGGGTCAGGTAAAAACGAGTAAACCGCCTGTTTATGCAGCGATAAGCATCACTGCAGTTGCTTTTGTATCAAACGCAGCGCTGACATCATGTGCCCTCATTCCTAATATAAGAAACGTGCGTACGGCAGTTTTCCTAGCTGGGCTACCTTTCTTGCATGTTTCCCTTTTTCAACCTACTCTATTCCGAACTCCGTTTTGGTTCTTTGCCCCTATCGTTAGTGGGGTATTTCTCCTGCAATAACTGGGTAGCACAAATTGGGGCCTCCTCTAAGCTCCGCGTAAAAAGGAGGGAAAGAAATGAGTTAGGTTTGCTGATGCGCCCACTGCGTTGCATAAGAACGTCAGGAAGCACTCTATCAGCCTACAGGGTGGATAAATGGGGATTGACTAAAAGAGGAATAGCTCTTTGATGCTCAGTAACAGTGCCCGAATTAGTGTTTCAGACTCTATAGTGATTTTCTATGGAATGTATATTTGCACGTAGAATAGATTTCGATTGAGACGATATACGAAAACATACATGTACATATATTCACAAGATCTTGTTTATCAAAATTAATCCCGAGCAGATGACTGCAGCTTACCATGTCACTCGCTGTGTTGCTTTCACAAGTAATTATTTAAAAACTAAGGAAATCTAAAGTACCATCACAGTGAGTGCAAGGAAGTACAACTAACTACCTGTACAGCTGCACCAAAATGGCGTAGTAAGATAGCTGCAAAGATTCACAGTTTTCAGCACCAGTGAACGGAATAAAACTCAAGGAATAAGGGAACCGGTGAACGAAATTACAAATTAATTGTGGTTATGACTGTTCGTTTTCTTTTTTTTTTCAACCGGAATTAACACTGGCATACTGTGCTGAATTCTGTGACGTAACTGCTTTCTGTTGTGGACTAAGCTCTAAGTTCTTGTCCTCTGTTCTCATGTTCGCTAAAATCGGCTTCCTGCAAAGCAGCCAAGCCTAGAAAGCCGAGCTAATTGGTGGTTTCTGACACTCTGATTCATCTTTCAAGTGCGCATAAAACACACGGACACTCGGCTGCTGACGTGAAAGACGCAGGTTCTATCCAAGACATAGCGGTGGAATTTCGATGAAGGCAAAATTCTAGAGGCCCGTATACTAGCGACGGCAGCGCACGTTCAAAACCACAGGTGGTCGAAATTTACGGAGCCCTTCACTGCGGCGTTCCTCATAGCCTGAGCCGCTTTGGGGCGTTAAATCCCCAGAAACCATAAACCATAAAACACGCCGACAGTACAGATGAAACACACGTACAAAAGGAGAGTCCGTGGTGGCACTCTCCTTTATTCCGTGCGCTGAAAACAAGAGCAATACAACTGCCGAGCAAGAACGTGTCCTAATATGTTCATGGGAATAGAAATAATAATAAACAATTCATCAAACGGCATCACACCGAGAAAACATTTTACTAGGATGGCGAGAGTAAAAAGAATAAAGAAACGTTGAAAGGCAATTACGTCATTGCAGCGCAAAATTTGGCAGCATTTGAAAACAATACCATAAGCACTCGACTAAGGGCCTAAGCGATTTTGGACGACTCAGATTTTACAGGGAAGCGATATTTTTCAATTCAGTTTTCATGCTGCATTCCGAAGAAAGTATCTTGTCCTAATGTACGGTCTTGCTCTATATCTCTTCAAACACATTCGAGGTTTTCCGTTGCTAGCGCTGCCACGCTTGCTCAAGTCAATTTCCTAACCACTCTCCTAAACGAAGCCACCTGCGATGCTTTTCATTGCATTCGATATTCTTTTCATATTTAAAAACAAAAAACATTGAACAACGAACAACGCAGCTCGCAATAAATAAAAAATCTACTTACATGCAGACAAGCCAAAGTGATGCACTCTTCATAGTCGTCCTGTTGGTATCACTGCTTTTTCGGCCGTTACCATACACTCTAAGTACAGGCGTCTGAAATCATCCTTAGATGGCACACAGCTACACAGCAGTGGATGATGAAATATGGTAGTAGTAGTATTATTAGGATGGTAATAGCAATAGGCTGCTGTCGTTATTTTTCAGCTCTCCGGGCAGCGTACCGCGCAAATAAATTTTTATGTGCTGAACCGCAGTAGATTTTCGCGAATTTTTCCCCCCATATGATCTCCCGAATTGGGCGGAGTGAGCCAAGCACAAAGGCGATCCAGTGTTGAGAGCATGCAGTAACTGTTTAAACTTTGTTCACAAAAGAAGTGGCGCTTTTTATGACATTTTTTTTCTTTCTTACAGGAGAAAAAGAAAAACTTACCTGCGCGAAGAGCGGTCCCCTTTGTAGTGGCCTGTGTTACAAACAAAAGAGTGGTAATTTTGAAACTGTGCTTTCGCTGTGGCAAACCTTTTTCGCAGCAAGTGGTAATAGACTTTTGTTTACAAGATGGCAAGTACTGTGACAGATAAGAAGCCAATGAGCAATAAGAAAAGAAGGAAGGGTCAGTAGAAGGCGCGAACTGCAATTGTTAGGGTGCAGCTTTCCTGAGAGGGTGCCGTGGTGTGATGCAGGTCCAGCTAAATTTATTGCCGGCGCCGCGTGTCCTTGGTTACCCGCATACCATTCATTGTGCGCTTCTCCGGAGAGCAGCTGCAGTGCTCCTTCTGGGTCCATTGGAGTGCGAAAATTGCAAACAACTGAATAATGCACTTTCCGTGAACTCTGAAATGAACACCAATTCATGAGAATATAGTGGCACATTTTTCTACAGATCAACGTTTATGAAGTCCCCAAATGGCAATTTGGGAATTTTTTATTCCTCCATCTCGTTTTCTTGCTTAAATGTGCACAGCAACTGTTTCTGCGATATGACAACGGCGGCAGCTCAAGAACGCTGAGGGAAGTCCCCACCAGAGTCTTCTTAAAGCGAAATCTTTTGCAGCACTCGTCCTCAGAGGATCCCCTTCTTTACACTTGTGAACCATTACAAAGCCACACTTTTTTGTTCTTTTCTTCATTTGATAGACTTCGTCTATCGTTACTGCCTACTACTCCCCGAAGAAGTACACCACGCTTAATT
The DNA here is from genome assembly GCF_055824585.1 of Amblyomma mixtum. Lineage (NCBI taxonomy): Eukaryota > Metazoa > Arthropoda > Arachnida > Ixodida > Ixodidae > Amblyomma > Amblyomma mixtum. The sequence continues at coordinate 280,563,469 of NC_143012.1, read as the reverse complement.
TTTTCTCAAAACGGCTAAGTGGAAGATGGCCTCTTAAATGCTCTCAAGGTACATTTTCGCGGTCGCACAACTTGAACCATAAAAACTATCCTGACTCAAGACGAGCAAGCCTCCCTATTAGCATTTAGAAACCTTTGCAGCTAGTGAGTGACAATGCCTTTTCCTTTCTATATTGTATATGACATTAAAATCCAGTGACGCCAGCGACAAATTCAAATTGGTAGCGTCGAACGCCAACTGTGTTGATGGCATAACGATGCGTCACTTGATTCCGTTACGCTGTAATTCCTTGCCGCCGAGTTCAAAATGTGCTTGAAATAACTGTGACCGTGTTAAGGACATCATTCGTGAAAGTGTCGTTAGCTTTCAGGACACCTTCTTCACCGCTCGGTGACAATTACTGTAATGTATACATGCGCTTTCTTTATTTTATTTTTTATAATAGCCGTTTAAAACTTCGAACTCCGTTCTCCTCCACGCATTTATCTACATTTGTAAGCACTAGGCATTAGATGCAGAGATGTGTCGTAGTCGTTTTCATTTAAAAAACCATTATTACCTCTGTTTATCAGTGAGGCAATTCCGGTTTTTTATCTCAATCGTTGCATAATAATTTCTTAAATAAGAAACTTAGTTTGCCAATGCCACCTTTTTAGAGCTGTGGCTTGACGGAAATGGAATGTAATATAGGCCTTTTTAGTTAATCAGGCTTCTCGGTTATGGTGACGAACGTAGCCAGGCATATTTGAAAGGAAGGCCAATGAGCAAAGGCATTGATAATACCCATTTCCTGTGGCTGGCTTATGGTATTCGAACGAAAGAAGTTGAGAAACAAAGCGCAAATGCGTTATGTATTGCAGTCAAGCAAGGGGTTGTAATCCCTGACTATTCTTGAAAAACGCCGCCGCGGTGGCTGAGCGGTTATGGTGCTCGGCTGCTGACCCAAAAGACGCGGGTTCGATCCCGGCCGCGGCGGCTAGAATTTCTTTGGAGGAGAAATTCTAGAGGCCCGTGTACTGTGCGATGTCAGTGCACGTTAAAGAACCCCAGGTGGTCGAAATTTCCGGAGCCCTTCACTACGGCGTCTATCATAGCCTTAGTCGCTTTGGGACGTTAAACCCCATAAACCAAACCAAACCTATTCTTGAAAAACAACGCTTACTTGAGAGTACGCAAAACGGCAAGTATTCGAAAACAAGATGTGAGAAAAAGTTTTCTTGATATAACAAGTGGTTTCGAGAGCCAGCTTCGGTACGCTCAAATTTTTCTTTAGGCTTCCGTTTAGGTTTTTATTCAGCACTTCAGCGACGCGCTGCTCGCTCGGTAACAGAAGCATTACGCATTTCAAGAACTGCTTAAAGCAAAAGAATAACTGTGAGAGCCACCTCCAACAAATTACAATGAAAAAAAGGAAACACAGAAATAAATGAATAAATCATTGTTCCGTGAGCACAAAGTATACAAAATCTTGCGAAAGTTTTGCAGTCCAAAACGTTCTCGTTATTTAACACTTCCATTTTCTCGTCGTCATCAAAAAAAGGAAGCAGAAAAAGCGGGAGCAGAAAGCCAACTCACATTGTGGGGAAGCCTCAAACTACTGTGCCTGTTTGCATGTACGCTGATAACAAATTTACGAAAGGGGAAAAGATAAAAAGTACCGGAAAGTGTGAATGGTCCCGCTTGCATGAGGCACCACTTTTTCTACATTTTTTCATCCAGCCGGAATATTGTAGAGTTCAGAACAGTGGGTCGACCACCCACGGCGTCGTGACGTCAGCGATGAAGCGGCCACGGAAGGGTCTCTCTAAGGGGAGACAAGAAAAGTGGAACGGCCGCGACAGATGCTGGCTGCCGGGATTAAAAAAGTGCATGAAGACATTACTGGTTGAGCACTTAAGCGAATTACAGCTTAAGCCTGATAAATTCCATGGGCGTTCCCCGCCAACTTCGCTGAATAGAAGCACGGGCGACTTTGGAGCAGGGGCAATTTGTCAGAACTTGCGCAATACAGCCGCCTTCGTTTCCCTGTCCTCGACCGATTTTTCTTTTCGCGGCCTCTTAACAACGGCGCGCATTTTTAGTATATTTTCTTATTTGCCTTTTAGGTTTTTGTCCCTCCACTCCGTCCGAGTAGCTTCATGGCATTTTGTTCCCGAGTCTCCATATCTTAGGTTTTATGAAGAATAAGGAAAACAGTTAGTCACGGATATCTCTAAGGGCGTCCTCATTTTTAAGCAGGAGAAATTCGAGCAGCTTCTCGAAACCATCTCCTCTCCCCAGCCCCACCCTAGGTTTCTCGATTGTTTTCTCCTTTTCGCACTTTTACTTGTAATTTCTTCGCTTTGACACTTTTGAATAAATTTTCAAAACAAATTTAGTCGCGCTGATTAAAAGGACTGCAAGCACAAAGCGAAATACGTTTTGCTCATGTATCTTTTGTTCGCTTTTCGTTTGCGTGAACTAAACGAAGAAAGAGAGAATAAAAGATATTAAAGTATCAAACTTTCTGCTGCAAAATCGCGTGCGACAACCTTACATCATTAGAAATAGAGTAAGATGAGTACAATGAGATAAAACAAAAGCAAAAAGTTTAGGCTATATACAGTGAGTGACAATATGGACTGCAGTACAACAGTGCAGCGGGAGCATATGTCAAAAATTTCATCAATATGATGCGATTTTTTTTGTGGTTGTCGTTCTGTTATAACGTGAGAGCTACCGTAAAGGCTGCTCATAACCATGTTCGTCATTATGAAAGGTTTGTTCTGAAACCGGTCTTGACTAGCGCTGTGTACTTATGTTTGGTGTAGAGTAAGGAATGTGTTTTTCAGCACGTCTGTCCTTCATAAGTGGCCCTCTTTTTCAGTCATCTTTTCCAGAGTGATGTTGTTTATTAACACATGTGCCATTATTAATTCTCTTCCGGCATCATCCGCACCTTCCGGCAGGGTTTTCTTTTCATTATCGTTGAAAAATAAAGGCCATGATGCACAAAACGTTTGCATGGCTGCCAGATGGCAGCAACCAAATGTTACCAGCGCAATAATGATATTACCCTTGTAACAGCGGGTTGTGGCTCTTCTGAATCTGCAACACGCCTGGTTTGCAACACGCAACAATGGTTCTGCAAAGCGTTCGGGCTGATAACGAGCTTCACACCTCAGGGTCGTCGTCTTCCTTTTCACCAGAGTCAGTGAACGTGGTTGCTAAGCTACACACTAAGTTCCGTTTTAATTCCCTTCCACCCTTCTTGATTGGCTAAATCACCTTTACATGCATATGTTCGGCGAAGCAAACGATACAACTACAATTTCAAATCGATGTGAGCTTTCGTTCGAATAAGGTCAAAGATATTACACAAAAGGAACGTTCAGTGTACACCATCAGGACCACTTCGAAGAGGCTGATTGCAGCATTGTCCTGAGGTAAAAAAAGATACCTTGAAACAAAAAGAACAAAGGAAGAGTATCCAGTTCACGCTAAATGACTTGAATGAACGTCTGCCCTGCCATCAAAATTTCCCTCTGAATCAGTCGCTCCGTCTAGACTGGTCGCTAACCGTCAGTAAATATTGATCTGTTGTCATCATAAGTTGATCATAAGTTCATCTGTTGTCATAAGTCATCTGTTGAAATCTGTGATATCGCTGGCGATAGAAAATAAAAGGGGTCTCTGCTTTCGAGCGAACCATTATTACTGAGGATCAAGAACGATCGGCATGTCAGACTGTTCTATATCAACAGAGCATTCGTCAGCCTTTTTGAGGTCACAGCTGAATGCCGCCAAGTCCTCCGTTGAATGTGCTCCGCGCGCAGCGCGTACCTTGCTTTGATTTGGGCACACTAACCTGCACGCGCAGTTGTTCTTCAAGTAGGTGCCGTTAGTACTGCCAACATCAGCGGTGACCAGAACTCCTTCAAAGTAAGAATACGCGCTTTAAAAAACTAGAAGTCAGTGTTGTTCTCAGACAAAAACCGACCCTTGATCTGCAGGTAACCGCCCACGCAATCTCTTATTCCCCGCGCAAAATAACGGTACCAAGATTACCCGCAAAACTACGGTCATATTGCAAATCAGCATTCATTACCGAAGGCTGTGGGACCAGAGGGTGTTAGTCAGGTAGTTGACATCATAAAAAAGGAAGAAAACAGGCTCACATTCCGAAGCTCGTCTCCCTAGTCGAACAATACGAGGTCTGTTAGAAAAGTATCGGACTTTATTTTTTTTTACGAACACCTGATGGATTTGAAACAAGCACGCTTGCACCAGCCTACCTTGAACCTTATTTCGCATGAACAGATTTTTTCTCGCCTGCCGATAGCGTCAGTCACTGGCACGCAGCGTTTGAGTGAGGCAGTGCGCAGTGCTCTCGTCGGTTTTTTATTGCAAGGAAAATGGCGGAGCGACAGGAGCAGCGCTACTGCATCAAATTTTGCCAGAAACTAGGCGACAGCTAAGTGGAAACCATTCGGAATATTCAGACGGCTTTCGGTGACAATGCTATGAGCAGCACACAGATTAAGCAGTGGTACAATTGGTTTAAAGACGGCCGCACATCGGTGCAGAGAGAGCCACGCTCCGATCGGCCATCAACATGCCGAAATGACCAGGTCATTGCCGAAGTGAACGCTGTGGTGACGCGGGACCATCGTGTGACTATCCGAGAAATTGTGGAAGAGGTGGACATCGCCAATTTTTCTGCACATTCCATTATCACCGAAAATTTGGCCATGGAGAAAGATGCGGCGAAATTCGCGCCGAAGCTGCTCACGGTGGAGCAAACGCAGCTTCGTGTTGAAGGCTGACAGGATATGCTGGATTCCAGAAACAGTCACCCCGACTTCATCAACACCACAATCGCTGGTGACGAGTCTTGGGTGTACAGCTACGACCCGGAAACCAAATCCCAGTCTTCACAATGGCAGCATTCCACGTCACCAAGACCAAGAAGGCACGCCAAGTGCGCAGCAATGTCAGAGTGATGCTGACTGCATTCTTTTACTCCCTCTGTGTGGCACACCACGCGTACGCACCCCACAAAGTATACATTGACCAAAAGAATACTACAGGGATGTCCTCCGTCGCCTGCGTGGGGCTGTGCGGCGCAAGAGGCCGAAGTTGAGATCAACAGGAAATTGGCGCATCCATCATTACAATGCTCCTGCACATTCCTCGCACTAAATTCCCACTTTTTTCGCGAAAAACCAGACTGTTGTAGTTCAACAGACTCCTTACTCTCCTGATATGGCCTCCTGTGACTTCTGGCTGTTTCCCAAAATCAAGAGGCCATTGAAAGGAGCGCGATTTCAGACAAAAGAGGACATTATGGCTGCAACGACAGCTGAGCTAAACTCCATTCCGAAAGGGGCCTTTTCGGAATACTTCCAACAATGGCAGCACCACTGGGAGAAGTATGTGGAATCCCAAGGGGACTACTTTGAAGGTGATTAGGTTTCCAACGCTCCAGTTATGCCAGTTTTTTTTCTTCGGCAAAAGGTCGGATAGTTTCTAACAGACCTCGTATATGGCTCGCGTTGTATCAATGCAGCCGCTTAGTAAAAGCCTTAAAACAGCTTTTCGTAACATCAGCGACAAGTACACTTCGCTTCAGGGCGGAGCAATTCTCCCGTACGAGAGGCAAAGAAGGAAAACGCAGAAGCATCCTTTCAGACTCACATCTGAATAGGTTTCTGGTTGTTAAGTCTTCAACGCAGAACACTTCAGTTGGGAGTTAAAATTTAAGGGTCGACACTTAACCCGCGCCTTAGGCGTATGAGGCGAGAGCGTTCATTGGTTACTGCCCATATGTGCGCAACTGGTCTGTGCCTACATTCGTAGATCCTTGGGACTCCTCATACCACTCCTGGCTATGCAGTTAAGCGGTTAAACGATGCACCACATCCCTGCAACGGTAGGTGTTGCCACAGATGGGGCTTGTGAGAGCCAGGTTGCTCTTACCGAGCAATCTCTAGGGACCAATCATTAATTTAACTGCCACCTGCCGCGGTGGACAGTTTGCTCGCAATCGGGTAGGCCGGTTTTGAGGGCGGCACAAAGTCACGTGACCCAGAAGTGCCGGAATTTTTAGCTCACAACGCCAACAACGACGGATTTTGTGTAGAATGGTAACTTCAACGCTATCGAGTTAAAACTATGGTGCTGTCGGAGCCATTTTCCTGAAAGGAAGTTCCTGTCAGGCTGTGCCTTAAGAGAGCGTGTGCCGGTGTTTGCGCCTTTAAGGAATGAATACAGGGGTGACTTCTTTCCCTTTGGACAAATAAAACGCTGCCAGCAGTTGAATTAATCGAGGACTGGGATCACGTCAGCGGATGAAAATTGTCGAAGACCCTTTTCTGAGTAGGCAGCACGGCAAGTCTCCGATGAAGAGGGAGCGCCCGCGGAGGTGATGGAGCAGAAAAGGAGCAGCACGAAGGAACCAATAAATTCAGGGTGGCACTTTGTTGACCTAAACTGCGATGAGGCGAAAGCCTCAAGCGCGATGTTGCTGCTCGTGTCACTGATGTGTGCTTAAGATGTTAAGCTTCGCCTCCAAGAGCGGAGCTCGACAGCGTCTTGCAACGCTGCCACGGAGTCCATGCATAGAACGCCATCGCCCGTTCGATTGCACGCCTCGCTCGTCGGTAAATTGGTTTTTGAGAAAAGGAAATGTATCTGTCTCTCATTTTTTTCTTTATTGCATTTTCAGAACGGGTACAAAGAAGCAAAACTTGTCAGCAACACTTGCACTGACACGGCAGGTTAAAATTTTTTTCAGTTCAACCAAGTCATCCAACACATTTAACCAAGTTGGCTGATCAGGCAATGCCTGATACACTTCCCTCAGACGTATGACACCTTCAATGAAATGCTCGCGTGGAGATCTCACAACTACTTCTGCATTGTTGAATTGTGTCCTTGTTTTCTATAAACTATGGAGGCCAAGGAGCATAATAGTGTCATAAGGGATGTCCTGTTTTCCTACCGGTAAGAACCTGATGCCATGCGGGTGTAGCGGTAAATCTTTCTTTAAGGTTCTTTGAAGCACATCCCAGAAAAAAACCGCATCCCAACAATCTAAAAACATGTGGTCTATTGTTTCAGGCTTTTTACATAGAAAAAAATCTGTTTACCAAGGGACCAAGAGTCCTTTATCATGCATCCATGTTTTGACCGACAGAGTTCCGGTATGAAGTTTGAAGAATAAAGTTTTCAAAGATGGGTAAACTGGCATTCTTTTAACCCTTTTGAGCACATCTTCTCCTGGGCCTCCGCAGTTTGACAATCGGTAAATGGGTACCAGGGGCATTGATTCAATTAAATCTTTATACAGATTTTTTCTAGTGACATTGGAGAGGTACTGCATTGAAAATCGCACTTGTAACATTCTGTACGCAAGCACAGTTTCACGCAGATAACCTCTCACTGTACCTCGGTGGACACCTAAACCTCGCGGTAACGGGAAGGGAGGAAGATGGGAGTGAACGATGACACCGTATTCACTAGACGCTACTTTTTATGCGAAGCATATACTTTAGCTACCACTTCAGCCCTTCCCCGTGGTTATGCGCCTCCAAATCACGTGATACATGACGTCACACCACGTGACACGATGACGTCACGACAGTAGAGAAACGGGGGCCCACCTCGCGCCGTCGCTGTGGTTGTGCGCCTCCAAATCACGTGATACATGACGACACACCGCGTGACACGATGACGTCACGACAGTGGAGAAACGGGGGCCCACCTCGCGCCGTCGCTGTGGTTGCGCGCCTCCAAATCACGTGATACATGACGTCACACCACGTGACTTGATGACATCACGACAGTGGAGAAACGGGGGCCCACCTCGCGCCGTCGCTGAGGTTGTGCGCCTCCAAATTACGCGGCACGATGATGCTTCGCATTCTCCAGGCTTAACCAAGTTAAGCCTCAGCCATTTTTTCATTCCAAACCATCGAGAAGTGCTGTAGCCATGTAAATAGCCATGTAAATAGTCACATATCTTGTAATGCACTGTATTCCCACGCCTTTGAAGGCAATAAAGAAAAAAAAAAGCTGGCATGGCGGAGTGGTAGCGTGCTCGTCTCGCACTCCGGAGACCGGGGTTCGAAGCCCGAGCTCGGGAAATTTTCTAATTGGTTTTATTTATCTATCTGGCCAGACTAGAAAGGTTAATTAGGCTAATTGGTTAATTAAGCAATCATGTAAACTCAGTCCCACTTACTTGGAGCATCCCTATACGATCCCTCTAAGTGGTTTCATTGGTTACTAGCAAAAGTGCAATTGGCCCCGTTTGAAATTCGCGCACTGTGACGTCACGACCGTTTCGACCAATTGAAAGGCGTGACATTTCTGTCGATAACTGCTGCTTACAACGATGAGGCATTAAAGGCTTCCGTCTTAAAATCAATTTCAATTTGAAATGCCTGAGGCCGACTGCTCGAGGCGCTCCTCAATAGAGTTCTTCCGGGAAAAGGCCAACAAGCTGTACACTACGCATCCACTGAACGACAGAGTGCACGAGACAGCGTTCCACCATAAAACAAAGAACAAAAAAGGTCCTAGTCGTAACTCTCTTATGCACAGCGGGGTAGTCGCATCGTTCTGTGCGTGATCACGTCCAGGTGTCAGACAATTAAGTACACTAAATTTGGATATTCGGAATGCCGTTGAGAGGTGGTAGGAACTGCTGCGCGCCTATACGGCAGTCTAGTTCACTGTGCACCTGGTTGCAAGGTAAGTGACCTCTGATGGCTGGAAAGAGAAAAGTCAAGTGCCATTTCAGCGGGTGCTGCGCATTTTCCTGCGGCTTGCCCGAATTATTCCTCACTGTGCTTGATTTTAGCGCAGATTTTGATGGGCTTTCCGCGCCCAGTGTTCTTTCTGTGTACCCTGTCTTTCATGTCATACTTCAGTTGCATTGTTTATGCAGACTATTCATGTTTTCAGGTCTTTCCTTATCTTTTTTTTTTAAGCACGAATTGTCCAATGGGTTTCGGCTCATCATATTTGCATTGTAGGGGTGCGTTTATTAGGCGTCCTTAAGAGACCGAACCGCCGTGCAGGATCTGGCAGCGTAGACGGGCGTAGCCAGCACCAAGAGAGCGGGGGCAACTTCCTCGTCGTCAGGCTCAGCGTATTGTCGGCGCATAACTTCGTCGTCGTCAGGTGCAGCGTAGTGTCGGCGCATGGCGGTAGCGGAACCTATCACAGTTGGCACACTACAGCATTTATTCTTTTTTAATGTCATGAATTGTGAACATCCTTTCTTTCATGACGAAACGGCGCCTTGTGTATCCTTCTGCGTTGCTCCAATGTTCGGCATGCAGAAATGTCACTCAAATATCCCGTTCTATGAACCCCTTCGTTTATGCTTAAAGGTTTTACAGAACTAATTTCGCACAAATATTTAACAGAAGGCAATAACCTATTGCAGATGGAGAGTTTAATTAATGGATGACGCTTTTTCAGTATCAGGTTTCGCAAAATTCTTATGACTATTTAGGCTCCGAAAAAAAATCACCTTTTTACGGGGATTCTTATCGCCATGCTTAAACCATTACCCTGAGCGAGTAGACTATTCATGTACTTTAAATACAGGTTTCTACCCCATGCAGCCAGTATACATTTTCAAGAGCGCATTTCTTAATACCCTCTATACATACGAGAGATGTGCCTAAATCTAGCCGTCAGCCTTAAGCTATTCTTTTACCAGACATGATTTTAGTGTTCGTTTGCCGATGAAATCAATCGCCAATGAAGCACTTACTTTCAATCCGCTAAATATAATACTGCTTGTGTGCGGCTAACTGTTGTCAAATTGTATATATTTTGCCCCGTGAGGAAACCTGTTAGCCATCGTGCCGATGAACCAATGGCGTTTTTGTGCGTTTCACGTACCGACTTCTTTTTCGTTTCTACGCCTACTGAAACTATCACTTGTTGGTAAAGCTCTATGTTTTAAGTGCGTTGATTTGGTGGGCTTCTGATTTTTTCGGATCACCCTGTCAAGAAACAGACTTTTCTTTATCTCTCGTAAAAGCACTGCAGACATGCGTCTCGTCTTGCTCTGTTCGTCAAAGATAGAAGCGGTTGAAATGTAAGGCACTCGACCGGAAACTCAGCGGCATGCAGCGACACAGATGGTATCCGAGGAGCGAGTGGAGTGATTTTTTTTTTGCAGTTCCTCTATTAGGTAAATTTTTAAACCAACTAAATATTATATGAACTTTTTGCATGCTTTCTTGGGTGACAATGTTCCTCGGCTCATTTATTTAGCCTTGTTTTCATTCACTCGTGACGTGCTTCACACTTCTTCCTGTCCTTTCACATATAGACCCTCCACAACTGTGTGTGTTTACATAATACCGTCGAGCCGGAACTTCAAGTTCTGTAATATTTATGCAAAAACGTAGTGCCTTTACACCTCTCCCTAATGTTACAATCCTTTGTCGTCCTTTCGCACGATAGGTTTTTGCTACGAGTGCCGATTGAGTCCTGGCGCTAGTTTACCCGTCTCCTTCGTTAACGAACGAAAATACCCGTGAAAATCTGCCCCCCCCCCCCCCCCCCCCCCGGTCTCCGCGCGGACGAGTGCCGAGCTTGCAATCAGCATGTCATTCTTCTTCCTTGCGGTAGACGGTCTTACTACTCCCTAAATCCCAGTTGCAGAATCATCGGCGTATCCTCTAACAAAGAGAAAACGAAAATGACTTCAGAAATCTCTTGAAAGGTCAACACCGAACTTGGCGATCTTACGTTCTGCGTGAATTTCCTGCGCCCGTACCTCTGGATCGATGACGCCCTTGAAGCAAGCTTGAAACGGCCATGGCATTCTGTTCTGCCATGAATCTTGACACAGACATTGCTTGCATGCTTTCAGCTCATAAGATGGTACTTCCAAGCTTGAATCCGAATTTGTAAAAGATATAGCTCCATTTGATCATTAGCCGCACGCCTTAGGCGTGGAAAATAAAAACTGAACAGAACTCATAAACCAGTACATGAAAAGAACCACGAAAGAGACGGTCTCGGCCAGCGATGTCGTGTTGAGGCTTTGGACAAGTTGACCTTCAATATAAAGTAAAACATGAAGCAGGGAAATTACTTCATTGACACTTTCAATTCCTAAGCAACAATTTCCTATTTTCCTGTTTTCTTGTTCTCGCCCTGAATTTACCGCTAAAAACACATATTTCATGGGTTCTCGGTGCATTTTACGGCTCACTTGTACCGCTTCTTTAGCTCGCATGTCGTGCTAGGAGAAAAACTTTTTGTTCGCGCGCTCACCGTTCTACCAAGTATTTTGCCTTTTCGAGAGCGCTTCCACTTTTCCAATTGCGCCGTCAGCATCGCGCTTGGCTTGTCCTAGCTGCAGCGCAAACGGAATGCGATTTGCCGGTGCGCGCTTTGAAGATTGCGGCCATCAGAGAGGATTTGCGTCACCAAAAATACCATTCGCGGGCCCAATGCTTCGGTCACATTCGGTGCGTTTTTAACATAAACAAATAAAACAGGTCAAAAGACGTGCACTTCACTTCCTTCGACGAACAATTTTGAGGCACGGAAGCCTGACAAAGTTAAAAACTTCATTCTGAAGCAGGATTCCACGGAGAGTTACTTCCATGTTTGTTTATTGGTTTTGTTTCTGTTTTTTTGCTTCTTCGTTTGTTTGTTTCTTGACTGAAATGCACTTAAAGGTGAGAGATATACTGAGAACATCATGGTTTTGAACAGCCATTAAGAGAGAGAAAGCACCCCGAAGAGGAAACTAAACAAAATTTGCAATGCAAAACGGTCGGCGACTGAAAGCTGCAATGAAACCGTTGAGCCCACATCGTTTTTGCTATATTTTCTTTCTTATTGAGCGCCATTACAACTGTGTACTGGCGGCTGACAGTCTACGGCGTTTGGCTGCAGAGACGAAGACTTCTGGTTGAAACCTCACCGCGCCTGCTACATTGTCGCGCTGGCGAATTGTAAAACACGCTGTGCACTTGAGTTTCCGTGCGGTCTAAAGAATATCAGGAAATTTAAACAAAAACTCCAAAGGCTCCTACTCTGCTGTGTTCTTAATTAAACAAACTGCTGCTTTCAAAATTGAGAATTCATCAACACCAAATGTAAAATATTGTACTCCCTGTGTGAGACATTGGTACGTTGCAACCATGAACCTCTCTTTCTTGGCAACAAGTAAATTCGAATAAGTCTTCATGTTTTGAGGAGTGCAGATCAGGTATATTTGCAGTGCACTGCGAAGCATGCCTATCATTGTAAACCAATGTAAACCTGCCTACCAGTGTAAAGCAAAAGCCTCCATGATGGTTGTCACAGACATTCAGCATGGCCAGGAATGCCTTTGTGATCGTGCTTCTCTCGCGTTTTGCATTTCTATTTCTCGCTTCACTGTTCAGATATTTCGCAACTTCACTATAGATAAGAAGCCCGCGTTAAAATCCACTGCTTAAGCGGGTCAAGCAGCATCTGTGTATTAAACACAAAAATGACGATATCTCATCCCACTTTCAATCTCAGCACAGTGGCTTCGTGGATGACGTGCTACCCGTGAACGCTGCCTATATAGAGAAATAAAAGCGGCAGCCTTTGAATTGTATCTCAGAAGCGTGGCATTGCCTTCAGCACAGAAGTGGCCGTGAACGTTTCTTGAAGACCTACTTCGTTTCAAGGCACACAGAAACCATGCTGGGTGCGTCACGAAATAGCGACACACCGAAAAAAAATTCCAAAAAGATCACAAGAAAATAAAGCAGACTTCTATGCCACAGATCTCATAGCGGGTACTTGTGTTGAACGTTAACTAAAAGAAAAATAGGAAGCGATTCCATTAGGTCACGTCAACCGCAGAACTCGGCCTTCATTGCACAAGCGAACTCGAAATAGCCCCGAAACGCATCATCTTCGGGAAACAATCCCCCGATTACCGATCTGCACCGAATTTTTCGATGAATGCTTGATGTTCCCAAGGCGTGCCCACCCCTCTGTTGTTCTGTTGTAGTTATCTCGTTTTCCCTTCGCTCCCACGCACGTAGGGCTGGCTTTGCTGGCGTGCATCAGGCATTCGAGTCACGCAGGAACAATCAGGAACGCTGAAGACCCGACCAACAGCGAAATGGAAAGGCAGGACAGAACACGAATGCATCTGAGAAGACCGCCGGCTTCGACGGCAGCTCCTTGTCGGCATTGCTATCTCTGGAAGCCGTAATACCAAAGCCAGTCGAAGGGACACACTAACCAGCAATGCCTGGAAAAAAAAAGAATAACTGCGAAAAGAAAAAAGTCGTGGGACGAGCGATTGCCCACTATTATAAAACAAGCAGCCATCCTTGAAGGCTCTGCCTGTGCATGCCTGGATGAGTGACAACGGATCCAATAACACTGCTGGATCTAGTTCTTGACAAGAAGCATGTTTGGGGCTGCTCCGCAATGGGTTTCGTGTTTACTCTGAATACTACATGAGTCTTGATAGAATAACTAAACAAACCTCAACTGGTCCGCAACGCACTGCACACAAAGTACTGAACAAAAACTAAATGTGTAGGAATAACAAAATGAATTACTCGAGAGCCGTTAATAACTATGTGCTGCATTTAAGGAGCACAAAGCAGAAAATTCCCTCCTTGGGTTGCGTTTTGCGCTTTTCCAGTGAAGTGCCTTCCAAGAAAATCGATTTCGACTGTAGCACGCTGCCTTGATGGCTGTCATTTCGCGGCATACTTTGGGAATAAATACTATGGATGGAAAGAACGGTTGTGCGTGGCTCTACCAGTTATCTGGCCACATGCAATACGGAGACCGGCCGAAACCTAAACACGTTTAGTTTTTGTAATGGAACGTTAAAACGGGAAGGCAAGAAAATAACACTTCAGTGAGACATGGGTTATCATATGCGCATCTCCGGAACCGCGTAGTTTCTGCTTGCATCTTCCATATTTTTATGAGATGCTGTAAGCTAACGCCGAAACTACCGAATATTATTATTTCAAGCTGCCATGACCGGCCGTTTTAAGCACTTGCAAAGAATAGGTAAATACGTTTGCTTGAATGGCCGCAACAATCGCATCGTACGAAAACTTTTCCATCTCGTTATTTCAAGACCTTTACCTGAATCGTCATTTTCCTTTCGTTCTTAGATGCAGCACTAACTTCAAGCACTTATGCTCAGGGCGTCGGAGAGAACGTTTTTAATGTATTCAGTGGTCGTTGGGTAAGTCTACAGCAGGAAACAAGCACCTACATACCGTGAGGGAGTTCATGCTTGAAAATACACCCTTAATTGTAAAAACTTTCCCAAGAAGCACAGGTAATCTGTCCAATATAACAAATGAATGGTTTCACACTGGTCCTTGGTAAGACCTGCGCTTGCCAATATGTTTCCAGTATTGGGGTGATTACCTTTGCTGCTTGAGTTGGCAGTAGGGAAACAAATTTTCGAGAGTGGTGCACTGTGAGGTATGAACTCAGTCATTTCATCATTTTCACGTGATTCAGAGATCACTCCTGATCGCAGAAACGCCTTCATGACAACCAACAAACTGGGGCACTGCTGGCTAGCAAAGAAATTTTTCCTACAAAACTTAGTACATACGTTGATGTTGTAGGCCCCTGTCTATATTTTGTCAATTTAATTTGCATGTGACCTCAAAGGCAGCTTTGGAGTACAGAGTGTTCCTAGGAGGATATGAACCGTGGAAGTGGTTTCCCTTCCAGGACACGCACAAAATTTGGTTGGTTGTTTTTTTTTTGCAGCAAGACTTGTCGCTGTGCGTTGCGAATATGAGTGCGTCCTTAACATAGGTGAAAAAAGCTTCAAGGCATTTTAAGCAGGCATCACTTAGTAGTTGTACTTCATTTTTGAGAAAAGTGAAGAAAAGTGTACTAAAGAATGGTCATTTCCTGCTCATTGTGAAGCGCGTATGCGCTGGGAAAGATCCGTCAAATTTTATCGCAAAAACTTGTCGTGCTTATTCCTCGAAAATGTCCGCTGGATCCCACCTTGACATCTGTGCGCACGAAATGACACCTTACCAACACGATCAGGTTTGGATGGGTTTAAAGAAAGCAGACAGAAATAAGCAAAGCTAAATCCCTCAGATCGCAAAAATATTGCTGTTGCCGCAGAATGGCCGAGAGGAGAATGCGCATGGCGCCTTCCTGCTTGCTCTTGGTCTCTAACGACAGCGCTTCTACGAGCACAGATGCTTTTTAGACCGAGAGCCAAGCGCCACAACGCCACATCCATCTGCCATCTTTTCGCGCCGCTGATACGGGCGTCTTATTATCCGGAGAAGCGTTCGACCAACTCCTTTCTCGAATAAAAGAGGTAGAAAACGACTGAAAGAATACGAATTTTTTGTTTCCACGTTTGCATGCGTGCGTGCTTGTGTATGCGTGTGCGCTTGTGTGTTTCTGCGCGCCTACGTTTGTGTGTTTGTGAACGCCTGCGTGCGTGCTTGTGCGTGCGTGCGCCATTTTCCCATTGCAGGCTAGCGCTGACTGCGGTAATCTATGGCAAGCACTACAGATCGAAACACCATAATATTCCGCAAAACATTTTAGCTCATCTTAAGATGACAAATCCACAGGTGGGTAAGAGAAGCGTAGAGATGCGGTTAGCTTTTTTTTTTTGCCCGTGGAGAACGTCCAGATTGCGATTTTGTGTCCTAGTGCTCTAAGAAAGCCTTAGTTATTTCCTGCTAATGTACAGATATCTTGCATGCAAGGTACTGTTCTTTAAACCCATTTTATACTCGGTTTCCGACTCTTTTCTGCCTTCAAGGCAGGGAATTTTGCTTTTACGCAAAGGTTGTTTTAGAGAAACCCAGCTAACTTTTATGACCCTCCCAAACATTTTCTTTAGTGTTACGAAAGATCGCTTCCTACAGATATTAGCAACACGGCAGAGCAGGCAGTGACTCGTTTAGCTTGCCAAAAGGGCCATATTTAAAGACGGTAAACACCAAATACCTCTGCTTTGGGTTTCTAGGGCGGTGCAGAACCATAGGCAGCCTACATTGCGATCACTCCAGCAGGAAGTTTTTTCACTTATGCTGAAGTGGCCAAGAGATGAAAGCTTGTTTGAACATCTTTGAGCTGGTAGTGGTGGTCCCCTGCATTTTCATTGTATTCAGCAGAGCAGTGACGACAGCTTCCAATATATATAACTTCAGCCCTCGATTATTTTTCTATTTGCCGTCCCGACTATGTTATCGGTACTTGCAGCGTGATCGTGTGGTGGCGGTCTTATATGCGTCGTCCAACACTGCTAAACATCTCCACCAAGAATAACCTCAAAGGTAAAATGTGTGGTAGAGGGATACTAAATGGAAGACACTTCTGCGAAAATGGTAGCGGTGCACCCAGTGTTATAAGTATTATAGCTCTCACAAGTACAAATATAGGCATTTCTGGCACCTATTTCTGGCACCATTTCTGGCACCCGCCATAATGGATGGCAATCAGCTGCTGCGCTGGAGGTCGCGGTATCTAATTGCGGCTGCGGTGGCCGCATTTTGATGGAAACGAATTGCCAAAACTGCCCTCTTGCGCGCGATGTCAGTGCACGGTAAAAAATCCTAAGGGGTTTAAATTAATCCCAAGCCCTCCGCTACGGTGTACCTCATATCTCATGTGCACTTATCAACGTACCACCCCAAACCATAGCCTGTAACAGATGTCGTATCAGGGTATCAGGTGTAATTAATGGAGAAAACTTCAAAACAAATTCTTGTGAGAGGGCAGCGTGCTGATCACCAACACGTCTACGCAACCAGGTCTCACACTATTCGCTGCGTCCGTCTCGCAAGCAGTCTGGAAGGTGTGCACGTGCACACAGGAGTGCACTGATCCGGTTCTGCGCTGACAGTTGCCGCGGCCACCGCCCAACTGCTGAGACAGACAGCCGGCGCGACTAAACACATCTGTGGCCCGCAACCTGCGAGCGGAGCGCTGAAGACAGCTCGGCCCGAAACCCAGACGCCTAAAGTTAATTAGCGGGGCCTCCATGAAGCAGAGCTTCCTGTTTTATTTGCTTGCATAATTAATTTGCCCTAATTGGAGGCTTGCTCACCTCAGGGTGGAGTGGAACTCGGGCACACTAAACGTCGCGAGCCCCGTCCCGCTGAACCGGCGATACGATGAAGTCGCCGTTGCTTCCGTGCCGGCAGCCGGTGTCGCGACATTTGTGCTAGCGAAGCATGCCGTTGCTTTTCTTCTTTCATGTTTTAGTTTTTTTCGTCTCTTCCCGAGGTGGCAGTGGTTAAGGACTGGTCGGCAGCCCAGACTTTAAAGATGCGGTTTTCAGGTTGTTTTGTTTTGCAAGCGCCATTGAAACTTTGGCCGGGTGCTTTTCGTACAAGAAAATGTATACGAATACAAATAATCTGCAGGCTTCGTTACTTGTTGTCTCCCACATCCTTAAATATAACGAAATCGATGAAATACTGTTTGACGCCCGGATTTTACAGCATCATGGTTAAAAGAAGATTCTTTCGATTAAAAAGGTGAAAAATAATGGGTTCCTTTAAAGCGGAGTCCAGCAAGGCAGGAATGAAGAGACTGCTACAGTTTAAATTCTCGAACCCTTTTTCTAAGTCTCTGTAACCTGAAAACTTCTCGAAAGCCACGGAATCATGAAAACCTGGCAGTACATAAGCTGCGTGGGAGCAAAAGGAATGAAGAGGATGTGTTAGATGATTTATTGAATGTAAACACAGCATGTACAATGCGCATCAATTACAAGCTTCAGAATGATGAAAACGAACTGTGGCTTTTTAGTCTCCGAGCAAATTTTGCATCTGGTGCTGTCAAAATGCAAACCAAAGGGGTTCACGCCATGACTTCAGTGGCATTTGGGTGCGTCCTGACAGCCCAGTTATGCGTTCGGCATTCAGAAGTTAATTTTCGTTCACTTTCTTTTGCTGGTAGTGAATTAGTTTAGCATTAGGGTTAACAAATGTGTGATTTTAAACCAAAGCCACTAACCGCAATGGAGGTGGAAGACGGGCAGGAAAAAACTTAATTGAAGTTCAGCTAAGACTAGCGCTAAGGGCTGGAGATAAATAGCGCTTGCTCCGCTAAGGACCGTTGATCCTCTACCGAGCCCGAGTGAAGCCAAGCACTCCCCGTAGGAGGGGGAAGATAAAGGAAGTAAGGAGAGATGATGGCAATGTTACATTAGTTACCAGAGCGGAGTGTTTTCTGTGGAGAGTTTGGAACTAAAGCTACTGGTGGCAGATGGCAGGTGACACAAATTAATGAACACCGGCCCAAGTACACACACGTGCGCGTAAAGGTAGATAAGATAGATAAAAGAGCAGAGATTTTTACTGCCAGTGAACTGTGACGACCCCACATAATGCGCAGGTCCACACGGGACGGAGAGGCAAGAAGACACCGTATGGCTCAGTTTAAACAAAATGATGTAATCAATAATTATACATGGTACATCAGAGGCTGGGGTGTCCGAGCTTACGTGGCGAAGCCGTCATGGGGGCGATGGATGGTCTCCGGAGTTGCGATCCGTCGGTGGCTGGCAGAAGCTGCGCGCCGTCCGGCTTCGGCGCTGAAGGACCCTTTTTCGTGAACGATCTCGTCCTCTGCGTGCCTTTCGTCCGCACTCGCCAGCTATATCTGCTCCGCCGGCCACGCCCGATCTCCTGTCTTCCCGACTGGAATGTTTCTTTCTTCCTCCTTTCCACGGCGGCGCCCTGCGGCATCCCCGACATCCCTGGTTGGAATGTCGTTTGTCTCCCGCCGGCAGCTTTCTTCTCTTGTCCTTGTACGGCCAGGCATGCCTAATTGGGCTGGCTTTCCCTCCGCCGGCGCCTTTGCTGTGGTCGCTCGGACAATACCTCCGGCGCGTCCCCGGCCTTCGCCGCTATAGTGGTCACCTCCGCTCGAGGAATTTCGCTGGGGTTACTGCTGACAATGGCCCTAGACATTCCTGCTACACTAATCCGCTGAGGCTCGGAGGGGCATTCCAAGCATCCCACTTCCCATGGACGTCGCGAGGTTGTTGTCGGCCTTGTTGATTGTTCACGGTTGAGCACAGAGAAAATTCCGCCGAAGGTATGGGCCCTGGTAGCTCACGCACGGAACGTCACACTCGCTCACCCTCCAGAAGAATGTTCTCCGAACATTTGAGTCCAGGCAGCTCCCCTTCTTTTTCTGAATCGCCTCGCGCATTCCGTCCGACAAAACACTTTTCGTTGCACACAACACCACTGCACGGCACCATATGCCGCAGCTGTCATAACTGGCGTCTCCAGGGGCAGCACTGATCTTCTTTCACAGACAAACATGAAACTCAGCACCCAAGCCTCTCCTTGCTAGTCCAAACTGGACGAAATAAATTTACCACAGTTACAAAGGAGCTCCCACTTCCAGCACATTCATGGCACAGACAAAAAATATATAGATAACGAAAGGAAGTCGGGCATGTTCTGCATCCTGTAAAAGTGTCACTTAATGGCAGAAAGGTTTAACTAGCAACTCCGATATTTTAACACATAAGCACATAGCAATGTTATGAGCTGCAGCATTACACAGTCTTAGCCAGTCCCCAACTCCGCTCTGTTTACGCCATTAGTCCGACTTAGCTTTCCGATTTCGAAGCGGATATCGGCGTTCATGAGTCGTACCAAGTAATTCTGTGACCCCTTGTCTGCTTTGAGACTCGCGAGGGCTCGTGGCAGGAGCCTCTCTTGGCGTTATCTGCGCGGCAACCTCGCGCGCTCCTTCCTCCAGCAATGCATGAAGTAAATCCGGTGGCATTCCTGCCGTAACCTCTGGCGCTTGCCGAACAAATGCAGGAGAGGGCGTTTCTTGCGAACAATCTGCGCGCTCCGCTTCACTTCGGTCCCCATCAAAATCTGCGCTTTCCCCCTCCTCACTTCGTGAATACTGAACCGGTGCCGACTTGAGGCGATTTGCGTGTATCCTTATCAAGCGGCGGTTCACGTCTCGGACCCTGAAGTTTACCGGAGAAAGCTTCTCGACAACCTCGCACGGTCCTCTCCACCTCGTCTGGAACTTACGAGCCAACCCAATCTGTCTTTGGCAGTTTTTGATGTACACGCTGTCCCCCACATCAAACGGCGCGTCTCTAGCACCGCGATCGTGCACCTCCTTCCTGCGCTTCGCCGCTTTCTTTAAGGCCTCCTTTGCGATGTCCCTCGCCACCTGCAAGCGCGATTCTAGCTCAACCTTATAGTCGTCCAGTGAGGCGTATGGGACACGACGGGGGCCCTCTGGCACCTCACTAGGCTAGTCCGGGTCTCGGCCGTAGAGAAGAAAGAATGGCGATTCGCCCGTGCTCTCGTGTGCTGCGGAATTGTAGGCAAACATTGCATACGGGAGCCACAAGTCCCAGTCCCGCTGGTCGCGTGAAACAAAATGCGACAGGAACCCGGCCACGGTTTGGTTCAGTCGCTCCACCGCGCCGTTGCAAGCCGGATGGTACGGTGTTGTCTGCTTCTTAGTGATCTTAAGCAGCTCGCAAACTCTCCTCATTAGCTGCGACACGAAGTTTGTTCCCCGATCTGTCAAGAGTTGCCTCGGAGATCCATGTCGGAGCACGATCTGTTCGACAAATGCTCTTGCAACCGTGTCTGCTTTCTGATCTGGGAGTGCTACCGCTTCCGCGTATTTTGAAAGGTGATCGACAAATACTAAAATGTACCTGTTTCCAGAAGTGGTCGTGGGCAATGGGCCCATTATATCCATACCTGTCCGCTCGAAAGGAGCCGAAACCTCAGGGAACGGCTGAATTGGTGCTGGCCTGCGTCCCTTGGGTGTTTTTCTTTCCAGACAGGAATGACACTTCGCACAGTAGTCTCTAACATCCTGTCGCATGCCACTCCAAAAGTACAAACGCTCGACGCGCCTGCGTGTCTTCGCTACGCCAAAATGACCGGCGCACGGCGCATCGTGGAACGCGCGAAGAACCCTTTCTGTCCACGACCGAGGTATGACGACTCTCTCCCAAGCGGTTTTCTCTGGTCTCCCTTTCCTGGTTGGCCTCGTGCGCCGACACAGGGTGCCGTCTTTGCCAATGAAATAACCTAGCTGTTGGGGGTGAGATGGTGCGCCCTCTAAGCTTTCGATTATTCGCTTCAGGTCAGGATCTTTGCACTGCTCTGTGCGTAATTCGGCGGGGTCGACTACGGGGACAAACTCATCTATAGCTGACACGGCAGCTGTACGGCTGAGCGCATCAGCATTCAGATGTGTCTTTCCTGACTTGTGCTCCACCTCAAAGCAGTATTCCTGCAGCTGTAGATTCCATCTAGCGAGTCGCGAGCTAGGGTCCCTGACACTCATCACCCATTTCAGAGGATGGCAGTCTGTGACTAGCTTGAATTGGCGGCCGTAAAGGTAGCATCTGAAGTGCTTTACTGCCCAGACAACGGCGAGGCACTCCCTTTCTGTAGCTCCGTACTTCTGCTCTGTGGGGCTCAGCTGTCGGCTAGCAAAAGCCACGGGATGTTCTTTGCCCTCGATAACCTGAGATAACACAGCACCAACTGCGAACTTTGACGCATCTGTGGCCAAAACGAAGGGCAAATTAAAATCCGGGTGGCGCAACAGCGGTGCACTCATTAGCTTCCTCTTCAGGGCCCCAAAAGCATCCTCCTCGTCTTTGCACCAGCGAAAGGCGACATTTTTGGCTGTTAAGGCAGTGAGCGGCTTAGCGAGCTTGGCGAACTCCTCTATGTGCCTTCGGTAGTAGCCGATCAGGCCGAGAAACTGCCGGACCTGGCGGACACTAGTCGGGGATGGAAAATCCGAGACACACCTTAGTTTCTCAGGGTCCGGTCGCACGCCGTCAGCTGAAACAACGTGCCCGAGGTATTTCACCTCGTTTTTGAGGAATTGGCACTTAGAAGGCTTCAGCTTGAGACCAGCTCCTCTTAGTCGCACCAAAACCTGCTCAATATCTCGCAAGTGTTTCTCAAAACTGTCACTGTATATGATTATGTCATCCATATACACGAAGCACAGCTTCCCCAGAAGACCCGCCAGGATAACATCAGCGGTTCTCTGCCAGACAGCAGGGCTGTTGACCAGACCCATCGGCATTCTTTTCCATTCATAGTGCCCTGAGGGCGTGTTGAATGCCGTTTTCTTAGCATCTGCCGGATCCATTGCTATCTGCCAGAATCCCGCCGCCATGTCCACTACCGTTAAGTACCTGGCAGAGCCCAGCTGAGAAAGCGTCTCCTGTATATTGGGAATGGGGTATGGATCGATGCGAGTTACGGCATTTAGTTTGCGGTAGTCCACCACCAATCGATACGAGCCATCTGGCTTTTCCACCAATAGTGCCGGTGCTCCCCATGGTGACTTTGAGTGTTCGACAATGCCGCGATCAATAAGATCCTGCACCTGCCGCTCCATCTCCTCACGTTGGGAGTAAGGAATCCTGTACGCACGTTGGTAAACGGGCGATGAAGTGCCGGTTTCTATCCTGTGCTTTATAACGCCACATCAGCCCAAATCCAGGTTGGACGCGGCGAATACCTCTGAGTAGTCGTTCAGCAAACCAGCCAGAGCCTCCCTCTCCCTGGATTTTACGTGGGAAAGATCGAACAACGCATTTGGAGGAGCCGAAGGGCTAGCATGCTCCACAGTTGCGAGTACCGTATCGGTGGGCTCACGTTTCTCTATCGCAGAGGTGAAGAAAGCCAATGTTTTGTTCTTGGGAAGGCTCAGTGGCTGCTGGCTACAGTTAACCACCCGTAGGGGCACTCTGTGGGCGTCATTAACAGTCACGAGGCACGCGGCTGCCTTCAGGCCATTACTAAGAGAGTCGACCGGTTCAAGCACTCCCACGGCGCCGCTCTCTACATCTGCAGGCACATAAGCGCACAAAATGTGCTCCGACCACGGAAGGACGACAGCCTCATCGACCAGCTTCACGGCAACCCGCGAATATACCTTCTCTAATGATCCCACCGTTTGACGGGTGTCAATATCGGTACTGCGAACCTCAGCCCTGCGCCTGTTCAAAAACGGAACTTTTGAGCCCCCCGCATTAACTTCTTCTTCAGAGAATGAGACTACTACCTTCCCTTTTCTCAAAAAATCCTGCCCTAATATACCTGACACTCCGTTTGGCAGAGACACCGAGTCCGGGCATACGTAGCAGGGGTGCTCCAATGCAATTCCGCCGAGAGTGAAGTGTAACCGGTAGAGCCCACTTATGCCAAGAGGATCCCCCGTTATGCCTACAAATTTGGTTGCCATACCATCAGACGCTTCCAACACCTCGCGGTCCCCTTTCCTTCTAAGCGTGTTAAAGCTGCTTTCCTTAAGCAAGGTCACCTTTGACCCCGTGTCTATCAACAATTCCATGCAACAACCATTTAACTTGCAACGCACAACAGGGCATGCCTCGTCGGCCACACAAACCACCACCACCTCATTACCTACTGCTCCCTCCCCACACTCATCAGGATGGGGAGGACAACCTAGTTTTTTGTCCCTGCATCTGGAGCCTCGCTGTAGGCTTGCTTAGGGCGTGTCTCGCCTGCTTCTCTTTGTGGCTCCCCACGGCGCACGTTTGGGCAGAACCTTGCGATGTGTCCGCGACCCTGGCACGCGAAGCACGCGATTTCTTCGAAATCTCGCATACCGTGCCTGTAGCTTTGTGGCGGTCTCCGGTTTCCAGCGAATGGGCGCCGTTGAGCGCCCGCTTCAACCTGGCGTTCCACCTGCTGAGATAGCAGCTGCTCTAAGCGATCTAACCGCTCTGTCAAGAGAGCAACCTCAGGGTTGGCCACCGCTCTCTCTATGACGCGAACTCTCGCTGCGGCCGCCGTTAGCGCCTTATTTCGTTCCTCATCCAATGCGGCCGCCACGGCTTGGTCGAAATTGCTCGGCTTGCGCGAGAGCACGAACCGGCGCACGGGGTCTTGCAGACCAGCCACAAACAAAGCGGTCATTTCCTCTTTAAGTAGTTCCTCCGCGTATTTCTTCTTTAGCTGGTCTCCTTCCTCCTCCCTACTCAGCGTATCGCGCGCTAGGCGCTGAAGCCGCGACGCAAATGTTCGCACGTCCTCCCCTACCATCTGTCCGGCGTCACGGAACCTCTGTACCCGCACATGACGTGGTTCAGTGTCGAAATGCTCGAACGCGAGCTTCTTAAATTCCGCAAATGATTTTGTGGATTTTACTTTTTCGTCTCGCCAAGCAAAATCATGAGCAGCTCCTGCCATCTTACACCTCGCCATTCCCAGCATTTGAGCATCGGACCATCCCCCCATTTTCCCAATCTCTTCTAGCATGGAAAAGAAATCGCAGATTGGAACCCCTGTCTTATCTCCCGTAAACGACGGAATGACGCTTCCTAATGCCAGCATGCTTGCTCCGAGCGACGGCTGTGGAGTGGGAGCTCCGTCAGTTACAGACATTTTTTCCGCTCCAGCCCTCCGGTGCCTCAAGCCTCTCAAATGGGGGTCGAAGTCCCACAATCAGTCCCGTGATTCCCCTTTGATTACAATTTTGAAGTCATGAATGTCGGAGCATTCAGAGGACATTTGCTTTTGAGACCCCACTTCTGACACCAGTGTGACGACCCCACATAATGCGCAGGTCCACACGGGACGGAGAGGCAAGAAGACACCGTATGGCTCAGTTTAAACAAAATGATGTAATCAATAATTATACATGGTACATCAGAGGCTGGGGTGTCCGAGCTTACGTGGCGACGCCGTCATGGGGGCGATGGATGGTCTCCGGAGTTGCGATCCGTCGGTGGCTGGCAGAAGCTGCGCGCCGTCCGGCTTCGGCGCTGAAGGACCCTTTTTCGTGAACGATCTCGTCCTCTGCGTGCCTTTCGTCCGCACTCGCCAGCTATATCTGCTCCGCCGGCCACGCCCGATCTCCTGTCTTCCCGACTGGAATGTTTCTTTCTTCCTCCTTTCCACGGCGGCGCCCTGCGGCATCCCCGACATCCCTGGTTGGAATGTCGTTTGTCTCCCGCCGGCAGCTTTCTTCTCTTGTCCTTGTACGGCCAGGCATGCCTAATTGGGCTGGCTTTCCCTCCGCCGGCGCCTTTGCTGTGGTCGCTCGGACAATACCTCCGGCGCGTCCCCGGCCTTCGCCGCTATAGTGGTCACCTCCGCTCGAGGAATTTCGCTGGGGTTACTGCTGACAATGGCCCTAGACATTCCTGCTACACTAATCCGCTGAGGCTCGGAGGGGCATTCCAAGCATCCCACTTCCCATGGTCGTCGCGAGGTTGTCGGCCTTGTTGATTGCTCACGGTTGAGCACAGAGAAAATTCCGCCGAAGGTATGGGCCCTGGTAGCTCACGCACGGAACGTCACAGAACGCTTGCCAACCAGACTGAATAAAATTGCTCTTAGAGGCATAACAGGAATTCACTTTTCTTTTTCTGTTCATTCAGTAACTGGTACGTGGTTCCTAAAGGCGAAGGCCGAGTGAATAAGAGGTAATGGCTGTACACAACTTCCGTTGCCTGCTTGACTGCATGCAGATGTGCGCTGCATGCGTTCGCGTGGACAATGTTGCGACAGAAACACTGCACAAGAGCAATACGCATTGGCATTGACAACACTGCTGCAAGAACGCGGCACTGGAGCATAGGCTGCCGGCGCGCATTGGATAAATAGGCATTGACGAAGAAAAAGTTGCAGACGTGCATAACTGGCTCCCTAAGTTAGCAGACACCTCAATCACGCTTCCAGGTAGCGTCTTTACCAAAAGTACTTCAATACATCCTTTGATGGCGCGTGCCAGTTCTGTGGCGAGGTGGCTGACACCTTCCACATGGTTTGGGCGTGTCAGTCAAACCCATCTATCCCCCCCAACCTCAACCCCACCAGAGAGGACTGGGAGGCGGCCCTGCTCGGCTGTCAAGACCTAAAAAGCCAACAGGCTTTGGTTCAACGGACGCGGGCGGCGTTGCTTGCCAATGGGGCACCGGAATAGGGGCTCCACCCAGTATTGTAAGGGGAAAGGGCCAATAGGGTCCTACCCCAATCATCTTTCTGTAAAAAACTTAATTTCCCATAAATGTTTTTCACCACCACCACCACCCACCAAAAGTAACCAGGCAAAGTAGTTTGTTTCTTAGCCGCGTAGCGAAGCTTTATGGTATCCCTTAAGCTCTGTATCTATGTAAAGCAAGGTGAGCCCTTATCCTCACGTTGTTTTGACATCCTTCGGATCTTTAGGGGTGCCTTAAAGGCTTCAATATACGGTTGTGAAGCAAAAACCTGCTGCCGCGTTACACTTGGCAAAGTGGGTACATGGCGGTGGTGTCCACATGAAAAAAAAACTGCGTTTTCGCACAATATTTTGTGCTTAATGATGCTAAACAGCAAGCGTTTTTTATTAAAGGAATTACTACTTAATAAAGAGTAAATGAGTGTTTCCCGATGGTTCCAGGCTGGCAAAAAAAAAAATCTCTGCCTCTCCCGTAAACGAAAGTAGAGTAAGCATGAAATGTTTACGGGCCTAATGTCATCTCGGTGGACACCCGAACCGCACCGTACAGGAAGGGAGGAACGCCACCACCCGTTCAGCGCAATGCCTTGCCATTTGAACGCAAGGTTTTTTGAGGAAAGGAAATGGCGCAGTAATTCTCTGCCATCCCGGTGGACACCCGAACCGCACCGTAAAGGAAGGGAGGACGCCACCACCCGTTCGGCGCGATGCCTTGCCCTTTGAACGCAGCGCTTCTCCCCCGGATCACGTACCTCAACGAAGTGTAACGTGCCATTTATGTGCTTTTTGCACGCGTTATTAGAAATCAGAAATTATAATTCCGTGCATTATCAAACCCACAGCTCCACTGATATCTTGATAAACATTGAGAAGGCACTGGCAGCAGTTATTTTTTGTCTCATTTGGAGACCAACCGGCGCTTGCATGCCGGTCGCGTAGGAGGGCTTAGAGAGTCTCGTTAAATCTCGTTAAGTCTCGTACGGTGCCCGGATGTTCTCGTTTCAGAGCCCGGATGACTGGAATTCAGTGCCCGGATGACTGGAATTCAGTGCCCGGATGAGTGGATTTCAGTGCCCGGATGATGGCTCTCGGTCTCGGCGTGACGTCACCACACTGCCGACAACGGGAGCTAAAAGCATTTCATGCTTAAAAAACAGTAGAGTAGACGACGGGCTTCGCGGACTCTTCTCACACGTTTCGCTATCGTGGAAGTCTGTGGCGTGTGGCGTGCGTGCTTTTAGCAACACATTCTCTCGCTCGTTCTAAGCTTTCACTTGTTTTTATGTTCGCTGCTTTGATCATGCTTAAACCTTTTAAACACGAGAGGCTAGAAGTCTTTTAAAACCTCCAAGGATATAGCTCCTTACGCTCTTAAGAGTGAACTAATACTTCTCTCATTCCTACTTTCTCTCTCCGGAACTTCTGTAAATTTGTTTGCGAGAGTGGGACTCAAGAAATTCGTAACTGAGTGAGGGGAATTACTTGTACCTGCCTAGCAAGCTTCGCTGACTCTCACTCAAGCGACCCTGAGCGGATGGAACGTATGCCTTAGAAGTACTTGCGTACAAATTCAGGGAGTGGTGCAATGAACCTCAGTTGATAGCTGGCGCCTGTCCTGCTGCTTCACGTTCCTTCTTGTCCTCGCCCCATCTGCGCCTTTATGTTTCACACATGGGAACGTATGCCGTTCCAGGAAACGAGACGCCGGCAGCAACGCACGACAAATGCCAAACCGCGTGTTTTAACGCGGGTAAGAAAAGCGTGGATTCTCTAATTGCACTGCTTGTGTGAAACAGTAATGTCTTTTTTATGACAAGCTCGTAAGCGCCCGTCAAAAGACTCCTCGACAAACTTTACTGCCCTTTGGCCTGCTTATTGTCTCGGTTTCGTCGAGGGGTTCTCGTTGTTAATTTCGGACAAAAAATTAAAATCGATTCAGATACAGCTGCTCCTTCGGCACTTACTGCACGTACAATTCTGCGTAACATGAACATGGTGTAGCGCAGACCAAATACGGAAGGAGAAAATTTCGTGACTATTGCACTGACACAACGGTGGGCTCTAAATCTGTTTAAAAAAATGTGGTCGAGAAGCCTTCTTCAACCTACCGCCTCTGTGTTGGCACCGGTCAGACATGAGCTCTGCCATCGCGCTAAAAGGTTAGAAAGTTTGAGAACACTTTTGGTCGTATGTGTTGCTTGGGGCGACCAACCAACGCTATAGAGAGAGATGTGCGGAAAAGAGCTCTTACAAAGTATTAGATGGTGGACCTAATGGCTTTTCGGTGTCTCCTGAAAGGAGTTCCTGCTGAGGTAAGATGTCTCCTCTTAATGCCCTAATGCTTGCGCGAAAAACAAAATCTGCACAGGAGAAGGAGGCTTTCAGATAACGCCAGCAAGAGCTTGTTTCAAAGCTTTTATGCACTACTTTCTGAAGCATTTGCAAGAGTGACGAAGTTTTCAAGGGGATATGTTTGCTCGGGTGACCAGAACAGCATACACGACTAAGTACAAAATGTAGCGACATTTGTGCTTGGGACCCGGCAAGCTTCTAAACCATATCATCCATCACAAGCAAAACTTAGGGCTCAATTAATGCGCTATTAGAGTCGAATAGTATTGACATATGTTTCAGTAAGAATTATTTTTTTAAAGAAAATGAAGCCAGGTTTTTTTAAGCAGAATCAGCCAGCAACGTCTCTCAGGAAGACAGCAGGCTCCCTAAGCTTGAAACAGGCATATTTGAGGTCTATTTTAAATGCGCACCAAAATTGGACAAGAGAGTAAATTCTGTTGAAAGCCGAAAAGTAAACATTTCATTCTTAAATTTCTTGCACCCGACACCATGTCCGTTTATAATTCGGCCTACCTGTTACAAACGCTACAACTCACTCGAATAGTTTCTTACCCCAAAAACACGTTAGCCACCATGAAGTTCATAAAATTTGATCTCCTGCAGCATCTTCATGGCATCGATAGTTCAGAAAGGCGCCAACTTAGTAGTCACCCAGATCAATAATTTGTTCCGAACGTTTACTTCAGCCTAATCATAATCATCATCCCGAATACGCCCACTGCCGAGCAAAGATCTCCCCCATGTCTCTCCAATTAACCCGGTCCTGTGTCAGCTGCGACACCTTTAACCGCGCAAACTACATAATCTCATCCGCCCACGTAAGTTTCTATCCCCTCCTGCGACGCTTGCTTTCTCTTGGTGTCCAGTCTGTTAGTCTTAACGACCATATGTTTTCCTTCCTTTGCACTGCGTGCCTAGGCAAGTCCATTTCTTCTTGATTTTGACTAGGCTGTCATTAACCCGCGTTTGTTCTCTCACGTTTTCTGCCCCTCCCTGTCCTTCTGCCCCATGTGGTGCAGGCAGGGGCTTATTATTTTTATTGCTTTTTAGGTAGCCCCAACTTAATGTGTCTTACTGCCCTCTCTATCATTTTACTTTTCATAGATCGCTGCGTTTCCCTGAATTTAAGTTGATCTTTTTTCGCTAGCCTTCATGCACCAGCCCATTGGTGAGTACCGATAAGATACAGTTGTTGTATATGTTCGTGTTATTGAAATACTGGTGACCTTGGAGCTTGCATGTCCAACAGTTCTGAATAAACGCTTTTTTGAGCGGGAAACCTTTACGAAAGCAACTTTTTCATACAATACAAGATTTCACTATACGAATCAATATATACGGAGATCACTGGACGGCAGTCTTGCTTCTTTTTTATTAACGTTTTTCCTGTCGTCAAAAGTGTTACTCATTGGTTTTCTATGGCAGTGTTAACTGTTCGATGCGATCAATGTAAACTAATTAAAATAAAGTTTTGTTCCATTTCACCTTCAATATTTCTATAGCAATATCTTACAATTTTCCAATATTCAAAATTGTTCGAGAATGTTGGGCATGCTCCTAAATAAAATAGCCTGCTACTACCTAAAACGGAACTACAAAAATTCTTGTACCGTGAATCTTCTCAGGTAAGAAATCTCAACAGGAGGGTTACTCTTTCTCCATCATAAGAATTAAAATCAAGATTTCTTATTTCCACCGGTGTGTGTTATGTTTCAAGCTTATCTTATGTTCGTCCACACTGCCCTCCTTTTTTTAGCACAGTAGCACGCATGCGACGTCTCGACCATGTCCGTTTGGTTGCCAGGAATATGGTACAAGTTCCAGAATCTGCCTTTTTTCTACTCCTACCACATCATACGACTTTGGGTTGACTGAAAACACTATCTGGCACCCCTGCTTCGTTTCTCTTTTTTTTCGCGTGGTATATGCTCTATATTGCGCTAACTTTAGATCGAATTGTTACTGACACTGTTCCTCATCAAGCTGGAGGGTAGAACTTTGTACTAGTTTGTCGCACAGTTTGTCACAGAACATAAGAAAACCTGCAGACAAGAAACCACTCGTCCTGTTTGCATCTCCTCGTATGTCCATCCAGTCTAAAAAGAAACGCTGCTGCTATGAAGAATTGCATGCTCTTAGGTTGTAACAAATATATAGAAGTATTCGTGAAATCTGGAAAGGCTCAATGCACCGGATTTGACGTTTGCAAGCTTTTTGGTGTACTTGGGGTCTGCCATAAATTCGGCACTTGAACTAATGCAGAGTAGAGTCGGAAGGCCTGCCTTGCGGGCATAGCGAAATACTACCAATTAAGCAGTTTAGGATGATATAAGGTGGTCAGCATTCGAAGCGCGCGAGACAAAATATAAACTTGTGCATGAAGAAAGATTGTCGCATATGAATGAGAAGCGATGGGAAGCAAACATTTTCAGGCGATTATACCGATGAAGTACCGATACTACATGGAGGTGCTAAAAAATACAAATCTCAAAGAAAGAAAGCGATAGTAAAACAGCCTTGAAAAATAAAGCACGATTCTCAGAGAACACTCACTGGAAAAAAGAAAATGCTGGAAAATCCGATGTTGGAGCTCTACACGGCGGCTAAATCTAAGAATAAAAGCTATAACTTTTTTAACAATTCCAAAGCGAGTGGTTTACTTTTGTGGCCAGGACTAGGTGCTTGAGAACGGATGGTGTTTTGTGCTGCTGCATGTGAGTCAGGGAAATGATTGAACATATTCTTATCTCATGTAAGACCCTCCGACCGTAACTGCACGATGCCATGGTAGGAAACCATGAAGCACTGGGAATTCAGAATAGCCAGGACATACTTAATTTTCAAAAAGTAAAGGTCAAGAGAGCAGTTCCAAAATGGGAAGAAAATTGGTATTTACTACGAAGTTATTGGGAACGTCATTAATTAATGGCTGGGTGCAACTTGTCACCACACCGATACAAAGATGAAAATAATTATTACCTACCTATCCGTTACTGCGCTAAAAAAATGGCACTTGTCTGCAGTGATATTCATCATCAGCCGGCTACGGGATAAAAATCGCAGTGCCTCCTTTTAGCTGTAAGGAAAGAATTGTAGAATGGAGATGCGGCCTCATTACGCGTTCGTTACGCGTTCGAGCGACAAGAAACCGTCATGCGTAAAAGAGGAATTCTGCACGCTTTGATGATACAAGAAAGATAGGCGAGTGCTCGCGAAGCCCGTACCTTGTTTTATGGGAAAGCTCCAGTGGGTAACTCATGTTTATAAAAGCGCAGACAGCGCTTTCGCGGTAGGAGAGTAGCATGGTTGACGCAAAGTATCCAACACTTCATTTCTTTTATAATTGTATAAGCTTACCTCACTCCAATAATCGGTGAGAGATTACTTCCGTAGAACAACGTGGAAAATTAAAACTGAATGACGTGAAAAAGTGCGCACAACTGTGCCCGGCTAACAACTGGCTCAGACGAGAGTGGTAGCATGGGGCTTTTTTTACAGGGACAACAGAAAATAAATAGTGCGCTCAGCAGCATCTGCGCACCTCGTTTCATAAAACTTGTAGACAAGCCTCGTGCCCGTCATAACTTCAAGTTGAATGTGAAAACATACCTGCTCTCTTCAAGTCCCATACAAACAATTTCTGCATTTCGTACTGCACAAATACTTATTACATCTTCGGTTGCGTTCTTCCGTATTATTAGTACTGTTTCTTCTTTTTATTTTCTTGTGACGATGAAAAAGTATGCGATAGTTTTTGTCTACTTTCCTGCTTCGAGCATCATTGTCTATATTGTTTAACTTGTATACGTCCTGCTGAAAAGTGTGCAATTATGTTATCCTTCTTAGCAGTGTATGGGGGACGGAGCCTCGCCCGGCAAAAGCCATTTCCCCTTTTTCCCGAAACTGCGCACCATGTTAGTCTGAAATAAAATGTAATTCAATCCATCTACCTTTAGTAGCATCCAAATAAAACCACAGGTTTTAACCGCGAATTAAAAAAAAATGAAAAGTTAAATTTTTACAAACAAGAAACATGAAACACCATTCACACAGTAAATTTTGTTTTGTTGCGAAAGCAACACTACGCGAGTCGCAGAGCCATTTCGCGGAGCTGACGAAAGGTATTGGGCGCGAGCGCCACCACTGGAGGGAATGGCGCTAGCGTCGCTTTTGCGTAGCAAGTGGGATCACGGGTCTCCTCTTGCTGTTGCTGAAGCGGACGCTTGCCTGAATTTTGTGCGTTTTAAATGCTAAAAGTAGTGTTGTCATCTGCATTTTTCGTTTTTAGTGAGTGCCAGCATTGCGCACTTTAATCGTGTGTCGTCGCTTGTACTGCTACAGTTTATTTAAGCTTTTGCCATGGTCGCTTACTGCTCTGTGCCTCAATGCCGGACTTACGCGGCGGAACCAGGCGTAAGCTTCCACTTCTACCCGAAGGACAGAAAGCTGCGAGAAGCTTGGTTAGTCAAGCTGCGAATGGGAAAAGGTGCAAGTGTCCATTCTCGTGTGTGCAGCAAGCATTTCAGCGAACAAGATTTCGTCTATGGAGTTGGCGCTAAACTGTTCGGTGAGTAGCGGCCAAAGTTGCGGCGCGTATTTGCGTCCGCGCACGTATCACTTGTGGAGTCAACGAAGGATGTTTGTTGACAGGGTGGAAAAGGCGTTGGCTTCTACGCGAAGCAGTGCCATCCCAGAACCTGCCTGTTCGGCCTTTGGATCGCCAGCCGTCTGCTCGGCGTCGCCGAAACAGGGTACAGGGCGGAGGTAAGCTGAATGTGCATGGCAGCGTCGGGCGCGATTACGCAGTTTTAATTTCGCGCATAGCACTGCATGCGTAGCATAGTTACGTGTTTGCAAGTAGGTATTACTTTGTGTCTCAAATAATACTTTTTTTGCTTGCTGCGCCTTTGTGCGGGGAGCTTTTGGTAACGTGGTGTTGAACTGGCGTGTATTTGATGAATGAATGTATTCATTGTGCGGCGAGACTCATAAAAGCGAACTAATGCTTGCCGGTGGCGTGTAACTTCCATGATTAAGCTCATTTGTTATTTTGGCGCTCGTAGGCTTGCTGATGTTATCTTTTCTTACAAGTGCTAGAACCAGTATCTGCTAATGGTGCTCGTATCATTGTTTACATTTTGTGCCACTTGCACGCGCGGGACGAGCATGTACGAACGCATTTTAAAACGGCTTGGCTAAATTTCAGCATGCATCTGTTCTGAAAATCAGTGTACATCATTGCTAAGCTAAAATTTGTTTCCACAAACGTGCTATGCAAACAGAGGCCGAGCTTTAAACGGCCAACGTTAATAAAATACAAAGACCAGGTGCTGTTCACCTGATCACCTAAGTATCAACTGCAAGCTTCTTCATTTGTTAGTCAAGAATTTCATTAGAGTGGAATTAAGGCTGATATTGCAGTGCGTGCAGCAAGGGTGGAGAAGTTATACCTACTTGCATAGCAAAGGCTGTGGCTAACTGTTTTAATTATTTGCTTTTATGCAGCTAGAAGTTTGCAGTACCACTGTGGGAGAAACGCATATCTGAAGCTCATATTTCATTTTCAGAAGATAGGCCGTTCAGCAACATTTTCCCTAAAGAGAAGCTGGTACCGTTGCCTGTATGCGAACAAGAAATTGAAGCAAGTACATCTTGCTCAGGAGAAATTGAAGACAGTGCACCTGACTCAGGGTTCAACGCAGATATCAATCCCGGTCCAGGTGGCAATCAAGGTATCATTGTCAGCAGAATTATCTATATATACATTGCATTTGCTGACTACAAAAATAAATGTACATTATTTGCTTCAGATATCCCTGCCGAGCTTCATGCCATAAAGAAGGAGATTGGCGTGCAAGTCGACACGCTCGATGCTGCACGAAAACAACCACTGAGCACGGCAAACATCCAGGGAGAAAAAGATCTGAACATCTTAACTGGGATTCCCTGCTTCCAGCTGTTCTATAACATATGCGATATTTATACTGACAGCCGGATGCTGATGCAAGCAAAACGATTTTGCTTATCAAACGAAGATGCGGTGCTATTAACCCTCATCAAGCTTCATTACAACATGTCATTCGCACTGCTTGGTGTGCTTTTTGGCATTCATCGCACCACGGCATCAGAGATCTTCAAGGCCAGTGTGGTAGTCTTGGCTGCAATAATGAAAAATGCAGTCTTTTGGCCGAGCAAGGAAGCTGTTGTTGATAACTTGACGGTGTACTTCAAGGAGTATTCAAGTGTCAGAGCTGTGCTAGACTGTACGGAGATACCGATTCAGAGGCCGAAGGATATGGAGTCCCAGCTGTTAACGTATAGCTGGTACAAGGGTGTGTACACAGCTAAGGTTTTAGTTTGTGAGACACCGGGAGGTCACATTAGTTACGTAAGTGAAGCTTATGGTGGCCGAGCATCTGACTCCCATATAACAAAGGAGAGCAAGATTCTAGAAAGATTTCTACCTTCAATTGATAGCGTTATGGTGGATAAAGGGTTCTTAATAGACAAACTCTGCCTTGAGCACAACATCACAATGGTGCGTCCACCTTTCCTACGCAAGAGAAACCAACTTACAAAGCATGAAGCTGAAAAAAATCAAAGCATCGCAGCAGCTCGGGTTCATGTTGAACGTGCAATTCAGCGCATGAAAGTGTTTAAGATTTTGACGGGGAACTTGGGCACCGAGCTTTTTGCTTATATTGATGACATTATCAAAGTCATTGCGGGAATAGTGAATCTCTCGAAGCCTATCTTCAGCAGTGACAAGTATTTAGTACAGTAAAAGACTACCAAAGTGCATGGGCAATATGTTTCAGCACAGTTTCTTCTTTGGATTGTGTTTCCTACGGCTCCTTTTTTTGTTTGCTTGAACAAAGTGGTGGGAATTTTTCTACATTTTCTTGAGTGAGTTGTACATTGTGTTTGCCCTTCTGTTTATATGTTCTTATCGCCAGTTTTCATCATCTACCTCAAGTTTGTTACTTCCTTTACATATGTGCTTTAGGTGTCTTGCTTCTCTTGACCGAAATGTTTTCCTGTAATCTTTTAGTGTTTTCATTCTGTTCATGCTTTTTTCTTCTTTGTCAAAAAATAATTATGCGGCAAACAGCATGAAACTAAGTGTGCAAGTTGAGTTTTCATAGTCTCAGTAACATCAAAGTTTGAAATGCATGAACACACTCTTTATTGCCAACCATTGGCACAGTAAAAATGAATGAATGGTAGACACCAGTTGTCATTGAGTTGCAAGGTAAGGCAACACATAGGACTTGAAAAAGTCAACACCCCTCTCCACAACATCATTGAAAAAAGAACTGTTGAACTCTACAGGAAACAACAAGTTTTCGTTGTCTTGGAACACAAAAACATCAGCACTAGTCACCCTTGCCAATCCCATCTGTACCAGCACTTGACAGAAGTACTTGCTGGTCTTTTTCAGACAGAAGCTTACGCCTTCTCTTGTTAATTCTTTTGCTTTAAATTTTTCTAAGCTTATGGGGCACTTCACTTCAAGCACTCTTGGAGTGCAGCAGTCGCATGTGACTAGCCCATCTGGACTGGCACCAATGCATGGATGCTGGTCTGAAATTAAAAGTCCACACTGTTGAACATTTACATTTTGATGCTGACTTGCAGCTAAATAGGCCATCTTTGCCGTTTCTTCTAGCAGAGTGCCTCTTGCCATTGCAGGTGTCTGCACTGAGGTTTCTCGCAATAAAACTTTCAACAGAGGTCGCACATCATGTGGGCCCATCCTTGTCCGGAGTGTGTGCACTCGTGTGTATACAGAATAGGCAACTGACGCTGTCACCATTCCTTTTCTGTACATCAGCCAGTGTGGAGAATTTGCTTGAGTCTTTGTTAAATTATTTACCATGTCAATTTCTGTGTTTGTGTATTGCTGTTGGAGGTGGCTGTAAATTTCTTCTGTTGAGTGTGCTCCGGCTGCAATGGCCTTCCTGACAGCTTCAACAAGTGCTGGTGGGTTTTTCACACCGAGATTTCCTGGGCTTCTTGAACTTGTAACACTATCAACAGTGGATGTGATTGTCTGTGTGGGTACCAGTGGTGCTTTGTCAGTGCATGATGGATCCACATTCTTGCTGCCTAAACCTTTACTGGACAGTTCACAGTGACTTCCTGAAATGAAAGAAATACAAATTTATTGGTGTGCTTTGAAACAAAAAATAAATTTCTGTGCATTTTTTGCGTTTGGTTGTGTTGCTCTCTAAACAGAGATGCATACTGTAGCATCTAAGTTTTCCTGAAACTATTTATTTATGAGTAACTAAACAACTGGTTCAAATAACAAATACAAACAGTGGCAGTGCACTATACGAAACTGTTTACATGCAGTAAAAAAGCTTGGTAATTATTGGTATTGGTACCTTTCAATTGAGATGCTATAATGAGGTGCTAAGTCACAAAGCAGTTTACATCAAATAAAACTATAAAAATATATCCACTTACTGTCTTCACTGTGGCGGAGTGCTACGCAGTTGTATGGCAATTCTTGAAGCAGCCTCTTCAGGATGTTGCCATCAGGCACCTTGATATTGTCTCGTTTAGCCTGAAACACAAAAGGTTCACTCAGCCTACTTTCCTGAGCACACTAATAGCATTTTTATTTCATGGCACTTTTTAATCCTCATTATGATGTTGAAAACTGAACTTAGTACAGCTCTGATGCTGTTGCACGGCTACTTTCAACAAACTTAGTGCGCCTTAACTTGATCAGTCCATTTCATGGCACTTTTTAATCCTCATTATGATGTTGAAAACTGAACTTAGTACAGCTCTGATGCTGTTGCACGGCTACTTTCAACAAACTTAGTGCGCCTTAACTTGATCAGTAGTCCAGAAGTTCTCGAGGTGCATTGGAAGAGGCTGTAGTGGTCTTAGTCATGCTCGAAATGAGAACTTTTCACATAAAAATGCAGATAATATTTTTGCGAGTATGCCAAGCAATGTTTCCAAGTAATTTTTTTATTTTGATGCTGTTTCTCCTTGCTTAACACATGCATCCTCTCAGCAATAATTAAAAACTATCTATTATATTGTTTGGCTGTATTAAATTAAATATTCCAGCTGTGGTGGACAAACAACTTCGATAACAGCTATGGCTTGTTAGTCTCGATGCACTCTGTGCAAAGTGCACTCAAAAACTATAAAGAACATTGACCTCAGTGATTGTTCACAGCACTTATCTCACACCAGTATTATGAACAGAGCAAGCATTTGAAATCATCAAAAGAGTCACTGTCACAAAAGGTTTGTAACTTTGACTAAACTGAAGCATGCATCGAAGTTAGTATGCTGCAGGAGAGGCATTCACACATAGAAGTACACGAGTGCAAACACCTGTGCCACTGTATTCATAATCAAATGAAACAGCAGCAAACTACTGTCTTCTCTTATGAAAGGTACATAAACCTGAAAGTACTCTGCCTCGCTGTATCCTAGTTCATGAGCAAAATAAGGATGACAAACTATGCGCTTTATTTTTCTGCTACAAATTTCGTGTATGTTTCGACCAAAACCAAACTTGCACCACAACAAACACTTAGCATTGCTACAGGTCTAAGTGCAGTCATTGCTAATCATAATACATATGCTAACATAATAATATTTTGTGATACTCTATCCTCCTCTTATTTCATTTTGATGCAACATGCATCATGACTTACCTTTTTGGTACAGTGTAGGTCCACTATCTTCCTTGGTGCATATTTTCCTTTCACAACGGCTTTCTGATCTTTTCCCCATTGCTGAGGCAAATCAGTAGATGACATGAAGTCGAAAGTCTCTGCATGATGAATGTGCAGCAGCAGAGCAACCATGTGCTTGCACTTGTGCTGGCTATAAAAAATAAAGAACGCATATCATGCTTTACCAAACACATCTGATATTATAATGTTCTCACTTGTTTCAGCAGTAGATGCAGCTTACATGTTACAATGTTTCATAATATTTGTGTAGTAATATGTACAGTTTAATTCATAGAAAAGTGCCTGCAGAGCAAAAGATAAACTACAACAGTTATATTCCAATCATGAACCAATGTTAGTATCATACCCTGCTTTGCAAGTGCAAGATGCAGCAGTCACTGTCCTTCCTTTTATTTCTATCTCCAGCTCGTGAGGGTCTTTGTTGACAGCGGAGGTCTGAAGGATAAGCCCAACAAATGTGACTGCATCGTCTTTGCAAAGCTTCACGCTGCACACCACTACGTGCTTTGCGTCATAGACAGCCTCCCCTTCTATCAAAAGCCGGGAGGTCTCAAATTTCTTCTCAATGAAGTCATTGATGCTTGACAATGGAAGTTTCACTGAAACGAAATAAAATATTTTGCAGCGTGACAAAAAATAACACGCACGCGCCTCAACTGGAGTGATAATTTCGAATGGCCGAGCAAGCCAATAAGCACAAACTAGAACATTACAGACTGTGACCTCATGAGGAAAGAGTCAGCAAAATTACCCTGCGCGGGATAAACAAACATGCGGCGTGAAATGCAGAACACTGAAATTTAAATATTTATCCGCGTCGTCTCCAACTGCCCAACCCGACTGCTGTACAAAGTTCTAGGGAGCAGTCGAACGACGCCGCTTCCGCCGGCGCTGCCTGAAAGCGCTCGGCACCTGTCACAGAGAAATCTTATTACCGATATTCAGTGACCGCTTACCTCTGACTGGTGTGGCACCTTCAGTTCGCTCCATAGCATCAACAACGGTGGTCGTTGCACGATCGCTGCCACTTCAGCAGCTCGCTCACACGGTAACGTGTTTTGTTGTTGCCGAGTGAGTGGGCCTGATGCCTCAAATTGAGCCTAAACAGGTCCAGACCGAAATGCATTTATTAAATGAATACATAAACTATTAGCGCACAGCCAACCTACCTGGGAAAGCGTCACACAGTAGCAGTTCAACGCGCGTTATCCCACTTAGTGCGTCAGGCGCGAGCAGCCGAGAGGTGGCGCCACGGTATGTCCTCGCGCCCAATACTGCACATGCTCGAGGAGCAGTGACGTCACACAGCGCACAGCTGGTGCGTCGCCACCGTCGCTGCGCGTGTGACTCAGAGGCGCCGCCGCCGCGCTCGCCAGTTGCGCATGCGCAGTAGCGGCGCCTAGCTAGCGTGCCGGGGCCGCTGCCGTGCGCTCTCCATCGCCTCTCTCCCTCTCCTCGTTGCTTTCGAAATCCTCCAGGTTTAACCAGAGCTAAAACACTGCCAATTTTTTGACACGTGAGAAGAAAACGTCAAATCCGGTGTCATGAAGCGCACACGAACAAAACAAGTTAGTAATGTAAAACGTGGACTTCATTTAAAATGACAAAACAACGCGAAACAGCATTGTGCTTGGCGTTGTGAACAAATTGTAAGAAAGAATGTCCACATTCGCGACAAAGGCGAAGATGACAATGCGCTTCGGCAGCATTGCTATCGCCGCGAATGTCTGTGCTCGACCTGGCAGTCCTCGGACTGTTTTCGCCGCTGCTCCCGTCGTCCCAGTTCCTTCCATAAACGCCCGTCTTACAAAATTATCTTTTGAGAAGTTGCGAAGAAAGGACACAAAAGATTGAATTTTTACTTTGTGATTTGTAATTCAGTTATATGTAAATCGGTAAAAGTTTTTGTGTTTTGTTTACAAGCAACTGATATAATTATGACCGTCAGTAACGCCATTACTTTAGTGTTCCTCGAGTGAAGACCGGAAGTAGGTGCCCCAACAGTACAGCACTCAACGTTCCAGCTCAATACAAGTTCCGCCATTCTTTACAACGCCAATAAACAATTGAAGCGCAACGGCTGTTTCTAGGGCTTACTTTTAGGTCGACATTAAGGTAAGGGCCATCAAATGTTTCGAGAGAGAAAGCTAGAGATTAGAAACCCGACAGGGCTGTCCAGATTTCCTCTGGCCCAAGTGAGAGCCGCTAGAAAGCGCCT
Organism: Amblyomma mixtum; assembly: GCF_055824585.1. Classification (NCBI taxonomy): domain Eukaryota; kingdom Metazoa; phylum Arthropoda; class Arachnida; order Ixodida; family Ixodidae; genus Amblyomma; species Amblyomma mixtum. The sequence goes on along the minus strand of NC_143012.1, from coordinate 280,523,173 downwards.
TTTCCAACGGCGCTCTCCGAAACACTTCCCCATTGATATTAAAAAGTGCACAAGGTTAATGCGTTTTACGCTTAACAAAATGCTGCTCCCTCGTGTCGTTACGTGCATTGTGCTATGTATTTGATTTCTATGCAATGGCTAAAGCACTAAAAAATGTACACCGACAAAAAACACCTCCCCGAAAAACTCGTGTAGCAGTCGGAAGACTTCAAGCCGCTTTCCCTTTTACTGCTTTCCTTATGCTTTTACTCATTTTTGTGGAGTTCATTAGCGGGCAACCATTTACCCACAGTGTCGTTCAAGGGGTTTATAGCGTTTCGTTACCGCCACACTGGAGCTGTCGAATACCAAAGTTTGTTGCTGCGACAGAAGAACATAAAATTTTGAAGCGTGTTCTGGGCCTGCTTATTGGTCGTGTTTATGCTGCTTTCTCCAATCACGAAGGCTTGCTTGAGCTGGCTATGCCCATTCGTCCTCAGCTTTGCGCCCTCTCTCTCCTAACTTCACCTCCTCTCCCTTTGTTCTTTTTGTCCGCCCATTCCAAGTCAGTTTTCTAATTAGCTACTTCTTTCCTAGCAAAGGATTTCCCACGCAGAACTTAAGGGCTTACGTCAAAGCTTGCAAAAGAAGATGAAGAATTTCATTTCAGCAGAATGTGAGTGCATGATACTAGAAAATTTTAAATTTTTTATGAATAGATCTGCTGAGATACCTGCACCAAAAAGCGCCTTGATGGCACCTGACATGGAAAGGACAGCGCCATTATTTTCTAGACAGACATCTTTCAACATGGTTACATAACAGTGTCACGAAGCAAAACACAAAACGAGATAACATCAATACTTCATGAGAGAGATGGAGAAACCACCTAAATCAGTGTACTAAAATCCGGACGCAGCTCATTCTTTGAGCAATGAAATAAACAAGAGAAGTAATTCTGGTTTGGTTTGTTGGGGTTTGACGTTCCAAACCGACTCAGGCTATGAGAGACGCCGTAGTGAAGGGCTCCGGAAATTCTAACGTAACAGAAACCTGGCGAGAAACAGCCGACAACCAACAATACAATTTCACATATTCTTCGACAGCACCAGCAGCGCACACCGGAGAAATACAAGTACGAGAAGTCTTCGGGCACCCTAAATTCCTCTCCCTATGCGAAAACGGAAAATATAATTTCAAAAATTCCCTCATATGTCTATTTCGCTCTGTGATTTGAAATTGGGGCGAGTTTTGTTCTGTTTCAGCGTAAGAGAAATGGTTGAATTCGTTTATTTTCTGTCTGGTCATGTTTGCACTAGTGCTAACTACAAGTCGTTAACAAGAATTATCTTCAATTCTACTATTTTCTTCGTGCAGTAGTTGTTGTGACAGTACACTGTAAACATCTTCATTGAGATTCACAATTCTCATGAACAATATTTTAAATGAGTTCATGCAAATATGACAAACTTTGTGCTCTTAGCTTCGTGTATGTTCGAGTATCTGCGTGTATTGAAGACAGGATTGAATGGTAGCTAACACATGAAATCGTGCTTTATTTTAATTTTTCTTGGCACCTATTATTAGGGCCATGTTTAAACTTACAGGGGTCTGCACAGAAATCCAAATCGGGCTTTCTTCTACTGAGTCTAAATATTGGTAAAGAATGAACCTAAAACAGGAATGAAACATGTGCACTGCTGGTAAGAGAACAGAGGAACTTCAAAGTTGATAAAGGGATTGCCATTCTATGCGTGTGCAGCACCAGGTTGTTTATTTTTAAAAAGAGCTAGAAAATTTACAAAGCCCAAATTGAAGTTTGATAATCTTCTGTCTTGACAGAGCTACGTGTGCTTCCTTCGACAACAGAGACTGAAAAGAGAAAGAAAATCTTTTATTTAAACGACCTATGAAAGGACCCGTATCCTTCGGATCGACAGCCTAGAAGGAATGGATAGCAGTTGTAAGTTATGTACAATTTAATTGCACCATAATACGTGGACATGAGCGCTAAATAACAAAAACAAAATTAGGTTAGTTGTCAAGATATTTCAAACTCCTTCTGTCAGTTGTCACCCCGAAAGTGTTCAACAAATGTCGGGTTGATCTAAAATGATAAAGAAATTTATTTCTCTTGTGAACGTTTTACTAACCCCTTTGAGTGCCGACATAGTATAAAAGTGATACTGTAGGTGTCAGTGTTCATTTTTTTAAATATGCGTGTTCGAATTTTGATCACTAGCACTATGCTGACATTGTCGTATGGTTGTTGGTTGCTGGTTTTTTAAGCTCGTGGGCATAGCGGCAATGTAAAAAACCTCAGGCGTTTTATAATTCCCTCGAAGTCGTAACGTTCAGCCTGTACTTTTGGTAGTTTGTACTTATACGACTACTGCATAGCAGAACAATAATAATCATAACATTCGGTGGCAGAGTATGCAACAGTGACATCTATTTCGGCTTTTTACATATGCTTGTCACATCGCACTAATTAGAACACTAGATCTTGAAATTTTCGCGTTCACATAAGTAGCCTGAACATCATAGGTGGTAGCGAAGGGCGTATCGACTTAATCTTATAAAAAGAATTTGAACAAAGTTGCATTCATAATGAAAGACCCTTGTAAGATGAACTTTTTTTGTCTCATTTCACATCGATTGCATTAACTGGACCGCTTAGAGCGATGATTCTACTTAGCGATGGTAAGGAGTTTACTGTCATGCAGGTACAATTATTTTGCTTAAATCTGATGTTCTCAACGTACTGTATGACTTTCCCTTCAAGATGCGCGATCGTAGTCGGGTAGTCACTCATTACAAAACATTACCTCAGCAATTTCATCTGTTGGACCTCGTGCAGCCGTTACTTGAATAAGAACGACAAATAACAAGATTTTTTTTTTGCTTCATTTCAGTACTTGCGGGTCGCTACTTGCCCATAGTAAAACAGAGCTCTACTTTACAGAGCTCTTGACTATTGCTTTATTATAACACGCATTCTGCCAACTCTACCGCTTTCATCTTCCCGGATGAGGCCCCCCTGTCATCCGCAAATCAAGAGTTTTCAAAAACACATGAAGAAAAAATTACAGCTCTGCTTCATGTATGTGAAGAATGCCCATTTATACGTATATGTTCGGCATACGAATGTATACCTGCAGGTAAAATCTAAGTTATGCCTTCGAAATAATATCTGAGGTTCTTTCTGACTGTAAGTGTCCATGACGGAGTGTAATAGTACCAAGGAGCCTCCGCATAGCTTGTCTACCGGTTTGCACGAAACATAAAAAAAAACTTCGCGATATGACGGCTTAAAATACCACAACGGTCCACGTTTTCTCTCTTTGCGCCAAATTTCGTTATTTTATGTCTGCTCTTACACAGAGCAACATCAGCCGTTAGTCTAAAACCGGCACACCGCGTAATATCAGTGTTTCGTATCAATTCCCACCAGGCCAATCGTTTCTGACCGGACACTAACCGGACGGAACAATTACGCTCACGGTAAAATCAAAACAATGAAAAAGAAATAGCCGGTGAAATAAGGTGGTTCTGGGAGAGGCAACTACATAAAAGGCAAGAAGCATTTACAGTTTAAAAGGAAATGGCTTCAAAGTTAAAAAAAAAAAGATACAGCTTGCAAGGAAAATGAGGCGGGCAAAATGAGAGTCGGGTAGATTGGTACTCGAGGGCCTTGTTTCCGTTTCGCGTTACGAGAAAAGGGCGTTCCTAAAACGCACTTCGGCCGGAATTGACCGGCGCACAGTGCCTTCCAGCTTGCTCGCTGTGACTTGGGGCTCAGTGACACAGTAAGCAGCTTCATGCGGAAAGCAGAGCGAGGTCACGTCTCACGGGAACAATTACGCCCGCGGTGTTAGAGGCTGACTTCCCGCTCTTTCTCTCTCAATTTTCGAAGCGTCACAAGGCCTTTTCTTATCCAGCGGAACTTGCCTAGAACGTTTCACTTTTCATCCAAGACATTGCACCTCAAAAATTGCTTCTTCATCAGTTTACTTTCTTATCTGTAGATCGTAAAACAAATGAGGCATCTGAGAGATGAAAGAAAGGCAGTATAGGCGCCGTCTTACGAAGACGAAGTTATTGCACCGTACTTTGTGCTGTACTGTAGTATATTTTGGGACGTACATTTAACTTACTATGTATATATTACTAATTTATCTCATGTCTATGGTTGGCTGCAACTGAAACTTAAGAAATATGGTCCCACCCAAACTCCACCATCATAAATTGCGTCAGTATAGTTGTCTCCTTACAACCATAGGAATTAATGATTAATTAGGCAAGACAGGCGGCCAACAGGCAAAACGGTCGCTCCGCAAAACACGCAACGATCCCCTTCTCAAGCCTGAGTGCTTATATGAATTGGGAGCTGTGGGAAGAAGTAGTGTCAGCTCTCTCTAGCGGCTAGAGATAACCCTAGAGACAACTATGGCACGCGGATCTGGCCGCGGTTCTCGTGGGACTTCTCAAGTTTAATGTACACGTAACACTTTCCAAAGTGGAAAGCTAGATATTCGTCACCAGTTCTCATTTAGTATAAGCAGCGGACGCCATTTGCGAGGGTCGTTGATTTGCCGCACAGCTGTGTGTATTCGGCCTCTTTGAGTAGCATTATTTCTAACCTAAATTATTGTAGAATCAAGTCCCTCATTCTTAGATAAAAATTTTGAAAACTAGAATATTGTAAAGCACCGTTATGAGAAACAATTGAAGGCAATGGTCCGTCATTCCGGTACGCAGCAAAATCTTTTTTAAAGATTTTTCATCGCTCGCATCGAGTAGCTAAAACTGGCATAGAAAACGAATAGGAAACATTTCTGACGATAGCAAAAACGTTAAAGCAAAAAAATTCAAGCCCAGAATGGATGATATATAATCAGCTACTCTACAAGAAGGAATATTCGAGAGTAATCTCTAATCTAAGCGACGCCAGTGTATCATCCTAACAACACAGAGAAATATTATTTGGGCCATGACACGCTTAACGATATTCTAGAACACCCCTCATTTCAAACATCTTACAAATGATCCTTAGATAGAAATTCGATAACGCAAAGTTCAGATTAATTTAGAGGGAAAGGAGAAATAGTATTTCAGACGTCGAAATTGAGCAGTTCTGCAGTAGTTTATAGGAATTCAAGAAAATAATTTAAAATGAAGTGAAAGGCGCTCTCCTAAAACACTGGGTGGGCGCGCTTTGACGAATGATGTAGCGACGAAGCAACACAAAAGAAACTCTTGTATGTACGTGCAGCTCGGCGACAAACACTTGCACTCGGACAAATCAACTTGTTCGAACGACAACAGAAAAGCTGGAAGCAAGCACCATACTGTGGTCAACGAAAACAGAACAAGTAAGCAAGTCTGGTCGAACCTTTAGTGCTCTTTGTCTCCGTGCGGTCCCTGGAAAAGAACGTGTCTTCGGAAACCGTCGTCGTTCCGCTATCCTGTCTAAGTCACTCCGTCCTTTCATATCTCAGCTTGTACAGCAAAACTCGATCAGCACACTAGACGTAAGAAGGACGTTTTCGGAGGCTCCCGCTGTCGACGTTGCTGAAGTTAAGTGGCTTTGATCCACACAGCAACTGCTCTATTGCAAGCCTTTTCATTTCACCTTTCATTGCTTCTGACTGACGTACAATTATTGCGGCGTGTTGAGGAGCAATTAATCTCCCGTTATCGCAATACAAGTGGGACTGCCTATGTTTGCATGCGGCACGGGTGTATCGGGGCCAGTTGTAGCGAGTGCCGTCTCGCCCTGCGTGGCAAACGTGGCAGACAGGCGCCTTTCATTTTCTCTGAGTAGAACCGAAGTGGTGAAGCCACAGCCGAAGAAGCCATCGATTGCTCTTGGCTTTTGTCATGCGGCTCTCGGAAAAAGTTGGAGCATAATTTTAGTCGGTTTCAGCCCGTGTGTGCATGCGTGTGCATGCGTGTGGAAGCGGACACTCTTCTTCCATTTTATTCAATTCTTTTCATTTGTCTTCTACTGTAATCTCCTCCCGGCAGGTGTCATCACCGCAATTACTTTTACATCATGAAAAGAGGCTCATCCATCTGGGTAATGGGGTTTTTAGTATACCTTCAAAACAACTAAACGAAAAAAAAGCTTACTTATTTGCCTTATTTTGCGCCTGTGACTTTTTTCACTCATGCGATAGTTTTCTCTTTGACATAAGGAAGTCGCTGAGGCGCGGGCACAAAATCATTTACCTAGTGAATCAAATGCAAGGATTTTAAGTGCCGGGTTGACTGAATGTATTATGGATGCATGTCTAACCAAGACACCAGGTGATTGACAGCACTCAGGCGCCATCCATACATAAACGAAACTGGAAATGTAAAAAGTGAGACTTGAACACTGCGTCTAGCATGCGTGATATCGGTCTTCAAGGATGCATATCTCCTTTCTATCTCCAGAGCTTTGCTGAGGGTTAAGCTTATAACCGATTGTAAACCATCGAAAATCTCGCTTCATTATTGAGACGAATGAAGCAGAAATACTGGAGAAACAAGCCTTTCTGTAAGCTGATATCAGTGCTCACGAACTCAGATTTCAATGTTAATGTTTCACAGCAGAGATTGAATGACCACCTTTGATTGCTCAACAAGTTTCCCACATCGCACGTGGTCAGAATGGAGCCTGTCTTGTGTCGTGTACGCTTTATCGCCGAGAAAAAAATAAACCGAAAGATAGAATACACTCGTGTAGCATATTTCGAAGATCATATTCGGGAAATTTCATAAAATGAGGCAATAATTAGCAATGAATGTCCTAAACTCAATGAGTATTAACACTGCTCTTTGAAGCAATTACTGCTTTTGCAGTGCTTTTGTATGCTGCATTAAACAGTAAAATCACAAAGGCGAACCTTAGTTTCTTTGCGATAAACCCTTTGGTTGCAGAGAATTTTTTGTTTTCAAACAAAATTGTACAACAACTTCAGCCGTGTTTAGAATTACTGATATGTAATCGGGGGGGGGGGGGGGGGGGGATTTGTTGTTCCTCTCTACAAATTCTTTACTTCAGTGTAAAAACTTCATTACTGCGCATGCGGAATGCTCTAAAAACTCTGCCACAACCTCTACCACCACCACAACCTCTGACCAACCTCTGAGCTGACAGAAACCAAATGCAAGCGCCCACTAAAGCAACAATATCGGCCGCTCACAACACAGCGTTTCTTGTCACGTGCTACCGGTGTGGATTTCGTGCTTTCTAGGGTCACTCCAGTTTTAAGGCTTTCGCAAGTTTACTTGCCACGTGGGGGAGCCAAAGCGACGTGACCTGCGTGCCATCTCCAGAGTGGCACGTTCAGAAGGCGGTGCGTAGACACGCAGTGGCATTTTGTGATATTTGTTTTTGTGTGTCTGTTCCAACACTGGTGTGTGTTATTGCTCTTAAACAAACCGCGAATCACTCGTTGCATTGCAGGAATCAACGGCTGCGCGTCAAATCAAAGCACCGGTAGCGGTCTTCAATCCGATGCCGTAACAGGTCTTACTGAAGGCAATTAACAACATGCACGCCAGAAGAAGAACAATCGTTTATTTCGGTGCTTATTTTGTACCAGGGCGTTCGGAAATCTTTTTATAGGCACATCTTAGCGCGGAACGCGCACTGTGCGTGCCAGATACACTGTCATCGGGCCATGGCACGCGTCCGAAGCACTATCGAGGCAGTCATGACTGACACAGCCTCGTCGCAACAGTTCTCGTCGTTTTACAGCTCCTGATAAGGACTGAATCAACCCCGGTGTGCACCTAATGTCTGTTCGCGTGCAAGGTTCGACAACCCATCTTGTGCGAGAGTGATTGAAACTAGCCCTTTGTTAAGTGCACTTGCTCGAGACACCAGTGCGGGCACGCGGCCTCACAGTTGTCACGGCGGCCGAGGTGGTTGGTGATTCGGGTGTCGCAGACTGCCGTAAAGCTTGATGCTAAGGCCTGTGCCACCAATCCCGCGAGCTCTGCCAAGAGTAGTGCAACGGCCGTTCTTTAGTAAGTTAGTGGCAGAACCCTTTCGCTCTACGGGGCCTGAAGGAGAGCTATGGGAAGTTCTCCGAGCTTTCTTCTACGAAGCTCCGAATATTCCTGGCATTGCCAACGACAGCGGTCGTCGAAGTTCAGCCCCGACGGTGCATCCCTTCGTAGTGGTCATTGTTGTAAAAATTATATCCTAATGGCGGGATTAGCGCAGTGTTGGTTTCGAGGCGGTGAGCCAGAGTCTGTGTGCTCTTCGGTAGCTCCTCCGCATAGGAGAAATAGGGCGCTCCATGCTTCTCGGCGTGTTCTTACCGTTCTCCGCGGTGGCGCTCAAGGGCCTTGAGGTGTGCTGTCTTCGAGATTTCTTCGATGGCTGAGCGTTTAAAGGGGCGAGTATGAGCACCCGCGGAGGTGGTAATAACGTTCGGCGTGAAAGCTATTTTGTATTCTGCTGCTCAGGCAATGTTGTTGGCCCATGGCCCACTCATGGCCTTCGACGCCAGTGTGTGCAGGAGCCCAGGGAATCGTCGCAGTAATATTTAGTTTGCGGTTGCGTTCCTGAAATGTTGTTAATATCTGACAATGAAACGCTATTTTGACGGGCGTGCGCTCACTTGTCTGCAGGTTTTATTGACTGAATCAAATCCGTTAAGAAGTACAGTCTGTGCCTGAAGTTGTTTTCAGGGCCCACTGCACGCATTTGGGAAAGATTTACGTTCTACTTCCACAATGTCGAGGTCGTCGACGATGGGGAGTACAGCCGTATTCACCAAGCGACGGGTGATATCGACCGACGCCACTCTCCGGACATGCTTGGGAACTCCATTTCCTCTGGTAGTACACTCATCGGCTCTCGAGAATACTGTCTATATTGGTGTATATGATGGTGGCAGCATCCGATAGTTTGAGTGCTCTGCTACCGATGTGTGCTTTAGTGAAGCGCTTGCGTCACTCTGAGGTGCCACCTCGTGGAGGTATACTTCGTGTTAATAGTTTGCCATCTGTAAGTACAACTGTAGGAGCCCATAGAGGACGGACGCAAATATCTGGGGAGCGAACTTCCCTGAAGGATGAATTTAAGAACTGGAGGTGTTGGTCCTGACCAAAGCAGCGTGCAGCTCAGACACATGGAAAGGTTAGTCATGTACATATGAGTTTGCACAGGGTAGGATGGGGTATTTTCAGCCTCGGGGTCACCTTTGTAAATTGAACTATCTGTTATAACAACGGACTGAGGAAAGAACACGCCACCACCCTGTTCTTTCGTTATACGCATGCCGAGTACCGTTGCTTCTGCTGAGTTTGTCGTTTCGATTTTCCTTGCCACGAGCGAAGTAGCTGCCATATGCGCTGCCCACTCATGCTGTCATTAAAATTAGAGCAGAAGTATTCCCATTATACCGAGGATAATTTGTTGGCATAGTCGCGCGCCCCAGCCGTAATTAAGTTCCTACGGGGCCTAAGGCGTTATGTTCTTACTTCTGCCCTGTGCTCATGCCGAGCATCTAGGCGTTTTTGCGAAATATTAGCGTGATGAAGGTCTGGTGGTGGTGTGCCCTCCATAACGTGATATGCATCGTCGCCAAACCCTTGGCCTGGTGTACGACCTGTATAAGCTAGGCTAAACCCTGGCCCTGTTCTCTGTCTACCAAACTATCTTCAAAGGTCCACTCTAGTTGCTGCCGGCAAACATCCTAGTGGACGACACAGCCGTACTTTTCGACCTTGCCGCCTTGTGGTAATGAAGTGTAATAAATATATGCACGTGATCAATTCTCTACGTGCCCAGCCACACACTCCATGCGAGAACTCGGTGATGGCTTGTCCACGAAGATCAGCCGTGGTGTCGCTCTGGAGGATGTTCTGACCTACACGGGTAGCGTGCGTGGGGTCGTCCAGGAGACTAGAGGGCACCTCATTCACAGCGCGCACGAAGTGCGAGCCTTAATGCGTGTCTCTCTCCGATTCATACTTAGTGCTGCATGTTGAAGGCGCCGCCATTTACGATGACAGCACCGAGCCGGTTCCCCGGAAGGTCATCGACCCAAGAGTAATCTATTGCGACGCTTTTGCGGAGCGAAGACGGTATATAAACCCGATACAACCACTACCTGCCGCTTAAGCATGTTGAGAACCACGCCAACTATCTCTTGATTTGCTGTGCACCAACGCCTGAGATTTAATTACACATCTATGATGTGTGTGGCCACGAGCACCAGTGCGTTGCCTTTGTAAGCTGCCCCATGCCGCGCAGTGCCGACTCTTCCTGTACTCTTCTTCAATCTGAAAGTATGCAAATACAATACCATCTGTTTTTCCACGTCAGATTACAAACTCTCAACATTTTCTTCCTGTGGGAGTGCCTCCTATCTGCTCTCCTCACACTGGTACCAGTGACAAATCGGTCACAGAAATATATTGCACCGTATAGTTGCCTTGTAGGGAAGCGAAGCTTCATGAATATTCAAACTACATATTTCCCAAAGTGTGCATGCCATAACTCAAGCGCTAAATGGGTTAATTTAAATCAAGGGAAGTCGTTTTGCACCCCGATTAACAACGGATTGCTTTTATTTTTAACTCTCGTGGTAGCAAGGTTTCCTTCTGTGTGGCTGAGGCGGGAATAAAATTGTCACTAAAGTGTGTTTTACGTAATTTAATTTTGATTAGCTTTTTCCTTGTGCTTGCCGTTTTTCCTTAGGCACACTCATTATGAGGCTTTTCATGATCAGATTTGTGAAGCAACAGCTTGCATTAACGAGGGACGAATTTTTAAAGCCTTCCGAAGCCTTGGCACTCTATATTATTAAAGAATATTTGTGGTAATGAGCTTTAAATCTTTCACGGCAGTTTAAGCCGATCAAAGCTTTTGTGCGCTTTTTGAGCCGGTTTACTGTTTCCCCGCTTCATTTCATAATACGCCATTATCACTCAAAAGCCTTTTTAAAGAACAGACGAGCGAGTTCCTTCGAAAAAATTTTTAACGAGTAATTATTGTTGTTTTCTGTGATTGATTTGTTCTGGAGTTTAGAAAAAGTAGATTTCTTATATATAGAACGGTAGATAGAAATAGATAGAACATTGCACCTTTCTAGAAAGCGTCAGAGGAATAACTTTCACTAAGGCAAAAATTGGATGAGGTTGCTCATTCCTAGAAAGCTCCAGAGAAATAATTTTCACTAAGGCAAAAATTGAATGAAGTATTGCTCACTGTCTGTTTAAGCTACCTCGAAAAGGGAGTTCTCAGCGTACGGTCCTCAAAATTGCGCAGCAGCCTTTCACGTCCATTTCTCGTATTGTTTCACCTAAAAATATACAGAATGCATGAGAGATATCCTCACGCATGCCTGAGAGGTATCCAGTAGAGATGAATACCAATTTTCATGATATCAAAATTTTCACTTCCGCTGTGCTCCAGAGCAGTAACTCTGCGTGGATATCTGCGCACTTAGTTTATGAGTACCTCATTAATGCCAACAACCGTCCCTTGTTTTCTCTTACCAGCGCGTTTAGTTTTTAAAATTTATTAATAATGCATTCTTCTATCGATGCAAACAAGTGGGCGACAGCATGCTTTAGCGGCTTTAGTTCGGGTGAAATGAAGAAGGACTGAATAATCGTCCTATCTGCGCAGTTAAATCTCAGCGCTAGTTCAACAAAGACTATAGGCATATTTCCAAACAGATGTGATTGCCCGGGCGACGCAGAGTTGTGGTGATATATGGTAGAAGGAAGTGGTTAGGAGTAGAGCTTGTTGTTTGATTGATAGTTTTGCAACTCAGTGAAGTAATTAATTTATTTGTTTCTTTTTCGCACTTGTTTCTTAACTAATTTTCCGCCTGCGCATCATATCAAAGCCGCGTTTTGCCCGACAAGAAATTAGGCGCACTCGCTAGTGTTGTGCATATTGTTCGGAGACCTAACTTTCACGCCCAGCCAGAGCTTGTCTCTATACAGTATCAAATTGTAAGCGCACAACGTTTTTCTCTTTGACTCATTTTTCGTTCTGCGTAATTTTAAACAAGCAAATAATTACTCGTTCGTTAGTTAATCATCGCAATATACCTATCGCTGTACGAGACTGAAAACGCAAGCAGCCTTGTCAGTATCCGTTAAACAGCCCCATATGGTAGAAATCACAGCACCTATTTTTTTTTTCACTCCCCCGTTTTCCCTTCTCTCAAGGCGAAGTTGAGGCGTCCGTCTAGAGTGAGATAATTATTGGGTGATTCCTTTCCCATTAGCCAATTCATTTATTGTTTATTATTTTCTGTTCATGATTAATGTCAAATCTGTAGCAGCCCACACTGCTACCACAATGCACCTTTTATTCAATCAAGTTAATTTGCCTGGGGAAGGAATATGGTGCGTGCACTTTAAAAAAATATAATAAGAATCAGCAATGTGATGGCCTCACTGCCTACTTGAAAATTTGTTAGTAATGACTTAGTTCTTATTGCTCTGTAAAACTTTAAATATCCTTGTAACTCTGAGGGAGCTACAAAACCTAGATTTCATTGTGGACAGTTTGGATGGTGTCAGCAAAGTTCTTTGCATTTTTTTTTCACACCAGGCGTGTCGTAAAACATTATTCAACATATCACAGAACATTCGACAAGCACGTTGTCTCGAATTAGTCACAATCCGAATTACGATCCTCTAGAGTCTGTTTCAGCAGACCCAGCTCACGAGGATACTATGCTTAGAAGCCACACAATAAGGACATTTGCGGGGAAAACCATGAGACACACGTGCGCAGTGTCCGTTTTCGGCAACAGCGGAGATCCAATCTCGGCTTCAAGCCACCGGGGACCCGATCGCTACGCACGTGTGCTTCCAAATGTAGACGTCAATTTCCGCCGCGGCAGATATAGCACGCTGGCCGAAATGCTCTGCGCGCCCTTTTGTTATCCGCGGCCAGTGCCCAAAATGAGATCTCATTTATGGGTCTTTTTTCCTTTCGCTGCTGCCGCCAACCGTGGCGACACAAGAGTGCCAGAGCTCCATAGGCTATGACTCTTTCTTCGGAGTAGGGCACTAAGAGCAAACTGAGTGTAACGATCTTTTCTATTTTTTCCACCCCTTCCGTCGGTGAATACACGCTTCGTTCGTGACCGAGAAAGCCACCCTTACGGCAGCTGCTCTGTGCAGATGTAGCTGCTACTGATTGCTGAACGTATGACATCTGTTTTGTAACAAGTCAACAATGCGTGTACGAGGGGGTACCCAAAAGAAACCGGACTAAATTTTTTGGTCGGCAAAGCTTCTGTAGTACCGCGTTTTGCCACTAGGAGCGCATAGAACGAACTTTACAGAGTCAGTAAGCCGAGTGCCGTCATTGAAGGAGGTCAGACTAGTTTTGGCAGAGTTTTAGAGTAACGACTGTTTTGTGTGAATGTCGTTTTTGCAATGGCTGATTTTCGTGAACCGCGTGCGCCGGTGAAATTCTGATTTTTGCTCGGAAAAAGTTGAATGTAAACTCTTGAAATATTAAGAAAGACGTACAAGGACGATGCTGTGGGGACAACTCAAGAGTTCCTGAATCGAATTCTGAATCAAAGCAACAATCATGCCAATGGAAAACTTCAAATTCACCTCGCCTCAAGAAAGCTCGTCAGGTGAAACCAAACCTCAAAACAATGCTGATTTGTTTTTTCGACCTGAGAGGAGTCGTCCATTGAGAATTTGTTCCGCAGGGTCAGACAGTTAGCCAGGCTTTCTACTTGGATGTTTTGAAAAGATTGGGCAATGTGCGGTGGAAGCGGCCAAATTTGTGGCGGTCGGGTGACTGGTTTTTCCATCATGGCAATGCCCCTGCTCACACAACCCTGTCTCTACGACAATTTTGGACCAAAAATGGCTTGACCCCTATTCCTCAACCCTCATACTCTCCCGACCTTGCCCCGTGCTACTTTCTTTGTTTCCTAGAATGAAAAAATAGGTGAATGGAAAGCGTTTCGCTGATGTTGCTAAGGTGAAGACAAAAACGACGCAGGCACTGTCAAGCATCACAAAAGATGAATTTAAACAATGTTTTGAAAAATCGAATGAAAGATTCGACAAGCGTATCATTGCAAGTGGGGAATACTTTGAAGGAGATTGAAGGTCTGTGCTTAAAATGTGAACAATTAAGTTCAAACAAAAATAAGTCCGGTTTCTTTTGGGTACCCCCTCATATATTACCATGACTCCTTGTTTTAGTTTGATCATCTTCCATAACCTTTCTTCTGGTCTTATTGTCGGTTACCTTTATCGACATCATAGGTAGCTTGTGTGCACTACGTTTGACTTTCATGTCAGGTTGCCAGCCATAATTTAAAGAACATCAAACTAATACCACATATCGGCAGCAATACGAATTTAAAAAAGGCGAGTACTAAATATGAACTTAACAGCGTAAAAAAACAGCAATATTCATAGTAGTGTAGACTATGATTCAGATGTGCTTTTTAATACAGACATCACGTTCTTGGCTTCTTGTCATGGGTTCGGATCCCACCGGCGGCATGTGGTTGTTTTTTCTTCTGCTTTTCTAATAAATTAGCTTTAAGCGGTAACATATTCAGTAACATAAATTGATCAACACCACAAAATAAATAAATGAATTAAAAATCCCCTGCGCCCCTTGGTTTCTGTGGCTGTTGGCTTGTCTCATATTTATAACGAGCCCCTCATTCCCCTTTCCTTGTCTGCTTAATTGCTTAACGAGGGCCTCGGTTCTGGCAGCCTTGATGTCTTAGGAAGCATAAGAGGGTTTTCACATAGCTTCCACCCTCGCCGTTCGATGACGTTCTACGTCACATCAGCAGTAACTCAGGACGTGCTACGTCCGCCGCTTAAGAACGTGGGTGGCGCTAGTGAACACTCCCAAGTTTAGGTTATTTGTAAACATAAATACCCCAGAAAGCAGAAGGTTTGACAGCCGTCGCAGTAGCTCAGCGGTAGAGCACCGGACGCGTAATTCGGAGGTCGTGGGTTCGGATCCGACCGGCGGCATGTGGTTGTTTGTTCTTCTGCTTTTCTAATCAATTAGTTTTAAGCGGTAACATATTCAGTAATATAAATCGATCAACACCACAAAATAAATAAATTAATTAAAAATCCCCTGTGCCCCTTGGTTTCTGTGGCTGTTGGCTTCTCTCATTTACATAAATAAATAAATATATATATATATATATATATATATATATATATATATATATATATATATATATATATATATATATATATATATATATATATATATTGACCCCTCAGAATATGGTTTCCCCGTTCTTAAAAAAAGAAATCTCGCAATTATGCGAGGTAACTACGTAATGATGAAAAGTAACGTTCGCATACGTGAAATCAGTTATGCATATCAACCATTTCCAGTAGCTTCATAGTCTGAAGGTCGTACTAAACCCACTCAGCCACATTCTGATTAAACTCAACGAATGACATGGCAAAACATTCACATAAGTGCTTTGCAAGAACCATAGGTCACATAAGTTCTGAGTACACTTTCATCTTTTCAGACGAATGTTAAACAGCATTTTTACGCTCATCCTTTTCTACATAAATTCCCAACAAATAGGACAAAGATAGCCATGCGCTTGAACAAACCATACAAAAATCAAGAAAGGATGCTGAACAGAGGCCTTTAAGGGTAAAATAAATGATGATGATGATGATGAACTCCTCAATATGACGGCCAAGCAAAACAAGAGAATGTCATGCCCTCTAAATAAGAGAGAGACGGCAACTAGAATTTGCATGCCACGTCACGTCATTTTGTACGACCTGCATCAGCCTCCACAATAATTTAGACTATTTGAGGATACCTAACGGGCACAGACAACGCACAGCACATGGGCCGCTTTTGCATTTAGCTTTCACCAAAACGGAAGCAATGAAGGAACCAGTGAAAGAAGAAAGAAGATAAAAGGTGCCGTAGTTGACGGCTTCCGAGTGATTTTGAACAGGTCGGTATCTAGCTCTAACATGGACTGACATCGCGCAGCACATGGGCGCCATTTACGTTTTGCTTTTGCCTCCATCGAAACATGGCCGCCATGGCCTAGATAGTACCCTGACCCTCCAGCTATAGCCCAGCGCTCCAACCATTAAGCGACTGCGGCAGATCTAGCTATAGAGACGTTCACAATCTGCATGCGAGGGGCGTCCTTCGCTCTTCTCATTTTCGCACTCTACCTCCTTAGCGCCCACTTGCGACACTTAGACGGCGGGAACCTTCATCGTAAGAGCTGCAGCTCTAAAAAGTCTAAAGACCATGGGCTAACGTGTTGAGCGATGTTGCCGGTAACTTCCGGCACTATCGAAACACCGAAACTTAAAAGCTTGAGTAGTACGAAAACTTTTTTGCCCACTAACGATTTCGAACTCCAAGGGTACCAAACGCTCAGAGCGCGTTTCAACAGGAAACACTATTGCCTACTAACGTTTTTACGAAGTCTGTACGTGTCACGACCTCTTTCCCACCCTTCAGCAGTACAGTTCTGTTTAACTTTGTTGACTTACAGCCTGCAAGAAATTGTTTGAAATAAAACCTTGTTCATGTTCAAAGATAATTTTGGGCCAATCTGTTTTCCGCGATTATCCGCTCTAACGGGGCAACAAAAGCTTAGAATTGTAAGCAGCTTACAAAAGCTAAGGCTCCATCCCGAAATCTCCAGAGAAAATGGAGGAGCCTCACTACGCAACCCTTTCTTTAACGACAACAAGCCACACACATTAACGTGCAAGACTGAAGAGATCGATAAAAAGAGCGAGCAAAAATTTATAGAAATTCTGAGCGAGCTAAAGGGCATGCAAGCACACACCCCGAGAACACACGTCTTTGTTCGAACGGGACGTTCTCCCCACGCAGAGAAGATTCGGCGTTTCGAAGCATCCCCGCGAAGCTACTGTATCTGCATTAACACAGCGGTAACACTTCTCCGAGCAGATTCTGCAACGTTCTCCTGGATCGCGCGTGCTCTCGTATACTTTATACGCGCTCTACTTACACGCTTATACGCTTACGCACGCAGGGCATACGCCGTTGGGCCGCGCTCGCTGCATCGACGATGCTCGGGGTGGCACAAAGTGACAGCAACGGAAGCAGGGCGAGGCATGCTTTAGCGGCATTGGCGGCGACCGGAATCGATGCGTCGACGTACTCTTTCCGAACACTGGGACGCGGTAAGCGCTAGGCAAGCAAGCGGAGCATGTGCCACTGGTACAGCGTTATCATGCATTTATACATAAACAGGTCTCGCGACACGACGAGACCGCGAGCACAAAGGCGAAGACTGTCACCATTCCCCTCCCTCCATCCATACCCAACCTCCATGCTCTGCATAATATAACGGTCTATTATAATCTGTGACTCGCTCGTGCGCAGCGCGGAAGACGATGCCGCGTACGCGATGCACCCGCTGTTGTTGTAGCGTCGTTGGCGAAAAGAGTTTCCCTTGCGTTTGGCGGTGCCTCTTTTTCTCGTATAGCAAGATGTCTATGGTTGCTGTCGTTCGCAGAAAGGTGACGAGGAGTTAAGCGCCGAACAATATGCCGACCCGGGTTGCGTAGTCTCCCTCGCTCAGGCTTCGTCAATGCAAAGGCCATTGTGTCGAAGCAACTTTGTGGCGGCCACATGCCACCCTTTACTTTCTTTGTCTCTCTTTCCTTACTTCTTCCTTTCTTCTCTAATTTTCTGCCCTCTCTATTTATTTCTAATTGTTTTCCTGCGTGCTCTATGAAACATCGTAGATTCTATATGTTGTGGTGCTCTAGAGATATTTTCTCTCTTTTCGGCGAAAACCTTTTTTTAGCTCCCATCAGCTCTGGTTTCTATATTGCAGTAAAACCTTATACTTTAATTTCTTTGAACTATAGAATATACCTCCGCACTTCGAACCTACCCGTTACGATTAGAAGCTCGGACGGTAAATAAATATGCCCCGCTCAAAGACGTTATCTAAATCTTTCTTTCTCTCTTTCTCTTTCTGTGTAATCCTTGGTAGTGCTGTACACAAACGAGTCAGCTGGAGCCACTCTTAAGAATTTGTTTGCTGGTAGGAAGGTGTGATTATGCGCAGGCTTTGTTATATTCCCATTGTCAGAAAAGCGGAAAGAACGAAGCTGCAAAGGCGGAAAAGCTACCAAGATGCGCTTAGGGAAAGGATATTTGTTAGCTTTTTTTATGATTAAGAAATCCAGGAGTCTGATATGGAAGTTTTAAAGTTAAGTGGCACGCCCATATTTTGACTCCTAGAAGCGAAGGACAACATCAGTATGCTTGCGAAACTCATTTTGCGCAACTGTGGAGCAGATCGTGACCGAAAACACGAGCACTTTAATACACTAAAGGCAGAGGCGTGGTTGAGGCATGAAGCACCGTTCTCTCTTTGACGGTAATTTTCCTGATGGTTTCCTTCATTCTGCTTTCTACAGAAACTCGGAGGTGGTGTTAAACAACCCCTATACACGCAAAACTTTTATTTCATTTTATATTTGCTTTGCAAGAGAAACTTCTGGTATATATTCTTAAAGGTGCACTGAAGAGGAATCTGAACTCGTCTTTTTGCCGCGGTAACTCAATCTGCACGTTCCGAGCATTCTTAGAAACCTCGATTTATTGCCCTGTGTGGCCGAGTTCCCTAATTAAATCGAATTGACGTCCGGCTCCCGCCTTTTTTTTTTTTAATTTTCCCCCGTACGGTGGGCGGAGTCTACCAACGCGTGGGGTGCCTTTCAGCCAGCTCCGTGGAGGCTTTGCCTTCGCTTTATTTTGTTTTTTAGGTTTCCGTGAACAAATAGTTTCATTCGCAGATAATATAGCCGCAAAATAAGCCCGCAGAAATAAAAATACGCGCGGACTATTTGCTTCTACAGACTACTACGTATTACTCCGCCGATGGCAGAGCGGCAAGCCGCCACGGGATTGGGTGAAAGGCACTCCGCGCGTTGGTCGACTCCGCCCACCGTACTGGTGAGAATTTAAGAAAAAAGGCGGGAGCCATTCGATTTAATTAGGGAAATCGAGAACACAGGGCAATAAATCGAAGTTTCTAAGAATGCTCGGAACGTGAAGATTGAGTTGCCGCGGCAAAAAGATGAGCTCAGATTTCTCTTCACTGCACCTTTAAGGAAATAAATTCCTCAGAGACAATGTTCGAAGTTTCTAGTTATTGGCGCTTCCTCTGAGCTTTCTGGTTGAATACTACAGCCGGTGCATGGTGCAATGTTCAGGCATCGAATAGCTGCCCTGAAAGTAGCTTTAGGGCAGCTCACGAACGACAATACAACTTTGCTCACCACGACCTGGCATAATGCACCGCTTTATGTCACTTCTACCATGTAGTGTACAGTACATCACACGGGTTGTGCTCTTTTATACAATCCATATTTCTGTGTCTTCGCCGTTACTCAGACTGGTATTTGGTACTGAAACCACCCAAGGTCATTCTTTCCTAATCCTAGATCGATGATGTCACAGGTGACATGCATTCAATTCAATCATTAAAAAATTCAATTTTAGGATAAGTGAATACTTTGGGGCGAAAGAAAGATGTATGATTGTTCGAAAGGTTACTTGCCCTATTTCTGAACAAAAATTGGTTGACAACCAAGCCGAATTGCGCAATCACGAAACATTCTGACGAGCGAAAAGTTTTCAGCATACTGACAGTCACAGCCTATCGCACCCATTCGTTTCAACAGAACTGCGTAGCCTTAGCATCAGAACAAAGCATAAAAAGTGGCATCTAGGGCTGAAAGGAATTTTTTCTCGAGCAAATTAGAGTAGAGTAAATGAAGTGTGGCTCATTCCCTGACGAGTGTCTTTATCGTAGAGTTTCTCACATGTTTTCGATTTCTGTTTGTGTTCCCGGAGTCTTCTGCGCAATGTTATGCCCGCCCTAGCTTTAACTGTCCACTGCTATGAATAGATTCGCACTGGCGCCGAACGTATGGGCGCTGACGGGAAACAAAAACTTGCTGTCTGCCGGCATTAGGGCAACTCCTGCGTAGTGCCTGCGTCTTTCTGCTCCTCTTATAGTTTGCTGTCTAATCAGAAGGGCGTTCGCCAGAGACACGACAGGCGAAGTTGCTAGGCCAGCGCTTAGCGCAGGCTGGGTGCCGAGCCTCGACAGCCGCATATTGATTAATGAGAGAGGCTTTTGGGCGGGAGGTGTAGCTTGTCCGTACAGGACTTGTCACTTTTGCAGGTTAAAGACCTGCCTCGAATGAGAATACATTCGATATTTTTTTTTATTTGTAGGTATTATTTTCACCGCTTCTCTTCGCCTGCCGCACCGCTTCTCATTACCAAAGATTCAGGACAAGCTTTTCTGGTTCCCCGGGCTGCCATCAAGTCGCGAATGGCTTTGAATGTTAAGAAATAGCGCGTTGACAGCATTTGTGACGTCAGAAGGAAAGGGAATGAACGAGCGAATGCAGAACAGAACACGACAGTCCACTGGAACTAGCGGCAGAATTCCTGCTAATGCCCCTTCTTCTTGGGCGAAAAGACAAAAAGAATAAAATCTTGCGACTGAGTTACGTATATGTTTGTCGTAACCCTGAATGAACTTCCTGTGCTGATAAGGAAACAAATGCAACTCCGAAAATGTTAATGTTGAAACCAGTGACTTTTTACAGGATTCCTGTCAGAATGCGCGGCACTCAACGGCGTAGAGAGCCTTTTTGTAGGAATTACATGTTTTAACCTGCTAACCATGTCGCATAAATATGTACCTTAAGGTCATTTGACACGGGTGACCGAAGGAGCATCTAGTGTGAGCTGATGTTCCAGCGATCGTGGTCCCTTCTGCGCCTTAGGTGAGGGTGACATGCTTCGGACGTTTTTGTAGCGTGCGTGATTGGCAGGTGTTCTTCACAATAAATTCCGTTAAAGCTCATCATTGGCCCTCTGTTTGAAGACATGCAAAAAACCTAATTGCTGTTAATATCTGAGAATTCTACTTCCGGCAACTTGATGTCGTCCGTGCCCGCCTACAGAGACCGCCAGCAAGCTTTACCAGTTGTTCGTTTTGGCTTTTAG